>NC_069077.1:125011761-125611761 GCF_025698485.1 Gossypium arboreum
GATCGAGTATGAGATACAAACGAAATCCTTGGAAATATTGATAAATCCTCAAATATTTTGGTAAAAGCTTTTGTTAATTTTTGGTAAATCTTTAACAATTTTGGTAAATCTTTTGATAATTTCGTAAAGTCTTAGATATTATGGTAAACCCTAAAAATTCAATAAATGGTTAGATTAATTAGCAAAGTCTCAAAAATATTGGTAAATCCTTAAAAATTTTGATAAATCATTAAATATATTGGTAAAGTTTCAAAATATTGTAAATATTTAGAAATTTTGGTAAATCATTAAAAATATAATTTTGGTAAAAGCTACAAATTTTGATAAATTTTAAGAAATTTTGGTAAAAGCTTACAAAATTTTATTAACTTTCAAGGAATTTTGGTAAAAGCTTAGAAATTTTGGTAAATCCTTAAATATTTTGGTAACTTATTATAAATTTTGGTAAATTCTTAGACAATTTTAAATTATTTTTATTTTTAATAAAATTATTTTAAAATTGAAATTATTTTGTCGATATGACATGCCACATCATCATCTTGCCATGTGTCATCTCCTAGTGCTGTCACGTAAACACTTTTAATTGTCAAACCAGTTAACTAACAGTCTTCATTAATGGAAGGACCTAATTGATTTTTTTGGTAATTTTGGACTCAATAAGGTGCACTTTTGTTAAAGGCTTAATTTATTTTTTTAAATATTTTACTAAGGGTTTTTTTAACTCTTAAATTAATTTTAAATTTCAAAAGAGTACAGAGACCTTTAACATTTTTTAAAAAAGCCAGTTTACAAGATTGAAGATCGTGCGTGAAGGGCTATAAATAGTTGAGAAGTGAATTCCCAGGGTGAATTTTTCTCTATTCTGTTTATTTTTCTCCTCTTTTTCTTCCTTTTAGTTGCTCCAGTGAGGAGATAGTTATGAGAAGCCCTAAATGGAGCAACAATCATGAGGTTTGAGTCGAAAAAGTAGAGAATCCAGTAAAATGGTAAGGTTCTAAGCCCTTCGATGTATGTAAGATTAAGAACATTAAGTTAGGAATTTTCAGAACCTTTTTAAAGGTTTTACATGTTTCTGGAAACCAAAGTTTTAAGCTGGAAATACTGAATTTAACTCATAATTATTGTTATCATGCTTAGTTGCCAAGAGAATGGAAGCTTTGACATTTAGAAACTAAGCTGAGGATGCAAAGAAACATCAGGTGAGTTTTCCATACTCTATATCTAGGATGCTACATAAATCTGTATTAAATCCAGGATGAGTCACATGATGATGTATGATTTCTGTAGCTTGAGAATGCTATGTGTGCACAAGGTTCAGTAGGCAATTGAGTGTACATATGTGTGTTGGTATGCATAGAATGGTTGTTGAAATTCATGTCTAAATTTGCCGTTCTCCACGTTATTATGTTTATGTGATCATATGCTTATGCATGTATGCTTATAAATTGACGGGATAGAAGAAGTTAAGAATTGGGAAATGGCATTTTTGTATATTACCGTATGATGTTGCTGTGTGCAAACTGTGATATACGAAGCTTTGGGCTTTGCAGATGGGACACTACGGTGTTCGAGCATCAAGGTTAAAAATGGTGAAAAGAAGGAATGGGTGAACTAATAGGGAAATGGAGTTCCTGCTAGATTCTACAATCCTGTGCTGTTGAGTGCAAATCGTGATGTGCGAAATTCCAAGTCTTGCGGAGGGAACACTTCGGTGTTCGAGTATCAAAGTTAAATGTAAAATAGAATGATATCGACTGGTCCTTCGATAAGACACCATGACAACGATAATTAGGTTCCATAGAGCAACATCATGATGACAGTCAGCAGGCTTTATAGGGCAACACTGCGACAGCGGTAAGGTCTTTCGAGGTAACACCTCAAGAGAGGTATAAGGTGTAAGACCATAGCTCAACAATGGCAACCAATAGAGAGTCCGTCGAAACAGTAAACACGGGGTAATCTGTCGAGACAATAAACACAGGGTAGTCCGCCAGGATATTAAACATGGGAACTAAATTGTGTAAGACCATAGCTCGACTATGGCAGCATAAGGAGTCCGTCAGGACATTAAAAATAGGGCAGTTTACCGAGACAGTAAACACAAAGAAATCTGCTAGGAAATTAAAAATGGGGCAGTCCATCAGGACAGTAAACATAGGAAAGTCAGTCGAAACATTAATCTTGGAGCTCGATGAGTAAGACCATAGCTCAGCTATGCCAGCATATGTAACCCGTCAAGACATTCAACGTGGGGTAGTCTATTGAGACATTTAACACGGGTTAGACCGTCAAGACGATAATTACAAAAAATCTTGAATATGAAAAAAAAGGTTAGAAGAAAATTTTAGTGTGGCAAGCTATAGTTAACAAGTGGGATCTGAGAAAATCTATCGAACAAGGCAAAAGTAGTAGAAATAGGAATAGTCTGCCAAAATAGTAGCCATGAAAGTCGACAGGGCATTTGGGGGTTAACCCAGAAAAAATCAGACATGGGAAATGATATGTCTGGTGTATAAGTTTATCCGAGAATCGCAGATTAGGATATGCCATTAAGAACAGCTAAAAAGTGCTTAATGAAACCTGGTAAGCTAGAAGTTCGATCATAAGTACCCCGGATAACCTATTTGGTAAAAAAGAGGTCAGTTGGAACCCATTGACAGGAAGAGGTACTAAAAGGGTTAATTCAAGTGGCAGATATGTTTGTCAAGACTATTCTTCTTTAAGGAAAACTTAGTGTGACAGCCCAAAATTGACCCTAGTCGGAATGTGGTTTCGGGACCACAAGACCGAGGCATAAAAATAATTTAATATTTATTTTATTGCCTATAATATGTGTTAACTCATGTGCGACATTTTTGATGTTTTAATTTAGAGTTATAAATGTGAATTTCACTAGAAATGACCTATTAGAAAACTTTGAAAGTATGATGGGGAAATGTGTGATGACTAATTAAAGCATGCATGCAAAACAATGGCCTTGCATGTCAAATACCCCTTTTTACAAGTGATGGCCGCCATGACAAGGAGTATGGGCTAAACATGTCATGAAACATGTTTTGTTGGTGCATTAGGGAGAAACAATAAACAAATAAGTATGGGTAATAAGGAAAGAAAAAAAATGTGTGTGAGTGAACCCCTTCATTGCCGTGCATGGAAGAAAAGAAAGGAAAAAATTTTGTTCATCCATTTTTTTCTCCTTGACCAAAATACTAGAGGAAGGAAGGAATTTTGCTTCATGTTTGTTTTGGAAGAGGATTAGGAAGAGGTTGGCTATACTTGCATCAAGATTAAGGTATGTTTGAGGTTGTGCCATGAGATTCATGCATGTTTTTAGTTGCTAGCTTGATGTTCTTGTTAGCCCATGGCTCAAATCTTTGCTATGCCATGGGAATGAAATTCGGCCAAAGTGGATGTGGTGTTAATGCCATTGCATGCTAAATATCAAGCTTGCTAATGATATATGTGATGGTGGATTGATGGCTCTTGGACTTTCTTTTTAGTATTTTGAGTAAGACATTAAGTTCTTTGCTTAATCATGACCAAAATTATGGTGTTGTGATGTATTCGGTCATGGTATATCCATGAGTATGATTCATGCATGGTGCATGGTAGGTAAGATTTGAGCTTTGGATATGTGTTTATATTTGGATATAAACACTTGAGATTCGGCCCTTGCACCTACATGAATATATGTTTGCACATGATGAATTGGTATGACACATATACTATTTTAAGGTGTATATTTGCTTGTGATGTTGTTTCAGTTATGAAGTAAATGAGAGATGTGTATTGAGCTACCATATGTAATGCGTTAGTTAGTAAAATGTATGCTGTTTTTTTTTGTGTAGTATTAAGTGTAAAATTGGCCTCAACATAGACATGCATATTCGGCCAAATGAAGTAGATTGGTGTGCATGCATTCGGTTAGAGGCAACCATATTGAAGCCTTATCTTGGCTTAGATTGTTGACTAAATGGGTAATAAGTGAGGATGGTTGCCGAATATACAAACATACATATGCATGTGTAATTGAATTATGAATGTTTAGCAAGATGGTTAAACTAGTTGATTTATTGATTAAGCTCAAGGAGTTAAAGAGGGAGAATCAAGCAAGGGAAAGACGAAGGTCATCGAGTAGCCGACGTGGAACTATTTTACCCAACACAAGGTAAGTCATTAAGCATATATTTGATATTGCTTAAATGACTGTAATATCTATGCAATTGTGTTTAAAGAGATGAAATATATACAAATGTATGTGTATGAAAAGATGATATTGTTGAACGTAAAAGAGATAGTGAAATGTGTAGGAAGTTTGCTTCGGCACTAAGTGTGCGAGAAATAGATGTGTACAAGGATTTGAGATTGGCACCGAAAAAGTAGCTTGTAATGTATGGCACTAAGTGTGCGAGTTTGGACTATATGGCACTATGTGTGCGGGCTTGAATCACATGGCACTAAGTGTGCGTGATTGAGTATTAAGCACTATGTGTGCGAACTCTACACATATCTCCGATTGAATATCTATATGGAGGTGTGACTTTATCGAGATGAGTATGGACAGCGGAAAGAGTAAGTACCTTGAGTTCATGGCTAATAGATGCTATGTTCATGCTCGGGGTGGAGTTGGTAAGATTTAAATCTATGTGATGATTTCAATTGCATGATTGTTGCGGAAATGAAATGATGTATGGAAATTGCTTCAAATATCCTATTGAATAGTATATGAAATGTAAATGTATGACTTGGTATGAGATTGATCCGAAAGGTCTAAGGAACTATGGTATAGTTCGGTATGGATGGAACACTTGGCCTTGTTTCATTATTTCATTTTATGATAATTTGATTAATGGATGGTTGTGGAATGCTTATGACTTACTGAGTTATAAACTCACTCGGTGTTTTCTTGTCACCCATTTTAGGTTTCTTGGACTCGTCTCGTCTCCTTTTGGGTGCTCGGAACCGTCAACGAAGTCATCACACCGGCGAGTAATTTTTGGTATTGTCTTCTTAGTCAACTTAGGAGAACATTTGGCATGTATGGGCTATTTTGTTTTGTTAAATTTTGGGTTGTAAACTTTAAGCCATGTGAAAATGGCCTATGTGGTCGTTTGAGTGGGATGCTAGAATCCATAGCCACGAGTCTTAGAAACCTTAATTTTGATAAGGTGGCCATAATTTGTGTCATGTATGATGGATGATTAGTAAGGCTAAGGAAGGATTCATGAAATTGGCATAGTCTACTGCAGTAACTGTTGCGGACAGCAGCGGTAATATGAGATCGAAAAATCACTAAAAATAGTAGAAGTGGAATTAAATGCTAAAAAAATTACGTACTTGAAGCATGAATGGGTCTATTTTCATATGGACGAAACGAAACGACCATATGAGCTATATTTTAAGAGATATTCAAGATTTCGTGAGATAGGGCCAGAATGGTTTCTGGATTCTATGTTTCGACTTTGAAAATTTACCATAAATTATCCAGAAACAATTAGAAGTCATGCCTTATATGCATAGATTCCCCTTTGAGTCTAGTTTCATTAGAAACAAACGGCATGAGCATTGGAGCTCTGTACGAGATTGTATCCAGGTCGTAATGCGCAAAGGTCAGTGTAGTCGAACCCCGAAACAGGGGTGACTTTAACTAATAAACTGTACTAATTGGCTTGACCAAAAATTATAAAAAAAAATATGTAGATGGAAATATGAGTCTAGTTTCAGGGAAAAATTACAAAACTGATTTTCTAGCTGTAGAACTCAAGTTATGATTTTTGAAGCGACTAGTACACAGATTGGCAGCTTGTCTGGGAAATTCTCAATAAGTGGTTTGAAGTCTGTTAACACCTCGTGTTCGACTCTGGCGACGGTCTCGGGTCGGGGTGTTACACTTAGTGTGGTTTACAAAGGGGTAACCCAATTAACATTTCAACCCGAGTGTAGGGAAGAAATAGACAGGATGAAATAAGGTTATGATCATCAGCGTAGCGTGAGCCTTTCCTAGAAGGCCTTATGAATAGAATGTCAGATTATTAGCTAAAGCCATGGCGTGTTTACAAGTCAGGATGAAACTAAAAAGGATATTCATGATAGGAAGTGAGAGGAAAAAGGGAACAAAAGGTGATATGTGCCAATAAAAGGTGAAAATCCACAAGGATTATAATTCATCTAGAATCTACCAAAATTGGTTGAATGTTCACAAGCCGACCAGGTAATAATCGCTCAATGATCAAATCTACCATTGAAGAAAGGCAGAAGTCAACCAGAAGTCTGACACTCTAGTCAAAACGTGCTAGTTTAAATGAAATAGAGAGTAGTGTGTCTTGCTCTTTTCTATTTAAAGCCCTCTCCAAGATGAGGTCTATTTTTGAATAATGTAGTAAAGAAACTGACTAGGTTCATTCGAACTTACAAGGGTTTTGACATGTGTTTGTAGGATTTGCAGGATAAGGATTTCGAGGAGGGACCAAGCTAGGCCGTGTTAGATTAAAGATCATCATCAATAAAGTGTCATACACATAGAAATAGGGCACCTTCAGATGCTTTGCCTCGGGGTTAGACATATTGCACTTAAATAGTTCTCTTAGAGTTGGAAATTAGAAATAGAAAGTTTTTGTTTTAATGTCTATTGTTACTTAATAAAGTTAGTCCTCAAAATTTTTAGGTTTACAATTTGAGTTTAGTCAAAATCGATCCATTTACGACATTCCATACCCGAATTCAACGATTAGGTTGGGTGAGGGTGTTATAAGAGAGAGGACTTTTGGGATCAATAATGTTCAAATTGTGAAAGTCTTGAAAGACTATATATTAAAAGGAAGTGATAAGATGGTAGTAAGAACAGTGATGATCTAAAACAGAAATTTAGGTGGGTGGAAATTGGGTAGGGGTTTTATAAAGTTTTTACGGGAAAGGATGTGAAGTGTAGCATTGAGGGTGGATGTGTAAAGGGTTTAGTTAGTCAATAGGAGGGGAGTAAAGAGGGTGTAAGGTTTGAGAGAAGAATAGTGAAAAGAAGAAAGAGAGTTAAGGGCAGGCATAAGGTTAATAGAGAGTTATGGGATATACCGATTGATAGTGTGAATGAGTAGAGACATGCCAATGATGAGGTTGTGGGTGGTTATCCTTTAACAACCTCCAAGGGGAGATGAAAATTTTATCTTGGAACTTACAGGGGTTTACCTTCACAGTAAAGGCTCTTAAGAAATTTTCTAGGAGATATAGTTCTCGATTGGTTTTTCTTATTAAAACAAATTATAAAGAGGATATGATGGAAAGCGTGAGATTTAAGATGAAATTTGACGGGAAATGTTATGTGGAACCAATGGGTATAAGTGGGGGTTGGCTTTATGGTAGGATAAACGATTGAAAGTGAAAGTTTTGGAGAAAAACAAAATTTTAATTGATTTGGTTGTTAGTGGTGATGATTTGAAGTGTGTTTATAAAATATTTTGTTTATGGCCCACCAAATTTTGATGAGAGGTGAGAGGTATAAAGGATGAATGAGGATAAAGCTAAAAGAGTAAATATTCTATGACGTGTATAGGAGACTAATGATTTATTGTATTATTTTGAGAATAGAGGGGGTAATATGATGGTTGAGAATAAGATTATGAGATTTAGGAATATGATTGAAAGGTGTAGTCTTATTGATTTTCCTTTATAAGGAAAAAGGTTTACTTGGCTTCATAAAATAAAGGGGGCATGATTAACGAGAGGATTGATAGGGTGTTTGTTAATTTGGAATGGATGGAAGAAGTTGAAAGGTGTCAAGTGTTCAGTTTATCAATAATTGGTTTTGATTACTTGCCAATTCTAGTAGATTTGAATTACTGTAATAAAAAAGTAAGAAGTGATTTTAAGTTTGAAATTATGCAGATGGAAAAGGTAGAATGTGGTCAAGTCATTAGAGAAAAGGTGTAATAGTTTTGTTGCTAGTTGAAGGGCCTGTATTTTGTTACAAAAGCTTAGAAATGAAAGGTTTTATTGATGAAATGGAGAAAAGCTACTTTTCTAAACAATAAGAATTTAATTGAGAATTTATTGAGATAGGTTACTGAAATTCAAGAAAATGGAGAGTCTAAAGTGAGTTACGAAAGAGTGGAGAGTTTAATTGAGTAAATTAAAAAGATTTGGCTTCAGGAGGAAAAGTATTGGTATCAAAGATCTAGGATAAAATGGTTGAGGTATGGGGATAAGAATACAAAGTTTTTTCATATTACTACTATTCAAGAAGACAATTTAATAAAAAAAATTTCAGTAAAGGATGGAAATGAGTTGTAGGTTGAGGATGAAGGGTTGATTGGGGTGATGTTTAAAAAATACTATAAGGAACTTTTTACTACTAAAGGGCAAAGAAGTTGGGGACAAATTGCTGATGTGGTGCCAAAATTGGTTGATGGGAACATGAATGTTGTTTTTACAAGTGATGTATCTAATAATGAGGTGTATGAGGCTGTTTTTTAGTTTGGGGAAGAAATGGCACTAGGATCGAATGGTTATAATGTTGTATTTTTTTAGCATTATTAGGATATTGTAACAGAGTTTGTAACACCCTTTACCCGACCCAACCATTGGGTCTGAGCTATAGAATGCTACAATAGGTACTAGAGCCTCAACGAACATATAAATATTCAATTCATATCATTATACACTTAAATACAAGCAAGACAGACATATGGTAAGATATATAACTAATTCTGGAACTTACACTGGCTTAAGAATACTCTTATACTAGTCCACATTCGAAATATGACCAAATTGTAAAGTTTTAAAAATTTTTGGATCGACCTCGCAACTTTATCTTATCCTCTTCAAGATGTGGTGATCTCAGTATATCACGTCGCGACGATATGAATATGCTTGTCACGATGTTACTCTCTAAGATGGTGTTGCCTCTGTTTTTAGCAAAATACACATTTGGTACCTAATCCAATGATTTGCAAACCATTTTTCTAAGTGTTCAATCAACATTATACAATAATAAGTCATTAAACCATATCGATGACAACCAATTCAAGTACATAAGTATTTAAATCAACCATTCAAGATTGTGACATCCAATCATTCACCATTTAAGGGTATTTACTTTTCCAATCTATTATCCATGTTCAAAACATTTTCATCACTAATTCATATACACAATATTCCATTTAAGCATTAAACAATTTACTAAGTTTGACATGAACTAACCAAATTAACCACCAAGCCGTGTAACATACCTAACATTCAACTCACCATTTACAAATCATCAATCATTCTAGCTATTTGAAATGGTCCAATTTCAAATCTTAGCATGCCATCCATTCATGAGTAAGATCATCACTTTCATACTAAAAGTTATATTCAAATCAACCATTACCACAATTAATATGAGACCATCAACTCTCAAAATAATCAAATACATAATAGGGAATCTTAAGTACATGCCACATAGTCTAGACTCAAAATGAACTTATAACTACCATTTTAGGATAGTGTGTGCTTCTCCGCTGATCCATCCTGGTAGTTCCACAAAGTGAAGATCTACAAAGAAAATAAACAACTATGGTAAGCATTAAAAATGCGTAGTAATTTCATAATGGAAAAACCATACTTACCTTAGACATTTAAAAGCATATTATCAACAATCATTTTTGGCATTCAACTTGGCTAACCTTTGTATATAATGGATTAACTAGATATATATAAACATATCCAATTAAGTATGCTAGTCACATTTAAGTATCATAAGTAATAGTACCATCATAAGAGAATTTACAAGTCATATATCAACTATATGCATATACTAATTCATTTCCATTTCATCTTTAATTTTCTTATTTCAATTTAATTGAATATAGCATGACAAAACTATAGTAACATTGACTCGAATACACGAGAATAAATTGCTCACACAAGCTGACATTATATCAAGGTTACCCATTCGAGTTAAGCCTATGATACATATATCTCCAGAATCTGCAACGGATGTTGGACCTCGTTATTACCTGTGAAATCCTTGATCAACCGCGAGTATAACCTTAATGGCATGTCATAGGTATCCTAACATTTTCTAAGTTCACACGGACATCATTTTTATTTACATGTCATTATGAATACTTATGACGGGTCACATATTTCATTTACAAGTCATGTAACAATTAAGCTTCATATTTTCATTCCCATACTATTTCATATTAACCAATATTCGTATGACTTTTCAATTCAATCCAATTCAAGCCACATATGTCAAATTTTCTAAATTCTATTTAAATCTAACAAATAGATATAATTCAATGCAAATCATACATAACATAAAATAGGACAATAAGTTCCATATGAACTTGTTCAAAATATGAAAAAAAAAAAAAAGGATACATCAAGGAGTAATTCGTAATTTTAGCTTTTTCCTAATCAACTCAACTTCGATCCAATTCTTGATCTAAACAATCATTTTATATCATTAGTCAATACCAAATATTTCCATTCTATGCTATGATATGTATAAACCTATATAATTTAATTTTTTGATATCCCTAAATTTGTACATTTTATTCAATTTAGTCCATAAACTCGAGATAGTCATAACTTTCAATTCCTAGCTTCGGATTAAAATTTAATTTCATATAATCTCATTAGGGACCTTGGACATTTTATTTCTAACCTAATTTTATAACAAGTTGTTCAATTTTTCCCCTAATATAACAAAGTTAACAATAAGCTGAATTAACTTTACAATCTAGTCCTTTTTTTACAATTTAAGCTTAAAATATATCAATTTCAAGCTTGATTCTTCAATAAATCAATAATGGAAACTTTCAAAAACTTTAGCAGTTTTACAAATTGGTACATAGGCTAGCTAAATCAAGCTCCTATGACCTTAAATTCATAAAAATTACAAGAAAATGACTAAATTGAGCTTAACAATTTATGGCAGAAAGTTTCCTAGGTTTTTAAAGCTTTTTTCTTTGATTTCCTTTCTTATTTGGATGGTCACTTGAAGAAGATGACAAGGTTTTTCATCTTTTCCCACTTACATAATATTTATACATTAATTAAAGTTTAATTAGGCTTACTTAATTAACTTAACAAGGCTTAACTAATCTAATATACTAATTAGCTGTAGTTAATGGATATTGAAATCATCATCCATTAACTTTAACTTAATAATGATTTATTAACCATTTTGTAATTTTAATTAATTTCCATATAAGTCCCTAAGCCTTTGGTCAATTAAAACTCTATAGCGATTGGACTTTTACAATTTAGTCTTTGGGCCTCAATTAACTATAAATTCAGAAAAATTACTAGACCAATCTTTGATATATTTTTATTTTATTTTTATAAATATTCATATTTAATATTTACAAACTCGATTTACAGAAATAAGGTTCCAAAATCATATTTTCCAGTACCACTTAAAATCGGGCCGTTGTAGAGTTTGTGTGTGCTACGGTTAGGCTTTTTTTAAGACTGGGCATATGTTGAAGGAGATGAATAAGAGAAATATTTCTCTTATGCCAAAGGTGGTTAGGCTTAAGAATGTGACCTAATTTAGGCCTATAAGTTATTGCAACTTTTCTTATAAGATTGTTTCAAGGATTTTCGTGAATAGGCTTAAACCTTATACGGAAAGTCTGACTATTCAAAATCAAAAGTGCATTTGTTAAAGGAAGGCAAATACAAGATAATGTGGTGATCGCAAATGAAGTGCTCCACTATTTGAAGCTTAAAAAAAGGGGAGGAGGGTTGGTATGGTTATTAAAGTGGATATGAAGAAGGTATATGATAAGGTTGAGTGGGATTTTTTAAGGAGGTGTTGATTAGAATGGGCTTTGACAGCAAATGGGTGTGTTGGATAATGGAGTGCCTCTGCCATTTCCTACAAGATTATTGTTAATGGTAGACACACTAACACAATTATTCCTATTAGGGTCTTAGGCAAGGGATCCTCTATCCCCTTACCTTTTTCTTGTTTATTGTTGATATTCAAGGAAGTTGAATGGAGTTAAGATTGATAAGGATTGTTCCACATTGTTTTATGTCTTTTTTGCTGATGATTGTCCCACATTGTCTTATGTCTTCTTTTTTTTAGATGAATCACTATTTTTTCTTGCAGCTATTGATAATAATTGTAATAGCCTTAATAGTATAATGAAGGACTATGAAGAGGTAAATTAGCAGGCTATCAACTTAAGTAAAGCAAGTATCATTTTTAGTGTAAATACAAATGATGGAAGGAAAATGGTTCTTTAGGCTAGATTGGGAATTCCTAGGGCTGATAAAACTGGTACATATTTGGGTGTACCATCTTTTGGGGATTAAAAGAAGTTTGTGTTATAGCTCATATTAAGGAAAGGATTATAGGAAAGCTTCAGAGTTGGAAGAAAAATTTGTTATCACAAAGTGGGAAAGAGATGTTTATTAAAGTAGTTGCAAGTGCCATTCTCATCTATTTGATGCAATGTGTTCTATTTTCTAAGAAAGTTTGTGATGAGATTAATTTATGGCGGCTAAATTTTTTAAAGGCAGGTTGAGGATGAAAAGGAAGTTCATTAGATTGAATTGGAGCAATTAATGTTTCAAAAATAGTGTGGTGGGCTAGGTTTTAAGGATATGCATGTCATGAATAAAGCATTATTAACTATTCAATGTTAGAGGTTACTTACACATTCTTATGCTTTATAGGTGAGCCTGTTGAAGGGTAGATATTTTTCTAATGAGAAATTTATGGAGGCTAGGAGAAGTGCTAGAGCATATTGAATTTGGGCTGGTCTGTTGTAGGGTATGGAGGTGATTAGGTTTGAAACGTAATGACAGATTTTTAATGGTGAAAAGGTGAGTATTTGGTATGATCATTGGATTCATGATGTTAGATTACAAATTCCTGACAATTTAGAAAATATTAATGTTGGAATCCTTAGTAAAGTTGCTTAAATTATGAGTTAAGAAGAGGGAATGTAGCATTTGGATGTAATTAAGGATAACATTTCAAAGAAAGACTTTGTGGCTATTATGAGAATTCCAATTTGTAGATGTAGTGGTAATGATAGGATTGTTTGGCCTAAGAATGCCAATGGTGATTATTCTATCAATTTATTCTATTTTGTAACTAAATAAGGGACTAAAAGACATGTTATTAAGGTGCCAAGCTCGTCTCATGTGATTAATGATATGATATAGAAATTTGTCAGGAAAAAATCTGATTTATAATGAAATTGGAAATTTTCATAAAGAGCACTGAAGAATGCTTTAGCCACAAATTTCAATCTAATGAGAAAAAGGTGAGAGGGAATCCATTGTGCTTGATTTGTGGTAATGTAGTGGAAACTAACTATCTTGTTGTTATATGACTGGATGATTTGTACTTGGTTTCGATGGGGCATAAAGTGGATAAAGAGATAATTACTGTATTTGATAATAGACTTGTAGTTGTTGTTAATAATAATAAGTGGCGAGCTAGGGAGAAACAATGGGTGTCTATTATTATTAGTCATCCTTTTTGGGCTATTTGGAATGAGATATGTAAATTTGTTTTTAAAGGATATAAAGTTCAGTTTATGGTTGTTGTTGAGATTATAAGTAACACCCCAAACCCAGCCTAGACGTTATGGCCGAATCTGGTGATGTCACATGGGTGGGATTTTGAAAACGGAGCTAACACGATAAAAACCTTAAAGTTTTACGATGGATTATTAAGTTTGGTTGTCAAATAGGACTATTTTGTAAAGTAGTTTTTGTTAATTTTATTGTTTAAGGACTAAAATATGAAACTAATAAAACTACAAGGACTTGGTGTGAAATAACAGCAAGTAGTGGCTGTAGAAAGGTATTGAATAATTCAGATGAAATTAGTTATGGTTAAAAATGGTTAAATTGTGTGCTTTGTACTTAGGGACTAAATTGCATAAAATTGAAATATTGGGGGTAATTTTGTAAAAATTCCTAAAATGACTCAGTTGTATAAAATGATTTAATTTTTGCTGTTGGAATTAGTTAATTAAATGAAATTATTATTTTAGATCAAGAACGTATTGAAAACTAAGGAAAAGAGAAAGTAGTTGAATAGTCCCTGTACTTTTGTCGTCAATTTATTTTAATACAATTTAAATGCATATTATATGAACTTTGTTGTTCTATGTTAGATAATGTATTTGATGCTTGTAACTGTGAACGGAAGTAATGAACTGTTATAGCCTTTATCATTGATGAAATATCCTGAGCAAGATGAATGTAGGATAGAGTACTATTGGCATGCCAATAGATTTTTTTGCATATGTTATGGGATTGATATGAGATGTGATTATGACTCTGTATATCTTCTATTTATTGAATATACCGAATTCCTGCATTTGTTGTGGACTATTGTGTTATATTTTAGTGTTTTTCTAGCGTGTTACCAGGGGCAGACGTTAGCCTACTTGGTGCCAAGACGTGTTATCGGTTGGATTAGCTCTTATGAGCATTTGGAATGTTCTCAGGTGGTTAACAGTGTAATCATATCTGTGTATCATTCATCGAGCATTGATTATTAATTCTTTTTAACGTTTGAGTATTTCTTACCTGTTGTGAACTATGAGTGACAGGAATTCTTTTATTAGTCTTGTAACTGGAACTCTATTCATTAATCTATTATTTGAATTATGGCATTTAAATTCAGTAAGTTATATTGTTTTATCAACGAACTTACTAAGCTTTACGTGAGCTTACTCGTGTTCTTGTTTTCTTTGTAGGCTACGTTTTGTTGAACCGGGAGATCGAGTCAACTCAAGAAATCACACTATCCGAAAACTCTTTGGGTAGACTTTGTAAACATCTTGGCTTATATGGCATGTAATAGGAGTTTAAGTTTTGTGTAGTGATGATTTAATGGCTTGTTGTGTAGATAACTTGCTTATACATGGATTTAGTTTAAACTTTGATACATGCTTTGATGATGTCTATCTAAGTTCAAGTGATGGTTATATGTATCAAATGGCAAGTGTTAACTTATATGTATGCTAAGAATAGTTAAAAGTAATGGTATGGAAGTAACTAAGTAATACGTTTTTGATTGCTTGAGTTAAAATAAGTTGGACTTAGTATAGATGTTAATGATTTAGTTATTAACTTGGTGTGTCAATGATGACACATTGGCTAGATATTTAGGTGTTTGAATGTGTGTTATTAACGTCTTTTATAGTAGGTGAGTTTTGATGTGAATTGAATATTGATAAGGTGAGATCTTACCATTTCTAAGAAAAGTGTTGATACTTTGGCATTTGATATCGATACTTGATCAAATAAATAGTTTTAAAAATAAACAGAATGCCAAAATGGTATCGATTTTTACTTAGGTATCGATACTTTTTCATAAATATCGATACCATTAAATAATTATTGATACCCATTGTTTACAACAAAAATAGAATTGAACTTTGGTATCGATTTCTAGATATGTATCGATTAGGTATCGATACCTACTATAGTTTTGGAAAATTTATAGTTTTCTCCCTGAATTCGTTGAGTTGTTTCGAATTGTTCCCTAATTGTTTCTAAAATTATTTTTAGGGCCTCGTAGGCTCAATTTAAGGTTATAGTTGCATAATTTATCCTAAACTTAATTATTCAAGAATTTATGTTAATTTTTTTTAATTGTAAATCATAATGCTATCTATAATGTAATGTTCTCAAGTACAGTAATACACTGTAACCTTGATTCGACAACGGGTATGGGTTATGAATATTACATAAGTACTTCTACTTGAAAGTTTACATAAGAAAGTCAGGGTAGAGACTCACCTGATTCTCACCTACTGCAATTCTAAGTTCCAAACTCAATCATCTTTCTCGAACCGACAACAACCACTGCTTAGAAACATAATTTCATTGTTACAACTCTTATGCATACAATTTACTCATTATCTCAATTGTTGACAACATCATGCAAAACCTTGTACTTGAAGCTTTATTTCTCATATAATTCTTACAGTTTTATTTTCTGAGAACTTAAAATGCAAAGTTAAAATACTTACCCAGGAATGGAATAACCACTGATTAGACCCAGAATCATAATTTCCCAACTTAATGAGAAAGAGGTACATTCAGACTTAAGGAGAGAATTAGAGAGCACCACTTAAGGAGAAAGAAGAGGAAGAAGAAGAATAACCTCTTTCACAACCTATCACACTCATATATATATGACCCCACCTGCTTAGTGGATATTAAGAAGTGTCACATGTTTCAGAATTTGGCTTCTTAATGGTCTACAATATCCGCAAAAAACATAAATAAGTATCCTACATTCACAATTATCTGGCTAGCTGTCCAATTGATTTCTAACGAAATTACTCATAATCTAACTAGTACAATACTCTAGATGAACAAGGTGTATAATACCCATGGCGATAATTCAATCCATACTTACTCTTTATCACTTATCACAAACATCTCTTTAACATAGCAAAATATCATGAAATAAAATCCTTACATGCTTATGTGGTGGTTACTATATGCCTATACTTATACGCCACAATAAGCCATTGGGCGAATTACACTTCACTAGACAAACTATTCTATTACTATATGCCAAAACCTTAAACCTGGTAGACCTGGAGTGTTACAAAAACTACAATGGCTTCAGCCTTAATAAAGGTATTTATATTAATCTGCATACCAGTTCCATCCACTAAAATCCTATTATGATCCCTTACAACCACCCCATACCCGGCCCTATTCCCACCAAAGTCACCATAATAGATAACCTTAACTGAGCCCTCCTCTGGTGGAATCCACCCTTTATTTCACTTTACAGTTGTTCTGTGATTCTCTATTCTCTCTATTACTCTCAAGTTTCAGCAACAGCTCAATTTATAGTGTAACGCCCTAACTTTTGTTTTTATTTCTAGAAATATTTGACACAAATTTGTATCTACTTCAGTGGTTGAGTGTTTTGGGTCTGTATGAGAGGTCCCAAGTTCAAGCATTACCTTTAGAAGTTTTTGTTATTTTTGGAATTAAGCCCTACCCTTGATCAATAGGCTTATATTTAACTCCTGTAATTTCATGTTAGGATGAGCTTGCTGGTTCGAGTGGTAAGGGAGTCTGTGTGTTGTGTGGAGGTCCTGTGTTCGAATTCCAGTATGAGCCTGGGGATTTATTTTTGCTCAGTTGCCTAAGAGAGTTTCGATGGGATTGGGATGCTGAGTTAGTAGGTGGTTATGGATGTGGATGTAGTGGGATTTGGATTATTCTGTTTCCCAAAAATTTCTTCTGTTAAAAACTGACATCTACCTTTCTTTCTTTTCCCTTTTTTCCTTTTCTTTTCAAATAGAAATTTTTCTTTTTCCTTCTGGTTTTAATAAAGACTGTTCTTCCTTATTTTAGCTTATCGAAGCATTGTGTTTTTACATTCGGTAAGTAAGGGGTTTTTTCTCGAATTTAGAGTCCTTCTTTTAGCCGTTTGAGCAATGTGATTTTTCCCATTAATGTTGAACTCGTGTTTTGGCAGTAGCGGGGTATCCTGGTCATGATTCTCCTCTTGTAAAATCGTAGTCAATCGTTCAAAGTGTTGGGGTAAGTGATGAAAGTTGGTTTGAGTTCTCAGTTTAATCGTGTTTTTAACACTGATTCTGAGTGTTGGTATGCCGTTTGTTAGGTTCTGGAGTGTTCGTATTTGTAGCGACATCGAAACTGTACCAGTTGTGTACCTGAAATGCAGAAATCAAGGTTTCAGCAAAAGCCAAAATTGGCCACTGTCAATGCCACACAGACATGTGGTTGCCTGTGTGGTAGGCCGTGTGTGAGAACACGGCCGTGTGATCGACGAAGGCATGGCCGTATGCAAGACACAGCCTTGTGGTGGCTCGAGTGTGGCCGTGTGGGCTACACGGGCTAGGCCAAGTTAGACGTGTGGGCCATACGAGCATGTGGGCTTACACAGGCATTTCACATGGGCATGTGGGTTATTGGGCCAGGCCGTGTGGTCCACACAGGCAAGGCCAATCTGAGCGTGTGGGCCCATTTATCTGAGTTTTTCCCTAGGGTTGCACGTGTCGTCCTAAATGACTGTAGGCCTACTGTAGGTCAGTAAGGGTTGAGGAAACCCTAAACTGGATGATCTAATTGTTTGATATACTGATCTGATTAGGATACTGATACATGTCTACTTCCATTATTATCTGCATATCTGTTATCTATGTACGCTTATATGTAAGCATGTGAGCGTGTTAGACTGTTTATCTATATTTGTATACTTTTGTATCTGATATTGGGGATGGGATGATGTATATTGGAGGAAGTGTTCTGAAAGGTAATTTACGCCTATTATCTGGCAGTATGGCTGTATTATATCTGTTATGTGCTGCATTGGTACAATATGGTGTGTAGGGTTGAGTGGTTGTTTTAAACCCCACACGGTGTGTAGGGATGGTCGAAGATGGTGTGTAGAGGATAGGGGTAGGAATCTGATTTCTAATTCTGATTTGCACATCTATATCTGAATCTGAGATGGGCTTAGGCCCGAATCTATATTTGTATGGTTCTGAATTGTTGTATGTGTGCATATCTAATTCTGCTGGGTTACATACTGGGTTTTCGTAAACTCACCACTTTTTTGTTTGTTCTGTACAGGTAATCCACAGAGTTAGGCGGATCGGTGCAGCGGGGGACTTGACGGTGACCACTAGCTATTATTATTTAATTTTGTTTTTATGGTTTTATTTTAATTTCGGCATTGAGTTTTGAGAGGTTGTATTTTTTGGGACTCTTTGAACTCTTTTAAACTGTTTGGCTTTAGTTTTGGGTTTTGGACTTAACTTGCTTATTACTATGATAGTTTTACCTAAACCATGAATTTCTAAAATAAAATGCAAACTGTTTTCCCTAAACACGATGATTTTCCTAAGCTTCCGCTAAAATGATACGTTTTAAGACAAGTCGACTAATTGAATATATGTTTTGAATTAAATGAAAGCAATTATAGGTTTATAAACTCAGGAATATCCAAACTTCTCAATGGCATAATCCACATCGTTTAACAATATTACAAATTAGTCTCTGGTTTAGCTAGATCAAGTTAATACGAGCTCAAAAACAAAAAAATCACTAAAAATAGGCAAGGTTTACTCACCCAATCGAAGAACTCAAGCTTGGTTGAAGCTTCTAAACCCCTAACCATGGTGTTTCAGCTTCCATAACATGAAAAATGAAAGAAGACGATGTCTTTATTCTTTTAATCTTTTAATTTAAATTATCATTTAACTAATTACAAAATTAAACTTCAATTATAACTTATAAAATCATTAAACATGTCCATAATATATAAAAATGGAATAATTACCATTTAAGGAAGGTTTAATTGCACAATTGGTCCTTCAATTATTTTAAATTTTTAACTAAACAAGCTTAATTTCAATTTAATCTAAATTAATTAGGACTAAAAGAGAAAATAGCCTAAAAGTTAGTGGATTTAATCATGTCACCACTGGTTGGACTTTTTGACCATGGTTTAATCACCATTTTGGTCCCTTTAGTATTTCAAATCTATAGTGATTAACTTTTATTTCTTTTACAAATTATCTTTTTACCTTAATTAATTATCAAATCACTAAAATTTCTGGATCAGACTTTAATACACCTATAATACAACTCTATAAATATTTAATAAAAATATTTACGGCCTCAAATTACGGAAACGAGGTCCCAATACCTCATTTCCAAAAACCACTTGACTTTTGGACTGAACCACTTATACTAACCACTAATTCAATTAATTAAAATTCATTAATTCAAAATTCAATATAAAAATTATTATATTGACTCGTATAATTTAAATACTAGTTATACGAACTTACTCATCAAAATTGTGGTCCCGAAACTACTATTTTCGACATCACTGAAAAATGGGCTATTACAACTTATATGTATAAAATATGATTATATCTATAGTAATTGGTAAATATATGAACATAGGGGAGAGAATGTATGTGTTATGATGATGAGTGTTAGGTTTTGTTGAGAAGAATACTGATTGGTGAAAATACAGGTAAACTAGTGATAAGACATTTATGGGTTAGTCAAAAACACAAACACTCTGGTTAATTAAGAAATGAGAAATGTCCCATTGTGAAGCCTCTAGTAGGATAGTTATATTGTGAACAAAATTGGCAAATCATGAATTGAAAACAAGTGTAAGACCATGAGGTAGAGGCCTATGGCAGCTTTGTATGATTTGGAACCATTCATGGTGTAGCCTCTAGTGAGGTGAAACTAGATTGGCAGAACACGATACATGAATTTGTGTAAGACAATGAGGTTAAGACCCATGGCATGATATGATATGTATGTATGTATGTTCATGGTGTAGCCTTTAATAATGTGTAAATCGAAATGACAGATCACGAAACATAAAACTCTGTATAAGTCCATGAGGGAGAAACCGATGGCACCTTCTGTGAAGTTGTTTGGGACAGTAAAAATGATATTTCTGTATGATGCCTTTATGGCGTGTTATGTTTGGCCCTTATGGCGTGATCTTTCAAGTATGTCTGATAAGGTATTTCTATGCTCAGGGATTGGGAGTTGAATAAGTCTTAAGGGTTTTCGTGAAAAGTGATGTGTATCTATATGTTAAGAAAGGTATTCGCCATGATGTTTTGTAAATATTAAAATGGGTGTCATTCAATATGAACTCATCCGTATTTTATGAGGGTTGAATCCAAGTTATGTGGAATCCGTTATATCTGTGTTGTATTGTATCATCTTCTAAAATTATTATTAGTTTGAGTCAATGTTATTTTGAGTTTTGGGGTTCTAAAATAAAATGATATGGAATTTATCTGAATAGTCTATGTAATACATTATCAGTATGGGTTGTGCGGTATTAAACCAAAGTATGTTTTGAGTGTGAGTTTAATGGTAACTAGTTCTACGTAAGTATTCACCAACGTATATGTATCCACCCATGATGAATGTCTGTGAACAACCATGTGAGATAATCATACATGTTAAGGTATGGTTTGTTGGAAATGGGCTTTGAGGGTATGTATAGTTGGGAAGTGAATACATGATAAAGATATTTGTGAAATGTCTGATAGGATATTCAGTTAGTTAACTAAGGAAGATATAGGTAAATAAGAGTATGATAGTTAGTGTGTAAGGGTATGTTTAAACTATAATGGTATCTGTCCAAAATAAATGGTTCATGTAACACCCTTAACCCGTCCCAAATGCCAAACTTGAGTAAGTGATGTTACGACAAATCTAGATAATTGATAATCACTTTATTATATACAAAACTCTAATATTTAAAACATCGATCACATGTAAACTAACATATATAGAATTTAATTTTAGAACTCTAAAAGGATCCATTTGTGAACTTCAATCATATTATAGGATTAAATCTCAAAAACAATAAGTTTTAAAGCTAGAAATGAAAGTTCCAAAGTTGGTATCGATACCCAATAGATTTTTCTAAAATGGTATCGATTGGGTATCGATACCAAAATTCAATTATATTTTCTTTTAAGAGCTATGGTATCGATAATTAGTTGGTGGTATCGATATTTTATAAAAAGTATTGACACTATAATAGCCCATTTTCAGTGAAATTGAAATAGTGGTTTCGGGACCACAAATTCGAGTCAAGAATAAAAATTATTTTAATTTTATTACATGGTTCGTATTATGATAGAGATGTCATGTGAAAATTCTGATAAGAAAATTTTACTGATTATGTGCTTAATTACGGGAATGACCAAATCGCATAAAATGCAAAAGTTGAATTCTAGTAGCTGGAAGGATTAAATAGCTATGGAATTTAAAGCTTGAGGTCCTTATATGGGAATTAGACCATTAACAAAAAGTTAGTAGATATTTTTGACGATTCATCAATGGAAATTTAGAAAAAGGGTAAGGTCTAAATTGGAAATAGAAATAATTAAAGATGATAAATAAGTAAAATAGAATTAAAATCATTTTATATCATCTTCTTCCCCAAATATTCCATGGAAACCCTAGGAAAGAGAAAATAATATTTCTTGGCTTAATTGGGTAAGTTTTCTTGTCCCATTTTTAGTAATTTTGATATTTTTAAAATCGAGATAGTTCAATCTATCTATTTGGGGGATTAATTTGAAAATTTATCAAAGTATAGAAGTTATGTCATGGATGAATACGCTGAAAATTATAAATTTATGGTAGAAAATGAAAGGTTGTAGATAGATAAACAGCTTTTACAAAGTGATTTTTGATGAAAACATGATTTAGGAACTAATTTGTAAAATGGTAAAAATTGAAGAAAAATTCTAAAATTTATGGAACACATGTGCTGTAAATTGTATATTGAAATTTTGGTTAGGCTTGGAATAAGGAGTAAATTGCATGAATTTCATTTTCTGAGCCTAGGGACGAAATTGGAATTTATGGAATGTTTAGGGGCAAAATAGTAATTTTGCCTAATATGTAAATTGAGTTCAATGGAATATGAAATGTGATAAATTGATGATTAAATTCATTTATATAGATTCGGATAAAACAAATTCAAAGTTAGATCGAGGAAAGGAGAAAGTTTTGGATTAGTTGATCTATATACGTGAACAAGTGTCGAGGTAAGATTGTGTAACTTAATCGAGCTTGTAAATATGTTAAATTGAATGTTGTGTTTGTATGGAATGTGTTTTATATTTATGTGAACTAATTTGAATGTTATAATAAAGAAATGAATACATGTTTGAAATGGTTTAAAAGGGTTAAGTTCCGTTTGAATATTGGATTTCGATGGATAAATGTGATTTCCCTTATCGAATAAGGTCCTACATTTGTTGTTGACGGGATTTAGCTCAGACGAGTAATCCTATTGACCTCATTACAGATAGGATTTTGCTAGGACGGGTAATCCTGTTATAATCCCTCTCAAGCATATGTTATAATTAGGATTTAGCCTGGAATGGTAATCCTAATTGAGCTCTTCTAAGCACATGTTATAGAAAGGATTTAGCCTAGACTGGTAATCCTGATATATGATATTTGGCTCGAGAGTGTGCTATCTAATTAAGTACCCTAATGGGTACTCCTGAATATAAATTGATGAGTTATTGAATTGTACACCTTGAATGTACTACCTGAATATCCATCGGAATTTCAATGATTCAACGGATAAAATACTTGACATGATATGAGAGTTATGAGATGAAATGAATAATGTTTTGAAAGAATATAGTATGATAAGCTCATCTATGTTTACTTGATGTATTTGAGAATTATGTGACTAACATGTTTGATTGAATGCACGTGTTTAGGCAATTTTGCCAAGCTGATGGAAAACATGTTATTGTATGCATAGATCTAATAAATGAGATTGGTAAGTTTAATTCTTATTATACGAACTTACTAAGCATATAATGCTTACTAGGTTTTATTTTTTCTATTTTATAGTGCTTGGTAGCTCGTAAAGGTTGGTGATCGGTTGGAGCATCATCACACTATCCACTAGCTTGTTTTGGTATAAAAAAAAAGTAACCTCATTTTGGTATAATGGCATGTATAAGCTAACTTGGCCATAGATAGCTTGAACATTTTATTTGTAATCTAGCCATTGGAATGGCTAGTAATGGTATGTTTTGGTACCTATTAAGCATAATATCATGATAAACACTTATGTGTTAAGTATGAGTGATCAAATGATGCTTAATGTTTAGGTTAAACCAAAGTAAGAACTTAAAACATGTATGGATGCAATGTTATATCATATTAGATGTTAGAAATTGCTCGAAATCAATGCTTGGATTGGTTGGTGTTTGGACGTAATTTTGCTGCAGGATGTTGGTAAAATTTTGGGTGAGAAATGAAGCTAGAAATGGCTTTATTTTGTCCACACGGGTGTGTGTCTAGACCGTGTGTGACACATGACCTAGTACATGGGCGTGTGGTTAGGCCATGTGTCTCCTGCATCTTAAATTTGAGAAACAGAATGCTCAGAATTGAGCACACGGGCAGAGACAAGGGCGTGTGTCTTACCCGTGTGTTCTACACGGCCTAGAACACGGGCATGTGTCTTGGTCGTGTGAACCCTGCACCTATTTTTTGAAAATTAAATTAATCACACAGCCTATTCACACGGGTGTGTGGCTGGCTGTGTGGCATAAGTCAGAGAGTTACACAGGGTCGAACACGGCCTGTAGCATGGGCATGTCTTAGGGTCACAGGGCGTGTACCTAGACCATACGGGCATGTGAGCCCTACACCTAAAAAAATTTTAGAAATTTTGCGAAAAATTCTTGGGGTTCCCGATTAAGTCCTAACTCGATTATAATACTAGATTTGGGCTTCGAGGGTCCATTTAAGGGACATTATGAATAATTTCGGTAAATAAATTGTAATTAACGTGAATTTTTTGTAAATGTTCTAAAAGTTTTGGTAATGCTCTGTAACCCTGTTCTAGCGACAAATACGAGTTAAGGGTGTTACAGATACTCAATTGAAAATTGATACCATTTTGACATTCTTTTTTGTTTAGATATTGTTCATTAGGCCAAGTATCGATACCAAATGCCAAAGTATCGATACTTATCTCAATAATGGTAAAAATCTTATCTTAGCAAATTCAATTCATGCCAAAAATTTACCTTACCACAAAAAACAATAATTTATCCATCAAAACACCTAAACAACTAACCAATATGCCTTCACTGACACCACATCTCAAAAATTAAACAAATCACATTCATCCATGATTGTTCTACTAAACTTAATAACCTAGCTTCATACTATCCATCACACCAAAACCAAAACATCATGAGCTATCATAAATAATCAAAAGACCATTTTATAATAATAAAAATATAAACACTGAACTAGTATCAAGACTATATACAAAACAAGGTACTAATTCATGTTCACGTATTTACATAATAAGACCCTAATTACATGCCATATTTAACCAAAAGTCATGACTTCAAAATTTACTGTAAGGTGACGAAGGAAGATGTGTGTGTGCTCTGACGATCTGAACAACGTGATCCAAAAGTTCAAAGTCTACAGAGGAAAATAATAACCAAAGTAAGTATAAGAAATACTTTGTAAGCTTCCACAAAAATCAATACTCAACTTACTATGTTCATTAAGTAGCTATGAGCATATAATCAATTGAACTTCAACCTTGTCACAACGTGATTCAGAATTTCAAAGTCAATACCGTTTAAACATGCGGATACTCAGAATTCATAATTTGTTATACTTTATTGAAAAAATTCCATATCAAATAAATTTTATTATTCCGGTGGATCTTTGTAAAATTATTCAATACGTAAGTCCAAAAACATATAATGCTCATAAGAGCCAATCAGATACAGATTGGTTGCGTCAGGTTACCGTTTTAGGTTAAACCAATGACAACATAGATAAATTAGTTTGGCTAGAGCTAGGTAATGTATTAAATGATAACAAATAGCTAAATCAAGCTAAATCTGAGTCTCATGTTAACCCGAGTCCGCAACACATGCAAGAGCTTAGTTCAGAACAGATATTCAGACAGAAATCTTACGTATGAAACTTTTACTTGATCCATCGAAATCTTTTCAAAAATTTACTTCTACTTCTTATAAATAAAATTATTCACTATAGTGATAACTCAATATGTGTATAAGTACAATTAATAACATTAATTACAAATTATATCCCAAACATCAATAGAAACTTACATGTCAAGTGATTTGACTAATAAGGACTAATTGGTGACTTTCCCTTTTCCTCATACATCCACCACTTGCTGAGATTCTTGATATGCATGAACAAGAGTAAAAAAAGATTCCCTAACTCTCCAATGGTGATTTTCAACTATAGAAAGCATAATGAAAGAAGATAATAGTTTAATTCTTTTGTTTTTCTCATAATAATACCTATTTGCCATTTTGTCCTTAAGTTTTTAACTTAAAAACTATCAATACATAAGTCAAAATCGTCCACTAAAACAAATGATGGTTTAATTATCAAATAAGACCATCAAGTCAATTTTTTAAAGCCATTTAATACTTTTATCTAATAAGCCACCAACTTTTGCAACTTTGACAATTTAGTCCTTTTTACTTAATTAATTATCTAAACGTTAAAATTTCTTAACCAAATTTTGAATTGAATTAAAACCTTCGTAAACATTAAATAATTAATATTTATGGATTTACACGTCACAATTATGTTCTCGAAACCACTGTTTCCTACACCACTGAAAAACAAGATGTTACAGTTTAGAAAAATGGTTGGCACACAGAAGTTCCTATAAGAATATAAAGTATCCGCCAAGATAATTCTATGGTAAAGCTCACCAAGTTCTCTTAAACTAACAAGGTTTGTTATTTTTTTCAGGTTTGGGAGAAGATTGCGGTAGGAAGAACAATATCAGGGGTACACCAAAGAAACGACGGGGATTGGGTTATTATGCATACAGTGGAAAAGCGATGTAGTTAGGGATATGCCTTATGTGTCTTATTTTATTAAAATTCTATATTGTAATGTTTTATATCAAGTTTGATGTAATAAATTAATTAAAATACTTCTTTCGTCTTTAGATGTTAAGTCTTTCAGTTAAAATAAGGAATAAAGTAAACAAGGAAATAAGAAATTTGTAAACTATGTTGTTAAATCGTTAAGTATTGTGTGAAGTAATACCCGAGATTTGAACCCAACAAATCGGGTCGGGTTTTGGGCGTTACAATTGCTGAAGGTTTTTCCCTAGCCCAGAGAAAAGTTTCATGGTGGAATCTAATAGTGAAGTTGTGATATCTAGACTTAATAAGAAAAAGGTACGTAAAAGTTGAAGGATTGAGCCAATGTTGAGATCTATTGAGGAAATGAAGGATTTTTTTTGATAATATGCAATTTATAATGATTGGTACTGATTGGGTTGCAAGGCAATTCAAGGAGAGAATGAGGTCTTCAAATTAGGTGAATCAACCCTCATTCTCTTTTATTGACATCTTGGATAAAGATGGATTACTGTCGCTAGTATTTTAATGTGCTGAGTCTAGATATTTTAGAGGCTTATATTGATTGATCTCGTTCCTGAACTGTCTTGATTTGTCTTTTTTTCTAATGTTGATTTTGGATACGTGTATGGTGAGGAGTTTGTTGGTAATGTTTGTTATTACAGGTGTCTTGTTTTGGTAACAAGTGTCTTTTATGCTGATGGATTGGTCATGTTGTACTGTTATGGTTGATTGGAATGAATGTCGATGATTTGGAAAAAAAAAAAGAAAAAAATAGATTTAAATTGATGAATTAATCAATTAAGTATAAACTTAATTTATTAAATCATTTTTCCATTTTTTTAAACTAAACTGTAACAACCCAAAAGTCAGTAGTGTCAGAAAACGCAGTTTTAGGACCCTATTTTCATAAATCAAGGCCATAAAATTTTTTATTAAATATTTACCAAGGTATATTATAGGTGAATTGAATTTTGGATAGGTAATTTTATTAAATTAGTGGTTTATCATGGTACAGAGACTAATTTGTAAAAGTAGTAAAAGTGCAATTACTAAAGAAACTTTAATTAGAAATTAAAATAGGGACCTTAAGTAACAAATTTACCACTATTTAGTTAATAGTATACATGGTTTAAAGGAAATGTATGTTATAAGAAATTAATAATATTATTATGTATATAAAATATGTTAAAATAAAATTTAGATAATGGAAGCTTAGTGGAGAGACACAAAACACTTTCCCCAATTTGTTCATGCAAATCGTGAGAAGATAGGAGAGAAAGGAAAACGTAGCCCCCTAGGGTTCTAAAATTCAAAGCTTGAATTGGTTAGTGCAATTTAGTTCTTTTCTTGTAATTTTTATGTTTTTTAAAATTCTGGGAGCTTAATTTAGCTGACTTGTGTGTTCTTTTCATAACTGATGAAGTTTTAGAATGATTCCATTGATGGATTCTTGAATTTTTAGTTGTTAAATTGATAAATTTTAAGCTTAGGAGTGAAAAGGGACTAAATTGTGAAGTTAATTTATAGTTTTATACTATAGGGACTAAAATGAAAAAATTTTGAAATTTGTGGCAAAATTGATAAATTAGAGGTTCTAAATGGACTATAGTGAAATCATATTGAAAATGAGTTTTAGATTGAAAGTTATGTTAGTCCCGGTTTCAGGGACTAAATTTAATAAAATGTAAAATAGGTATAAATTTACAATTGAGTGTGAATTTGATTTTGTATTGATGAATTGTTTTGTTTTCGTTAATCCGTAGCTAACGTCGACTTGGATTCCTCGAAAAAGAAAGGAAAGGACAAAGTCGTCAACGAATAGCTCAAAGTTTACGGTTTGTGTTTCTATAATCCGAAAATATTTCAGTTGCTGAAATTATGAATTGTATAGCTTGGTTAGATCATAAGGTGAGTTGAAATTGATGAATTGAGCTGAATTGATTTGAATTGATTTGTTGTTTACGGTAAGGATTAAATTGAATAGATTTGAGATTTTTGTATAATGATGTAAATGTGAAATTGAATATGAAATTAGATGAATTATATTGATGTATATATGTATTGATGATTTGCTAATGAACATATGTTATTGAATTGAGATATTGGCTTATCAATGGAATTGAGAAATAGTTACCCTATTAACTGTTCAAGCAAGACCGAGTATAATTGGCATTTCATAGGATAGGAAGAGTTTAGAGCTTTTATGACTATGTGTCAAGGAGTGCTAGGCACACCTATTTTTTGGTTATACTGACAACTTACTATTTTGGATTTATCCAATATGCATTAGGTGCCAAACTGGTGTGATTGGTTGAATCCGTGTATCCGTCTGAGTTCGAGTTAAATCAAAAGGGAGTTGAAAATGTAAAAAAAAAATGAATTTCAAAATGAATTGGGATAAAGATTTATGACGATCATTGATATTGGAAACTCGAAATTAAAATAGAAATGTGACAGTATACTTGTTGTGATATCAAATATGGTATAAATGCATTATATGATGAAATGGTTGTAAATATGATAAAATAGCATAGTTAATGATTGAATGATATATGCACCTTATGATATTCAATTCATTGCTTTGTATGATTTACAATATGATTTGATATTCAGATTATAGAAATACCACTGAGTTATACTCAGCGTACGATTTTGTTTTTCATGCACAGGTTAGGTTTTGATCTTATACACTCGTCGATATCAGCATTCATCTACGATCTTGAACTCAAAAAGTTGGTGATGTCTCCTGTTAGTTAATGGCATGTACCTAAGGGAATCTTTTGATTATACAATGTTATATTTTTGGATAATGGTTTGGTACTTTGGTATTTTGGTATTGTATATGCACATGTCTTAGTTGATTGATAATAATCTGAACCTTGTGAATGTTAAATATTTTGTGTTAATGTTTGGTAGTGAAATGGCCAAATGATATATGTGATTTCGATAAATAAAATAGTATGCTAATATTACCATGAATAGGTAAGGGAAATGTTTGACTTCATAATAGACATGAAATGGTCATATGTGAATGAATTGAATATGCATATTGGATGGTGTTCTTGATGAGTGAATCAGGCATGTATGTTTAATAGCTTAAATAGTGAATAAGTGATATGCGATTTGGGTAATATAATTTGTTGTGATGCTTGAAAGGTTAGATTGATTCATGACTTGTTGATTGTTTTGGGTGCCATGTTAGGCATATTGGTTTATTATTGAATGTGATATGAATGTGATGAGTTGGTAGATGTCCTATTGAATTTATGCAGGTTTTTGAGTAGGTAAAATTGTGCAAATGAACATAGATTTGGCCTTGGATGTAGTTGGCATGAAATACGCCTAAATGACACTTTTTGTACCATATGGCCGTGTGTTACACACAAGTTAGTGACACAGTTGTGTGCCATTGAAATATAGGATGAATAAGAAGCACACGGTTCCTGATTGTCACACGGGCTAACCACACGTCCATGTGAATATTGTAGTTTTGGCCATTAAATTTTCACACGGCCTCAGTTTGTTACATGGTCTAGCCACATAGACGTATGATTTTTATTGAATAATTGCATTTTTGACCCACAGGACCATAGTAAGTTACACAGTCTGGATACACGACTGTGTGACTCCAATTCCACACAGTTACAGCATGTCACACAACTGTGTGACTTTTATTTTGCACAACTTTCCTTCTTTTTTATAAAAGTTTCAAAATGATTCTTGTTTGATGCCGAGTCAACTCTATAACTTTCGTAAGCTCAATTTATACTCGATTTTGTTTGCAAAGCATGATTTATGTGAATGTATGTAGGTAATCAATGTTTAATTAATTTTTTATTTATGAATTGCGTGTAACTATTCTGTTAATTGTCGTAGCATCTTATCACTCGAGTCTGACGACCAAACCAGATGAAGGATGTTACATAAACCAACTAATGCCTCTAAAATCTCCAAAATTGCATCAATTACTTATTCAACATTAATGTGAAAAAAGTAAATCTCACTACACAGTTGCTACCCTTTCATATTTCAACAATATTATTCCGTGGCCTCCACCTAAACTTCATATCATTTCTATGCTTAAAAGAAAGGATCATAATTTTCTTCAAATGAACTAATTTACTATAATATTATATACCATACGGCGTGGTACTAAAATTTAGTAATAATAGTAGAATCTGTAGTTGCGCATTCACTTTTTTTTAAGAATAATCTGGATTTAGATTATTTTATACCAAAAAATAAAATTTAGTAATAATAATAAATAAATTCTTTAATCAACTTGTGCTAAAAAATCCAACACAAAAACTATAACAACAATCCAACTAAAAAATCAATAGTAATTTATCCAACATAATCAATTCATATATACCAAATCATCCATGCGGTTGCAAGCATCAATGCCATTACAACACAATGTTTACCGTCACTCAATTATCTTCATATTTCTGTTTTGGTTACTCAATTTTAAAAATTTTCAATTTAAGCATTAGCATTTGAATTCGTTCACCTTCCATTAAATTAATAACAGTAAGCCTTTTTCTAACTAGCATAATAACACATTTAGTCCTCAATACTTACACATTCTATCAATTTGATTCTAATACTAAATAATTCAACAAATTTAGTCTTTCACATTTATAATTTCTATCAATTTAGTCCTTAAATACATCTTCATCATAAATCAAAATTATAAAAACAACAAAAAATTTAATTGGAAAATGTAAGGTGTCGTTTTCTGCTGAGGAATTGGGGTTTTTTTTTTTTTCATTTTTTTCAACTGAGAGAATTGGTAGTCTCCTTATTGTTGAAGCACATCGAGAAAATATTTTTTTCATCAGATTGAAATCATCTCATGAAACCGAACTTGAAGCAACCAAAACACATCGGGAATGAAATGTGGACGTTGCAAAGGAATGAAGGGATAAGAAATTCTTTGAGAACCTCTCAAAATTGATTAAGTACAAAAAGAACATTGTGCTTATGTTTCTATTTTTAAAAAAAAAAAAAAAAAACTAGAATAATAATACTTTTTCATTGCTCTTTTTTCTTTCTCCAATTTATTAGCAAAAAGAAAGTGATGATGGATAATGTTTGAAATTAGGATGGTTGCTACTATTGAATAAAAAGGTTAAGTCCATATATATGAATTAAGGAAGTGATTGCGGAGGAGTGAGGCTTCAACCTTTCTTGATGGATACACCCTTACCATTGCCGCACTGCTCACCAAATTTGGAGGCTTGAATTATAAGAACATTGACGACCTTTCTTTCTTCTTCTGGTTTTTTTTTTTTTTTTTGAATAAAAAATAAGTTTTATTTTGTTGGTGCAAATGTGAAGGATATTCAATGAATACCACACCTAGACGAGAAGCAAATATTACGAGCAAAGAGATAGGATTGATACCGAGACAGATCAAGTATTGATTTGAAATTAGTATCCAAATGAATGCAAAGATTACAAGTGAATTTAGGATTGACACCGAGATTTAAATTAGGCTCCAAATGAATGTGATCTATCATCAATGCGATTGTTTTTGTCTCATTCTCATTTTATTCATATGTTATGATTTTCATTAGTCACAACACGAAAGATTTGATAATTGCACTCTTTTAATTTTGAAAATTAATAATTTTCCATTATGCTTCAACAGAAAGGAAGACTACCAATTTTCTCAGCTGGAAAAAATAAATGAAAAAATAATCAATTACCAACCCAAAAACAACGAGACCTTGCCCAATTAAATTTTTTTGTTGTTTTTATCATCATTTCTATTTATGATGATGTGTTTTAGGACTAAATTGATAGAATTTATAAATATAAAAGGTTAAATTTATTAAATTATTTAGAATTAAGATCAAATTAATAGTAAAATATGTAAGTATTGAAGATTAAATGTGTTATTATACCAGTTACAAAAAGGCTTTCCATAATGCTAGTTCTTAAATTGAAAATTTTTAAAGTTAGATGACCAAAGCAAGAACACAGGCATAGTGGGTGACCATTAGTATGGTTTACCAATTTTTTACTGCCAACCATGAAAAACCTTCAGCTGGCTCTCCAAACCTCAACCCAAAAACCACCTATATTTATATATCATTTCCAAGGACTGGCATCACAGTTATAAAATTACAAAGAATTACTTCATTGCTCAATTTGTTACTTTTCTGTACAGGCAGAGAAGTTAGGTGTCACTTGAGGAAATAAGCAAAAGAGAAAGGAAAAATGCTTTTAACAAAGTAAACCTGCTCGATAAACATTCTAAAACTGCTAACATCAAGACCCTGAAAATTATGAAAACCTATATACACAAGGAAGCTGGGACCTGCAAATTGGATTCCTCAAACAGATTTCTCAACTTGGCCACCTTTTATGGTGACATCCAAGAATGAAATGGGAAAAAGGAATGGCTATAAATAAATAAAGATACCTCTCTTCTACATGAAGTAGCTTAGTTGTTTTTTCTTTCTTGATCCACCTTCTCCATATAACTCATTCCATTGAAGAAGCTCATTCATATTTGTAGACTCTGATGACACACTTGCACACACCTGACCATTATAACCAATCAAATCAAACATAACTATATATTAGCAGACCTTTTTCTTTCTCAAAACATACTTCCTTTAAAACATACACAATTTTTGCATTCCAAATAAAATGTCTTAATATAAGCTAAAAGCTCCCTCACATGCCAAGCAAATATAGGGGAAAATTACATTTCTCAGACTTCAACGGATGATAGAAACAATAAAATCTAAATATATAAATGATTTATGACCATGTTACCTGCTCATGTGCATATTTAAAATCATCCATTTTCAGAGAACGAATGTCAGCACTGCTATACAAGGAAGGCAAAGGTCTACTCTCAGCCGCAGCCAACGCTCTCTCCTGAAATTGCATGTTATATCAGTATGTACTCATGCAAGTGAACTTTCATATAAAAAGGTATGCAATAGATCAGAGTAAGGGGTACAATTATCAGTCCAAACTCCACCCATCAATATTTATCATCTTCTTGACATATCAGAACAAGGTAGTCTGGCACCAACCCCACACAATTGCATAGAACACGACTAATCAAAATACGCAACTAATAATAGACACCATCAATAAAGTAGCATCAGGATACAGATCCACCACCTTTTAGCACCATTTGCAAAACTATCATAAGTTTATATGCTCATAGCCGCAAACATATCATAGAACCTATAAAGCTAAAATATTAGAGACTGACCTTCTTTTCCTTTTCCAAAATTTCTCTTATGGGACAATGTGCAGCAGTCACACAAAGGTTCTGCAATATGAAATTTACATTAGGGAAATATAAATAGGTAAAAGAAAAAGCAACTTAACCCATTTAAAAGCTTCAATGTGGCTCTGAATAAAATTTACAAGAAAACTCAGTCAACAGGAATAGAGAAGCCTTACTAATAACGTTGAATTAGAATCTTATTTTAGAAAAGCAAAGGGGGGGAGAGAGGGGGTTAAAAAACAGTTAACATGACACCCTAATACAGATGCGAACTCGTTAAGAATCAATATTTAGCTGTAAGGGAAAATGAGCTAGCTTGTTCAATGTATTATTAGCATGTGATTCGCAATTGAACTACTTTTTCTCTTCTTTGGTTCACAACATCCCCTTACAATTTCAAAACGATGAAATCAAGTGAAAAAGATAGAAAGGTAACCTTCAAGTCACTTCCAGAGTATCCATCAGTCATATTTGCAATAGCTTCCAAATCAACATTGGGTGACAATTCCTCTTTGGCTAATATAACTCTCAAAATCTTTTCTCTATTTGGAGCATCTGGCAAATTAACCATCAATCTGCACAACATTTAACAGGGTTAACAGTACACCTTGTAAGGTCAGACTAGAGCGACTCAACAAAACAACACATGCAAGTTACCTTCGAGGAAGCCTCCGGATGACTGCCTCGTCAAGGTCAAATGGCCGATTTGTGGCAGCAAGAACCAATACTCGTTCTTTGGCCTTTGTACGAAGGCCATCCCAATTTACCATAAATTCATTCTTCATTTTACGCATAGCCTCATGTTCACCTGGATTCTCCCTTCTTCCTAACATGCTATCAACCTAAAATAACCACCCAAGTCACTAAAATTACACATCCTATTCAATAAACAGGAAGAAGATGAAAACAATACAAGAAAAACAATAAAATATCAACAACTAATCTTCAGAGAACACAAAACAGACAAGAAACGGAAAATATATATATATAGGTTGAACAAACCTCATCAACAAAAATAACACTTGGTGCAATTTTACTGGCCAGAGAGAAAACAGCTTTAACATACTTCTCTCCTTCACCAAACCACTGCAAGACATGAAAAAAAGTCATACATGTACCAAACAGAAACCATCTAACAGAGATGGTGCATGCCATAGTTTCTATGCAGTTAAAATACCTTTGAAGTAATGCTGGACATTGATATGTTAATAAAGTTTGCACCAGCTTCAGTTGCAACAGCCTTGGCAAGCATCGTTTTACCAGTACCAGGAGGCCCAAAAAGCAATATTCCTTTAGAGGGCTGCAAAATAACAAAACAGGGTTTACTTTGAAAATGCACAATTCCAGGTAACATATAATAAAGCAAAACTACATGTTAGACCTACCTTCGTCAACTGTCCCTTGCAAAACAATTCGGGCCTTTGAAGGGGAAGCATCACCAATTCCTTCAAGGTGTCTTTGACATTTTCAAGGGCTCCAATATCATCAAAACTAACCCCAATATCACTTGGTGGAATAACATCAGCAAGAAGTTTCTTTTCAAATTCATTCTCAGTGACCACATCCTGGAATTAAGAAAAATAAATGTAGTTTAATAGAATAATAACTTTCTAACAAGAGCGATAACTGATAACCGTATCAGGGTAACAACTACACCTAGAACCCAACAGAAGGAAGACAACCATACCTTAAGTGATTTCTTCAAAGTTTTGCTTTCACTTTGAATGCCTTGCAAAATGTCCAGACCATACTTAATGCTGCAATAGAGAATTTATAAAAAAGTTTGCACTAAAATAAAATGCAGAGACATTTAGCTCCAAAATCCAAGCTTCTGTTAACATTTCAGAGATATACACCGCAATAAATGGAGTACAAACCTTTCAGTTGAAACTACAAGTTTAGCATCTTTCAACAATACTCCAGAAGAATACATAAACTGATGGCTTAGGGCCCAGCCAACAACTTTCCCTACACCTACAATATTAGAAAGGTAAATGGATTAGTTACACTGAAGTACAAACAGGTACAAGATTTTGCTACTAACTCCTTTCCAAAGGTATAATCCTGTTTGTTGGGATCTCAGAGGAAAATGTTTTACATATTTAACAACCTTCAATATAGATGACTTATGAAATTTTCAAAAAGAAGCCCTGGAAATCTTTCGTATATTACATGGTAAAAAAGGTACTATAAATTAAGACATGAAGATAAACTTGTTATGCAGTTGGTATATAGTACGGAGCTCAAGAATACTTACTCTCATTTGTAAGAGTTTGATCCTTAATGCAGAGTGTTTCAAGATCAGGGCAATCCAAACCATTTTGATGGAGAATCTGATAGGACGGAACGGTTAAAAAGATTTCCAAAAACAGACTTGTACCTCAAATTTTCAAATATACTGTTTATCAACTTCAAAGTATAAGGACATTAAAGGGAACTTCTATCTGTTTGGAGAGGGAGAATGGGTTGGGGGAAGGTGAAGTGTTTATATTCTTCAGCTTTCTTACGGTTTCTTGTCACATTAGGTTAATAATCCTACACTTACAAGAAGGTTTTACAAAAGGTCAGGTACATAAGCCACTTTCAGGCAATGTACTGAAGCTCCTACCAACAGGCAGAAACAAAAAGCGCATGGAAAAAACAAAGCACAATTAAGCGATACTCACTGAGCGAATGCTAACAATGTTTGACTGAGCTTTAAGAGTTTCAGTGTCACGCTCCAGTTGCTGCTTCCAGTCTAAAAGTAAAACTTCATCCTAACATGATTCAGGAATATTAAATTAAATATTTCAATAATCATACCAGGATAACTGATGCAGAAACTGACATGACCCACCTGAGGCAACTGGATTGTCACTTTGTTAGGAAAAAGCCGAGTAACTTGTTTCATGGTTTTAGGTGTTTCTTTGCTCCTCTCATGAAGTTTACCAAAATTATCCTGCATAAGGTTTGACAGTCATATTAGGTGTGTTGTTATAATTACAAAGCGAGAAAAATAGGCAACTGCCAAATAGCAATGTACTAAGGAAGTTAGTGCAACACATAGGACACTCTCTAGGAACAGTCACCTAGGTAATAAAACTGGAAAAACTACCCATTATAATAGCTAGGTGTGCGATGAATCATAGTAAATTCAAGTGAGGAAATATCTAAACGTTTTTAGATGGCAGGCATGTCAAAGTTTCAGAAAAACTCAGAGCATTCAAATTCAAAGTATAAACCTAGAAAAGTAAACATATGATCAAACATGCTCGTACTGAAGGTCAACACATGTAGAGAGTTAAAGATCTCTAAGACAGTTGGAAAAGAAATACAAGGCAAAAGAAAAATTCTCGATTCTTGACATACCGGAAATGCAAGATCAAGTAAAGCAGTCTGGTTGACTCCAAACTTTGTGAACAAAAGGCCACCAGGATGAGACTGCAGAAACAAAAAATTGCAAAATTGAACGCTTAAAGGTGCTGCATACATCATCAAAGAAAAAGCAGAGCTGAACAAAAAACATTATGTTCCTACTTTTTCCTTACGACTATCCATCTGGGTGTGAGAACCAATTACTACAACATTCGCAGGCAAATTCTCAACCTTACTCTTCAAGGAAGCATACACATCTGTATTTCCAGCCACAGACTTCTCTATGTCTTTCACAAACAATATCAATGGACCGCTTTTGCTTTCATTCAATGTAACCTATAGAAGTGAGACAATTCAGAACTATATACTTTAAAATATGAGCATGATAAACCAATGCTCTGCAGTAATTAATCAATGACATGGACCTCAAAAAGTTCATTAACAGCCAGCTTGTCAACATCGTCACCTCCAGAACACTCCAAGCGAAGTGAGCTGGCTATAGAGTGAAAACACAGCGGGTAAGAAGGATACAAGTCAACAATGACTCATAATTAAATCGTTGCAAGAAATGAGCTGAAGAGCTCACCAGAACAGAAGAACCCATGATCTTCTTCACAAAGCCCACCAAGATCATTTCCTTCTGGAATAGATCTGTCAAACCTGACCCCAATTTTGGAGGAACCATTTTCTTCAAATGCAAGGACTACTTTGCCCCGAAAACCAATCATCGGTCCCCTACACACAAGAACTACTCAACCTTTTGCAGAACATAATGAATGCATTTTATGAAGTTTGGCCCTAGAGAAATTACATGTGTACTTGCTATTAAAGGGAAAACTGACCCTGGCAAATCAAAGCTGTAGGATATAAAGATGACACAAATATACCTTAAAGCAGGTTCTAGAGAAGAAAATCCAGATGGCGATGAGGAACCTACAAACTTAACCCTATCACCTAAAATTTTCAAATAAATTTCATTTAGAAGTAGGTGATGTTCCATCAACAAATTAACAGTTTAGGAAGCTAAGGCATAATAAAATAACAAAGCCAACTCTCCAGTATCATTCCAAAGAAATGCCATACCTTTCTTAAATGTATAGTTTTTAGATGTTGCAGTAGATACTTCCTGCTTTGGCAAAGCTTGGGAGCCCAGTGAAGAACCACCAGTTATATCAGCTTCAACACTAGAAGTTGGTCTCTTCTGCTGCAAAGCAGCAGGGTGTGCAGCTCTTTTGGCAAATACAGTAACCTTTTCAGCCCTTGAAGTTTCTTTCACAGCATCAACATCTTTTGATGTTGATCCCTAGTTATGTCGGGAAGGAAAATAATAGAACATAAGATGCCACAAAAATGTTCAGACATTTAGAAAATGAGAAAGTAAACAAGAAAGAAACTTTTGCAACCACAAGAAAGTAAAAAGGACTCAAACAAATACCTAGCTCAAGGAACATTTAAAACACAACTTTTCTAAGGAACATTCATCAAGAATTTGACACAACTTGCTTTCAAATTGAAAAGGAACTTTAGTGTTTTACATGCTTGGTGATGCAAGAGTTCTAATGTCGAACCATAATTATAGACTCCAAAAAATTTCCCCTGATCCATAGAATATTGAAGAATAACCACAGGCACAAGATTTCCAAAGGAATGATACGGGTAAAATTAAGTAGAAAGCAAAAACTGCAAATTTCAAACCAATCCGGCCCATTTAACATGCAATTGGAGGAAAAAATCAAAACAAGTTGAGGAGTGAAAGAAGCATACTCCAGGCAACAGAAGAGAATTGACAACTAGCAATCCAGCACCAAAATGTTTTGCAAGTGCCTTAACCAATGTCTCCTGATATATTTCTGAGCCTATACATAGCAAAGTACTCTCATCAGGAATTAGAACGTCCAACAATATTTAAATGGAAAATTAACAGAAAACAGCAACCAAACCTGCAGGACCAGATAACAATATACGAGGACTCATGGTAGGAAGGTCTGAGGCATACTTTGCAAATTTACTACACTTCAAATGCACATAGGTTGAGGCTATCAAAACATTCTTTGTTGTATCACTGTCACAATGGAAGTTTCAAGTAAAATTAACTAAACTTCACCAATGCTCCAAATCCAGTAATATAGGCAGTTAACTAAGTACAACTTTCACTGCATAATAATACATGGACTTGCAATTTTGTGGAAATGTTGATAGAAAAATAAGTAAAAGCAATAATTCAAAATTGTTTTCCCAAAACATAGAAACAAGGAATCATCAAAAAATATAAAATAAAAGTGCAAAATCAAATAAGAGCAGAAAGCACCAGATTTACCTCAAATAATATGGAAAATTTTCAAAAGAGAGGTCTATATTGTCCGGATTGAGAATGCTGTCTCGTAAACTATCTTTAAATGCTTTTCGCTTGGTTGATACCAAACCCAAAGGAGGTTCAAATTCCTTAAGCATCTCTCTAATTTCCCTTTGCTCGTCTAGAATTTTGGCAATACTACCACTAAAATCAAAGTCAGTAGAAGTACCAGCAAGGATATGCAATAATGGCCTTAAAGAGTAACCTGCCCCTGGGATCTTCGTATTGTCAGCATCCATACTATCATCTAATCCAAGTCTATCAAGATTAGGGTTTCCATTAGCAGCTTCCGGTACAGAAGGAACAGTTTTCTCCCTTGAAGAAGCAGTTGCTGGATCAGTGTTACTAGCACTGTCCTTCATGTCAACTTCTGGAACACAGTCATCTGACACCTCACAACCAGAAGGTAGAGTGGACATCTCAGAATTTTCTTTTGTTGACAAAGAAGCCAATATTGTTGCTGCCCCAGCAACAGCAGATGGTTCCCCTAGTCGTGCCTCAATAATACCTTTTATAGGAGCAGTCTGGGCTTCTAAAATGCTTAGAGAAGATGGTAAGCCTGGGGCTGCTAAGTTATCATTGGTAAGCTGCTGAAAAATCTAAGTAACCGTCAAGGAATTATAGCATCTATTAGATGGGAGAAATATCATATAGCATCAAAGTTCAATTATGGAACACACATGAAAGTGGAGCCAAATAGACTTCCATTTGGGAGGCAGAGGAATAACATATCTGTAAAAATTTGTTAAGCCATGTTGAAGGAAAAGGATACATAAGCATGATCTCCAGTACTAGTGAAAATTAATTCATCTCCAGCATTTAGAATCAAACTAGTATTTTTACGATAAGTCCTACCGTTAACCTGGACAGAACCTTTTCCTCCTGTAATTTCTAGCAAGGCAATGGAAGTTCCATCTCTCTACATCGGGAAACAGAAATTCAGCACTCCCATAAACACAATAAAAAGTACAACGAAAAGGTTAAGAAATAATTATGTAAAGATCCATACCTCTATGTGCTTCACTTTGCACAAAATAGCGCTAATATTGTGATCCTTAAGACATAAGTTGCACTGATGGCTTTGTCCAACGGTGAATAGTGTGCCACACATGACTAAGTGAGGATTCTGGATGATATGAACATTAATAAGAAGTGGAAGCACATCATTTTAGCATGAAAACAACCAGAAGTATTAAAACCAATATAAAGAGGCTGATTGGTTTGTGGCTTGATGGAAGATCCTCCCTTAATGAAATTCAACAACAGAATACCTTCCCATGACTACTGAGGTTAGACCCCACTACAACAGAAAGCTGACTCTCTGAGGCAGCCTAAAAGTAATTTTCCTACCAAATTGACTCTCTTAAGTTAGGATTTAAATCATGATGAACTCCAAGATTCCACTCAATGATTGGAACCAAATCATCATTTTACCAGCAAATTATACAGTAATATTTCCTTGTTCCATAAAATTCAACTGCACAAAGTTTTAAAATCCGTTTTTGCCATAAATAGTTCATGGACAAAACACATTTTCTTCACTTCATTTATTGGCTAAAAGAACAAGGATTCCAATAGGCAGTTCTAACTGAACACGATTAAACAAAGGGACCAGGAACCAAAAACCAGCCCATAATTAAAAAGAATGTCATTTCAGAAAACATACTTGAGAATGCTGGGAAAGAAGCTTTCCCCACGGGAATTTAGAACCTAACTTAGCAGGCTTAATTGGCCTGTTCTTAGCCCGACCAGTAAGCCCTGCAGCAACCGTCTCCACTTTATCCGCATTTACAGCAGCTTCACCTAATTAACCAAAATAATCCCCCACATCAAAACCCAAAAAATAAAAATAAAAAATAAAAAATAGAACCTCACAAAACAAAATGGAAGATCAATTTGGATGGCACCTGAGGACCGCGGAGCCACCAAAGTACCGTTCTCCAGATCAGCAACGGCAGGCTTATCGATGGGAGACGCATCAACGGCCTTAGCCGCATCGGACACCCGTAGATCAGAGGATCGGAGCTCCATTACCCGTGAGTCCGACCCGGATTCCTTAGGTGGACCTAAGGTTTCGTTAACCGGTCCAGAAACCGCAGCTCCATTGTTGGACGACAAAGCCGGCTCAGATGCCTAAAGGGAAAGAAAAAAAAAAGAAAAAAAGAAAAGCCTATCAGTCTGGAATTCAAATCTAAAGAGAACGTATCAGGACAGACATGCAAAGTAAAAACCATAAGGAATAAGAAAGAAAAGACCTTGGATCGTTTAGAAGAAGTGGGAGGGGGAGAGGAAAGGGGGCGTTTGGAAGAGGAAGAGCTCCGTCGCGTCTCGACCATATCAATGTCAAACGATGGAGAAAAGGAAGGGTTTGGAGGAGGCTTTTCCTCTCTGGGTTTTCTCTAATTTGCAAAAATTAACCACCTTCTGGTTCGGGTCTTGCGTTGCCAAACAATAAAACAAATAGGAGAGAGAGAGAATCAGAAACAGAGAAGAGAAGAGAAGAGGGAATAAAAGGAAAAAAAACAGAAAGTGAAGAATTGCGCAAAGATCAGTTATTAAGTTTCCCTCTGCAATTTAACCTATTATTTATTTATCTTTTTTTTATTAATGTCTCTCAACACTAATAACCTATTATTTATATAATTAAACTCATAATTCATACTTTTATAAAATAAAATTCATGTACTAATTAAATTGTTATAATGATTTTTAAAGAAAAACCTAAATATAATTTTTATCAATTAAAAATATTAAAAATATTTTTATAAAATAATAAATATTTATTATTATTATTATTATTATTATTATTAAAATTGTATAATAATAATGTTAAATATTTAGAATTTTATGTTAGGACGTTATGAATATTTTTAAATAAAGGGGGACGTTATGATTTCTAATTTCTTAGGAAGATGTGAAGTGGGTTGTTTGGTTACGAGTGTATGGCAATGCTGGCTTGAAGTGGCCTCCCTAGCTGTCAGTGTTAAAAGTGTTCACATTTACATTTATTGCCTTAAAAAATAATAATAATAATTCATTCATTTCGTGGAATTTAAACACTTGACAGATATCGGTAAAAAAGGTTTGACAAATAAAGCTAGGAAAAATGTGTCATTTTTCATACTTATTTCATACTGTATTTGATTTTCTTTTAATTAAAGAAAATTAGGATGTGTGATGTGTTTAATTTACTTTTTATTTCACGTTATAGTTTCCAATTTTACCATCACTATTATTTTTATACTAATCGTAGATAAACGTACTGAACATCCAAATTCACTATAAAGAAGAATAGAGTATAGAAATAGTCACTAAAGTATTACCTTTGTTTTATTTTGGTCACTAAAATACAAAAAATCAAATATTTTAGTTATTGAATGTTAACCGCAGTTTGAGAAGTGAGAGAAGTGTTGACGTGAGCTTTTTTTGTTGGTCTAATAATAAATTTAATATTCTAATATTTACATATTATATCAATTTGATCCTAAATATAAAAAAATTAATAAATTTAGCCTAATATTTACAAAATTTGTTATTTTAGTTCAAATTCTAAAAAGTTCAATAAATCTAACTCTCAGCATTTACAAAATAATAAATTTTAATTTTTAAAGAATTTTAAGTTAGCAATGTGCAATTTTAACCCTTGTATTAGGATAGCTCACAAAACTTAGAATCCAATTGCTTCATGTTCTTCTGCAAATACTCAAGCATGGTTGTTGCAGTTTCAAACCAGGATGTTGTTGCTTTGGGGTCAAAGTAACACAAAGGGAAGGCAATTTACCCAAGCTTGTGCTCACTTTTGATCATGATAGGTAATATTCAAATCTTTAAATTTTGAATGAATGACACACTTTTTGCAAAATTTTCTTTTTTGGATCTTTTTCCAAATTTATTCAACTCCCTTGTTGGTTTAATTGGTGAACCAATTTTGTATTTTCTTTTTCATTGATTTGGACCTAATATTGTATTTATAAATTTTTAAAAAATTGTATAAATGTTGAAGGCCAAATTGATTGATATTTTTAGAATTTGAACTAAAATGGAAAATTTTGTAAACATTGAGAACTAAATTTATTAAATTTGTTTTATACTAATAAAAAAGGCTACATCAACATTCTAATCAAATTTCGAACCGCTGTTAATATTTTGTGACTGAAATATTTGATTTTGAATAGTTTAGTGAGTAAAATAAAATAAATTAAAAGTTAAGTGACCAAAATAGAATGCAGACAACACTTCAGTGATCATTTCTGTGCTTTACCCAATAAAGAATGGTGTACTTAAAATAGAAAAAATGACTGGAGTTATACTAAAAAGAAACGACAAAAACGCGAGGGTGTAATAGATAATAGGAGACTGCGGCAGAAGTGAAAAAGCAAACTGAAGAGAGTAAGGGCCAGTTTGGCAATGCTTTTGAAAAGTGCTTTTGAGAAGTGCTTTTGAGAAGTCCTGTGAAAAAGTGCTTTTGAAAAATTTAAGTGTTTGGTATTGCTGTTAAAAAGTGCTTTTAAGAAATAAAATGTCTATTTTAGACATTATATTATAAAGTAATAAATATGTATTTAATAATGTTCAAATTAGTTAATATTATGATATTTTAGCAAAAATAAAAAAAATACTTTATTATAACTTATTGTTAATATTTTAATATACAATATTAATTTTAAATATTTCTAAGTAATTAATATTAATTAATTATTAAATTTAATTAGAATATATAAACTATATTGAAATATTGAAATATAATAATTAAATATTCTAACATATAGAAAAAATATTTCTAAGAGTAAAGTTCGGAGAACAAAGAGTAAAAGGGAAAAAATATTCTGACGTATAGAAAAAGCTAACAAGTTAAAATTGTAAATACAAGCCAAATAAGCACTTTTGGCTGAGAAAAGCCAAAAATTTCTACTTCTCCATCTGTGCAAAAGCACTTTTTTAAAGTTAAAATTCTTTTTATACTGGTGTTTGTTCTGTAATGCTTTTAGTTAAGAAGTGCTTTTTTGAGCAAAAGCTCATTAAAAACGGAGAGAAGAACGCAGCCTAAGGGTCGAAAAAAAAAAACAAAATAGGTGTGGTGCAATTAAAAAAGGCATAATGATATAAAAAAGAAAAAAAAAGCATAATAATTTTTTTAATCGTCTAACTTTATAAAAAAGTCATTTTAGCTATTTATTTTAGTTTTTTTTGTCCTTTTTAGCCCTTAACCTTATATTTTTTTGTCAAATCACCCCAAAAGTAATGGAAAAGTTAACGTTTTTTAACTTTATTAACATGGTATACACGTGAATTGGCATGTGAATCATGCATCAAGATTTAATTATTTTTAAAATTTTAAAAATTCAAAAGATTATTTAAATTTTATAATTTTTAAAATTTTAAAAATTAATTAAATGTTGACATATCATCCATGTGTATATCATATTAGCAAAATTAAAAATATTAACTTTTTATTTATTTTAGGTAATTTAATAAAATACAAATTTAAAGACTAAATAAAGAATAAAAAAACTTTTTTTATAGAATTGAAGTGGTAAAAAATGATTATGCCTTAAAAAGAAGCTCAATCAGAATGGGCTGTTTCTTAAACATCACAAAAGTCCCATTAAAAGCGTTAATCTCACTTCACCCGAAAGGACCATAAGTTGAGAGCTTTTAGATGCGAATTCAAATCTTAATGTTGTTTTAATATTAATTTTTACATTTTTTTTCCTTTCACTTGTTGGGTGTAAAGTAATTTAGTTTATTAATTTATATTATATATTAATCTCCTGATTGAGTCTGTGCTACCATTCAATTGAGTTTTATTTTTAGGGTGTATTTTTTATATATCTTTTATATTAAAAATAGAAAAATACATGCATAATAATATTTGAACTCTTTGTTTTTATATATATATAATTGAGGAAAGAGAATGGGATTATTTGAGACTTGTTATATATATATATATATATATATAATTGTCAACTTAAATATCCTAAAAAGATTCGTGTCTTCGACCCTTGACCCGGATGGACCCAAGTCGGAAGAGGCGTACTCACCAAGCCAGTCCACAAGAAGAGTTCGTGGGCACACCTTGCAAGATGGGGTCGCAAACGGTGTTCGCAGGAAGGATTGCGAGCCCTACAAGCAATTCGGACTCTTGACCAACGAGTATGGTACTCGCTGAGGATGTTAGCCCTAGGATCAGAAAGGACTGCGTGCTACGCAGGCACGTGTCTAACAAGCTAGGGGGCTACAGAGAATGTCAACACCAAAGGCCTCAAGGCTGAGACAAAATGGTGGGCTTAGTTATGAGCTGTAATAGTAACAATAAGAGTATATATAAATATCCCCAATATACCTCTCAAGGAGGCATGATAAAAAAAAAAACACGTCAACAAGAATACAAATTTTCTTGCCCACAACATAATGCTTTTGCTATTAGACTACGAGGTTGTTGGCATGATATTTGAACTTAAAATATAGTAGTTTTCAATATTTTTGATTTACCATTTTAACCAAACCTCATTTATTTTTATATTCAATCTATAATCTATTTATATTATAATTATAATATAAAAAACACGAGTTTAAAAAAACTTTTGAATTGAGAATACATTTTATTGTTCATTATATTATTGAATTGACATTGAAAAAACAAGTTTTTATTTTTAACAATGGAATTTTACCTATACACAAGAGTATATTAATTAATTATTACTAGATATTTTTAAAATTAATCATCATTTAATTAATGTTATAGATATATCTATAATCAATAATCTATATGTAATATAATCTATTTCTAAAATATATAAAAGTATGAGTTTGGAAAAACTTATGAACAAACGAGAATATCCTTTATTTTTATGATATTACTAAATTAATTTTAAAAGTAATTATAATTTAATTTAGACTTATTATTATTATTATTATTTGCTAATTTCAAAATAGACTCAATTTTTGTTAATTTTAAGTTTTTTAAAAATTGTGCAAAACTTCTTGAAGTAAAATAGTGTTATTACTCGAATAGAACTCTAAACATCTTAATTATCACTTAATTAATATTAGAGTTATATAGCAATTAAAATTTAAGTTTAGCTTTATAAATAGCATCCAATAGTTAAGCATATTCAATCAAGTAACATCTAAAAAAATTATCGATAAGAAACGGAGATTGTTAGCATTGATGAAAAGAATGGAGCATTAAAGCAATTATTCCTAGAAGATTAAATCTTATTTGATCAACAATGACACTAGAGAGTGATTGAATATTATTTTAATTGGTGATTAAATAATATAATATTATGACATTTTAAAAATATTACACTGTGTGACGATGCACTCTTAAAATCATTTTTTTATCTATTCATTAACTATTTGGTGCAAGTAAAAATATTTTATTAGTGTTTTGAAAAGAAAGTCGATTTCAACAATTATTTTTAATCACTATTACTAAACATGTTTATTAATTTAATGTAGTATATTTCAGATATATCATGAACTATTATTATGATTGTTGTATCTCTTTGGAAATCAAGAGAAATTATGATTATCACTAATAAGTAAAAATAGTTAAAAATATACTATTTAAAAACTAATTAAAAAGTAGACACGTAAAAACACGTAAAATCACGTACAATGCATGTGACATTAGAAGCTAATATATATAAAAGCACAAGTTTAGAAAGCTTTTAAACTAACGAGAACACCCTTATTTTTTATCATATTACTAAATTCACATTTAAAATAATGATAATTTAATAGAAGTTGTGATGATTACAAATTTTAAAAAATTATAATTATAATTATTAGCTAAAAAGTTTAAATAGAGTTATTACCTTAATAGAATTCTAATCATAAAATATAGGGTTATTAGTTAAAAATTTTGACATATTTATCACTTAATCAATATTTAGAGTTAATTATGTTAAATAGTTATTATTTTGAATAATATTACTTTGCATTAATACATAAAGTAAAACTATATTGCATATTAATTTCTTAATGTGGGAAAATATTTTGAATTTTTTATTTTTATTTTTTACTGATGTGGCACTATTATGTTAGCCACTATAACTGACATGAAGTACAACATCAGCATTGTTAACAACCAAATCGGTACTATAACGGTCAAAGATGGTCAAAAGGGCTTAATTGATACAATTTAAGACTTTAAGGACTTAATTGAATAAATTTTTTTATGGAGAAACTTAATTGATTTTTCATCAAAATTTAAGGGTTTATGTACCCTTTAGCTTATATTTAATTATATTCAATAATTCAAATGCTAAAGGCATAAAATTACATGAAATGCATGTAACATTAAAAATTATAAATTATAAATATATATTAGATAATTTTATTTATTATGAGATGAGTGGAATGGGGAGTTGAAGTATGAAAAAGGGTGATGAGAATGTAACCAAAAAAAGAAAGTGATGATCATGCATGGGTTTACGAGGATCTAATTGAACATATACGAAAGGAATAAAATCATGTGACTGTGAAGTAATAGCGCATTTATTGTTAGTGAAAAAGCATGTTATGTCCATATTTCCAAAAGTAGGACAACAATCAATGGTAAATCAAACACCAAGGTTAAAGGATCAACAAACTCACTATTTATAGTCAGGGTAATTTTATATTATGTCCATTCCATTCCGTGGAGTGAATTCTTTTTCTTTTTCATTTTTATTTTAATTTCGTAAAATCAGCTTTATTTTATGTTTTTTTATATTAATATTTTCATAAATATCTCTAAAAAATAATTTTTCAAGTAAATAAAAAATATTTAAAGGTAAACTACACAAATAGTCAACCAACTATTACTAATTTTTTTAGTCACTCAATTATGAAAAAAATTATAAAATGGTCAGTCAATTATAAGTAAATTTCTTTTTTAATTACTCAACAATGAAAAGTTACAAAATGATCACCCAAACTATTTATTTTTGTCTTTTTTGGTCATCACTTGGCTAACAATGGCAACTTTTAAAATTGGCATAATAGCAACTTTTAATCCTCAACATTTATAAATTGTATCAATTTAATCTTGATTCTAACAAATCCAACCCTCAACATTTACACATTAAGTAATTTTGTCTTTTTTTGTAATTTTGTTTTTCTTAGTGACTATAACACCCCACACCCGTGCCTCGGGACGGCATACGAGGCGTTACTAAACTTTAACCCATGCACACAATTATTTCCAAGTTATCAAGATTTGATCAAATTTAAAACTTTTTTGAACTTTGTTTAATCTTCTTAATACAGCCTACGAGACCTCAAACAATCATTGGAAACCACTCGAAACCAACTCGAGTCCTTAGACCAACTTAATAAAAATGATTCTTGAAATAGGGCACACGCCCGTGTGGTCATTATAACATGGCCGTGTTGTTGGCCCGTCTTTTCTTTTTTCTTTAGTTTCCACAGGTTGAAGATGAAAATGATAATATCTTTTCTTTCTTTCCATTGTAGTTATTATTTATACTTAAATTAACATGTTTTAATCTTAATTAATTAACATAAATCTTTAATTAGTTTAAGTTAATGATATCCACCATCAAATCTCACTATCATATATTTTAATTTGGTTTATTTACCATTTTAATCCTTTGTATAATTGCTACCTAAGTCCCCAAGCTTTTTCTTAATTAAAAATCTATAGCAATGAAACTTTTACAATTTAGTCCCCGAGCCTTAACTAACTATTAATTCAACAAAATTACTTGACCAATATTTGATATATTTATTAGCTCCATAAATGTTCCTATTTAATATTTGCGGACTCAGCCTACAAAAATGGGGTTTCGAATCATCATTTTCCAATGCCACTGAAAACCAAGTCGTTACACTCAATCTTCGATAGAAGCTGAGTATCGTTCTTTAGCATCCACTACAATTGAGTTGTGTTGGATTCAAAATATACTTCAGGAACTCTCTATTTTCTGCTCTTCTCAACCAGTTTTCTATTGTGATAATCTTAGTACTACTTATTTGTCTGCAAATCCCAAGTTTCATTCTCAGATGAAATATATTGCAGTTGATTATCATTTTGTGTGAATCTTAGTCCAACAACAGAAGCTCCGTGTTACTCATATTTCTACTAACCATCAACTAGTTGATTTGCTTACCAAGGCAATTTCACATTATGATTTTGAATGATTGCAAGTCAAGATTGGTGTATCTGGGATATCACATATCACAATCTTGAGGGGGCATATTAGAAGAGTTTGTCTTTATCTATTTCTCTTGATTTGTTTCTCATTTTATCTTTATCTCTTGTTATTTTGGTTTGCTTGGGAAATTCTTTTATAGTGGTATTGTTTATCTTATGTTTTGAGGTATTTATAACCATTGCTACTCAATAATATTTGATGTGTTTATACCTATTCAGTTAAAATCTTTCAAGGATTTGATCCCTTCTTCCTTGTTCTTCAAGGTATTTATAGGTGGGGTAGGGGGTTTGTCCACTTATGCCACATCATCGACAATCTCGAGGTGATGGTGAACATGTGGTCGGCCAGATGGCAGGTTAGTTACACATTGATTGTTGTCAAGCATGATATTGCTTTGACACTCTCCTTGCTGAGATACTACAAGGTTGTTATACCTTAATGATCCCTAGGTTGTTTTCTCTAAGATGGATCACCTAAGAACCACTAGGCATAGCAACCCTATACTACCTCAACAAGGAGAGTACTAGAGTAGTACCGTGCTTGACGATAATCAATGTGTAATGAACCGGCCACCTAGTCGACCATACGTTCACCATCACCTCGAGACCATTGGTGACATGGCATAAGTGAACAAAGAAGCCCCAACTTATAAATACCTTGATGAACGAGGAAGGGATCGAACCCTTAACTCTCTTACTAACCTTAATCCTTATCTTCCATATCATACAATCTTCTCCTCATTCTCTACCTCCTTACATTTTTTTAACTCTCCGCCTATTTAGGTAAATAAGCTTCCTTTACACCACCTCCTTCTCTTTCTCCTCCTTATTGATACTCAATATCAACAATAATTTTTTCATAATCATGTTATTTATTATATAACTTTTAATATTTATGTAGCCTTTTTTATAAAGAGGGCCGACACCCTAGAGAAATTAAGCAACCAACACTTAGTAGTTGTAGGCAAATACAAGCTCCACATTTTAATTAATGATTCTTTTGCATTAAGACTTCATTTCAATATGGCGAAAGCTTTAAACAATTTCAACATTGCTTTTCAATTATTACTTGTATTTTTCTATAGTTTATTATATTATCCATTCAATCACATTTCAGGTGTAATTCTTACATTTAGTTGAATTAAGGAAAATTGATTGATAAACTTGTTTTATTATAGCTTTACTATGATCTTTCTATACCTAATCCTAAATGTTTAACATTGTTTCAAATATTTAAAGAGTTTTTTAATCAATCATTTTAAGATTTTTAAAAATTGATTGATTAAATAATAAATTATATTAAATATAAGGAAAATTATTGGTGCATTGGTGGATGAATTAAAAAATCTCCAAGTGGGGTGAAATATTTCCGTGTGTCATTAGGGAATATTAAAAAAATAACAATGAATTAGGCTTTATTTACGTTTTAGCCCCTAAATTATATTCATTTTCATGTACCTAAATGTTTTTTTGTCCATATAAGTACCTAAACTTTACTTCTGTTAATGTTTTTAGTCCAAACACTAAACAACATTTTAAAAAAAAAAGGATCAAATTTTGACACATATTCTATATTTTTATATTAAATTATTATTTTAAATAAAATAAATTAATAAAAATTGTTTAGGGAAAGGAAAAGGAAAAAAAGCTATAAAGTTTGAAATATTCAACAATAGTGGCTTCTAGAATTTTTAAGGTTTTGTGTTGGACTATTCCTTTAAAGAATCAATGAAAATGCTCAGGCAAATATCCAATTACTCTCTCCTTAGCCAATATCCCAATGATCAGTATATTGTGTCCATATTAAGAGCTCTGTCTTCGTATTACAATTCGCTTTTAAGCGAAGCCACCAATAATAAGAACAAAATTCGAGAGAAGTTTAATTGATTAGGATCAGAGGTTAGGTAAAACCAAAAGCAGAACCAATATGCCGCGGTGGGAGAACGGGAGGGAATAATCGGATTCTCCAGATTTATGGCTTCGCTCACAAGTCTTTGGCAAGTAGAAAGGTTAAGAGAGTTCGAAATAAGAGACCAAGAATCCACTTGAGGTGAAAGATGAGCTTGGCCTGCTTCATCTAGCTTTTAAAACGATTAAGGAATGAGTTTCACAGGATTTGAAGAATATTGGATTTAAAACTTTTTATAGCTTACATAATTGCTGTTTGATATAGTAAGGTGAAAAGGTGAAGGTATTAGTCCCAAACAAAGAAGAAATACTGTTGTACGTACCACCTTTCCACTTGTAATTGGTAAAGTAGTATGATAACACAGTAGAGTGGGATTGGATTCAGCTTTGGGGCTGGATGGGCCTAAAAGGAAGCTTGATCAGTTATTTTCTTGTTGGCAAAGCTAAAATTTAAAGAGTAGGAAATTAAACTTCATCTGCATTTTGTTAATCTCCCATTAGCCTATGTCCTGACTTGTTTACTTCGGGTCATCAACATACCATTAGTTCCAACATCAATAACTGTGGCACCAAGTTTCATCCAGCTGCCTTTGAGAGTTCAATACAATAATTCGAAAATGAGCAAACCATGCACCACCACTTCAAACAACCAGATAACATCATTCCTCAATGACCTAAACAAAGGAACCCAACAACATCACTCAATTGATATGCAGCAAAAAAACAACAGTCAAGGTATACTTTTATTTCCAAAGACTAATAGTTGTACATATTCAAACATGGTCATACTAATAGTAGTGCTTAACACAGCAAAAAACTTTAAAAGTTATAGCTATACCTGATTGCTACGTTTGTTTCGGGGAGAAGCAAAGACAAGGATGCATAATCGAATATATTACTTGGTTAGGCCAAAACAGAATAATTTAAAAGGTGTGCAGCTAAAAATTGAGAAAATAATCAGCTACCGTCATAGCTTGTATGTGCAATAGTAATGTTAGCTTGAGTGAATGAGCTGCCCTCAGCAGCGGCAATGAAACAGGTAATCCTACAATGTTTACTTCTCCCCCACAACAACACCCATTATTTGGCCATTACTTATCTCTTTGTAAAGGACGAAGCCAAAAATTTATCTTTGGGGACAAAATTAAAAGGGTTAAAATATAATTTTATCTTTATATATGTTCGTTATTTTAGAATTTTAAAGAGTTTAAATTAAAAAAAAAATCATTTTTGAGAGTCAATACATTTTTACTATTAAGTAAATTTTTAAGGGACTAAAATAATAAATTTTCATTTTAGGAGAGCCAACACCCTGTCTATCCCTTAGCATCAACGTATGATTGATTGCAAGTCATGTTATCATATAAATTTTGAATATCATATCATCTTATAAAATATAATTAATATATGTATAAAAAGTTTATATTTGATGCATTATCTCTATATAAATTCATAATGTGTAAATAAACTATATTAAAACACATCAATCATAAATTAATAAATTATTTTAGAAATAATAGAAAATAAATATAGTTTTTTATTTCTTTTAATTAGTGACATCTTATTATTTGCAGACAGAGAATATATAAATTTACACGACTTCTAATATAAATCAATATATGAAATTTTACATTTTAAAAGTAAAACTATCAAACATGATAAAATATGATTTCTTTTATTATTATAAAATAAAATTTATGTATATTTTTTTTAACTATTTTCTAAAATATTATTTATTTTTGAAATTTTATAAAATTTACTCTTTAATTATTTTCCTTTCAATTTTAAAAATATATTTCAAACTAAATTTAAATATTTTCTTATCTAAAATTACAAATTCAATTATTATAATATTCGTATAACTACAATCAACATAGATTAATACAACAAACAAACACAATTATAATTATAACTAAAAATTACACTAACTTAAAAGCTTGAATCTCAAAACTCCTGAGATGTGATACCACTAATTATACATTTATAAAATTTATAAGATGTGATACCACATGTGAAACTTTAATAACATGAACATGTTTATTATATGATTTGATGAAAGTCATCTTAACTACATTAATTAAATAATTGTTAATTCCAGTATCATACAAAATCATAATTTAATATTCAATATATATTTAATTACCCTTCACAAGTTTTACATTTAATAGATCAGTTCTGCATGTGTCTTACACATATGTATTATGATAATTATGGTATTAGATATTAATGGATGAAAAAGTAATAGAGTGGATTTTAACCTAAATAAATATACTAAATTACACGTTTTAAAAATAAAAATACATAATAATAAATTTAACCTTTAATGCTTACTTCTTTTGTCATTTTGACCATTGACCTTCAAATTTTAGTCCAATTACATTTTCTTAAATGTAAAAGTTGTTTGGACTATGAAAATTTTAACGGCACTGACATTATTGATTGGTAATTCATATAATTTATAAATTTTCAAAAAATTAAGAAAAATGATTAAAGAATTCAATTTTTTTAAAGTTCATAAAAATTCAAACAAATTATTTATGTTAGCAATAAAGTACATGTAGACTATCACTTGCAATTTGCTTCGTTAGTGTCATTAAAATTTTGATAGTTTAATAAAATTTTAACAGTACAAAATTTAGAAAATTAAGAACTAAAATGATAAAACAATAATTAAAACTAAAGTGACAAAAAAAATTAAGACCAAAGTAAGAAAATAAATAAACTTTAGTAGCTAAATTAATCATTTTTTCAATTAAAGATAATACCTAATGTTTCTCATAAAGTACCATTATCTATAATAAACAAATTCCTTCTCTCCTCTTTAACTTTATCAGATCAAAAAGGCACAAAAAGGAATTTGCAAAAATATATTAGGACATCAACAACTTATACAAAGCACTTCATTTCATCACCATGACCACCACCACCATCATCTTCATTATTAACAATAGTTTTATATCCTTATTTATTTCCACAGTTTATACTTTTAAATCCATCAACTCTTGATATTTTAGGCCTTTATTTTAACAAATCAGAAACCCTATATATAGTTGCACTATCTTCATGAAAACACTCCAACTCTACAAGAGATTATCATAATAAAAAAAAAAAAAATAGAAGAGAAGCTAGCTAGGTGTGGCTCCAAGAACCCAAGAACATCATGGTTCTTATGGGTTCATCAGCATAGTGGCTCCTATTTTGTCTCTCTATTTCTTTGGAAATAAGAACCCTATGCCCTCTTTGAACCCCTTTCTTAGCCATGGCATCCATGGCCGCCTCGCATGCTTGCTTCACCCTTTCCCTGATCATCATCCTCCCCTTTGATTCAGCCATCACTGAATTATTATTACTATTATTATCACCGGAGAGGCTTTGAGGCTTCATAATGTAATTAATGCCTTTAGGCTAAGATATTAGAAGTATAGACTGAACAAATGTGGGTTTATATAGAAAAAAAGAAAGGCAAAAAGATGCCATGGGTTGTGAGTGGTAGGACCATTTTGTCTTTCAACAAAGATAGGATTAGATTCCAACACGCTTCTGTTTCTAATGACAACTGGGTTCAATTTTAATGTATGGTTTGCTTTATTGAATGGCATTTGGTTATTGGTTGTAATCACAGAAATAAAGATCTAATTAAAATTTTTAATAATTAATGAATTTTTTAATATTTTAAAAACTTTTGTGGGGCTTAATTAAAAGTTTTAAAAGTTTTAGAGTTAAAGTATAATTGTAGAAGAAATTAAAGGACTTAATTATAATTTTTTAGGACGCCTCTTACGTTGGTCCTTTACCATGCTAAAACTAGGGTTTTAGTCTCTCTACTTCAATTTGGTATAATTTAATCCCTCTTCTTTTATAGTTAGTCCAAATAGTTAATTATTCTCATTAAAATATCAACGAACAAAAAATCATGTTCACTTTTATTTTTTTGAGAATTAGTTGGACTCATTTATTAATTTGAAAAGCATATAGAAAAACATTAAAAAAACTGACACAAACATGTAGCTCTTAGGGAAGCCAAACAGTCCAGCCTAAAAAGATGGGTTTTCTCCCCCCATTTTACAAAAGACATTTCAGAACTAAAAACCCATTCAGAAAACCTATCCTCTCTTCCAACAAGAAACCCAAAAATTAGAGACAATCAAAATCAAGATTTCACAATTTTCATCACAGCTCTTTCAGCATCTCGGTTTCTTGACTTGGCTCTCCTCATCGTCTTTTATCATGCTCCGCTTCTGTTACTACAAAATCAGGGACCCTTCCTTCCGGATAAGTGTTTTCTCCTCTTCTCATCCCTTCTGTAGTAATGATATGTGCTAAGGTATTTGCTTTCTTCAATTCATGTTCAAAATAATATTTGTCAAACTTCTTACTCATCTTCTTCGAGTCCGTAATGTAGGCACTTGTAATAGATCTGTCATCTTGATCTATTTGCAATTTCCTAATAATCAAATCAGAAAGATGAAAGCTTTTCACTATAAATCAGAAAGAGGTAAGGACTAATTGGGTCCCTCAGTTGAAGATCTCCTTCTGGCTTGAATAATGAACCATTTTCCCCATTTATAGAAATTGAATAAGACATAATGGTAACACATTACATAATAAAATCCACCCATGATGATTTAAAGCCTATTCTTAATATCATATCTCGTAAGAAAGACCACTCAACTCTATCATAAGCTTTACTCATGTTTAGTTTGAGTGTAATATATCTTTTCATTCTCATTCTTCATTGTTTAAAGGAATAGAAAATTCCATAAGCCAACAAAACATTATCTATAATTAGTCTTCCTGGGATAAAAGTGCTTTAAGATTTATCTATACAAACATCTAACACCTTTTGGAGCTATTTGCATCTGTCTTTGAAATTATTTTGTAAATTATAGTACATAAGCTGATGGGTCTAAAATGTAACAGATTATCAGGATGTTTAGTTTTTAGGATAAGCACAATCTGTGTAGAATTAACAAATGCAGGAAAGGTACATTTATTAAGAACAACCTGAAAAATTGGCTAACATCAGAACCCACAATTTGCCAATATCTTTAGAAAAATAGGGCAGGTAAACCATCTACTCTCGATGCTTCTGTTGGGTCCATATACTTCAAAGCCATAGAAATCTCCTCTAAACTATATTCTACCGTGAGGATTTGATTCATGTTATCTAAAATGCTTTGTTTAACTCCCACCAAAATACATTCAAGATTACCCATACCTTTGGGGGTAAATAATCTTTGAAAGTATTCTTTTGCAATCTTGTCCAAATCCTCCTTAGTAATAACAACCTGATCATCTAATCCTTTCAGACCCCAAATCTGATTTGTTCTTCGTCGTTAAGAAGCAAATCTATGAAAAAAAGTTGTATTTAATCACCAAGCTTTAACCAATTAGCACGAGCCCTTTACTCTCAATAAATTTCCTCTTTATCAATCTCTATTTTCAAAAACAGTTTTGTATCGATCATCTCCCCAATTGTATCATCATCTCGCTATTCCCCATTCAACTATTTCAATCGCTCATGAAGCCTCCTTGAAACTCCCTTTGCTTTTTGCCTTAACCTATTTGCCCATTTTTGCAAACCTTTTCTAATTTTATTGAGATGATCTGCTATATGTCCATCGTTGCCTTCCCAAAATTACCTACTTTCTTCTTTACATGATTCCACCTTAGTAAACCACGCTTCAAACTTGAAACCACGCTTCGTCTATCTCTTTTCATCTTGATTGGTGTGTATGAGTAGTAGGTAGTGATTAGAGAACGAATGTGGTAGATGTTTGACTAAAAAATCGAGAAAAGCCAAGAACCATGTCGAGTTCGTAACTCTCCTATCTAATCTTTCTTGAATATTAATCTCTGACCAATTCCCTCTTTCCCAAGAAAACCAAGGCCCCGTATATCCAAAGTTCTCTAATTGGCATTCGATTAAAGTTTCACAGAAAATCCTCATACGTTCTTCTTCCCATAGCAATCCTCATTTTTTTTTCAAAAGAATACAATATCTCATTGAAGTCTCTGCAAACTATCCATGGTAGACCCTGATCTCGTCCAAGTTCTTTCAAGAGATTCCAAGAATCTTTTTTAAATCTCACATTTGGTGAACCATAGAACCCCATAAATTGCCAATTCATATTTTTGTCATTTGTCTACACTTCAACATTAATATGAATTATTGGATAATTCCTAAGAATTATGGTATTGTTCGTATTTCATCCCAAATAAAGACCACCCATTTTACCATCAACCGTTACATCAATCCTATTTAAAAAACCACATTTCCTATGAATTTTCTCCATTTGTCTTGAATTAACCTTTGTCTCCATGAAGAAGATAATTTGGGGACGATAAATCTTCAGTATATGCTGAAGTCTTCTTATTGGCCATAAGCTCCCCAATCCACGGACATTCCAACATATGAGCTTTATTGCTTTTGGTCTACCAGTCTGCCAACGGCCGTTGATATCCTTTGTTAAGCAGTTGACGTGTGCTCATCACCATGTACCATTGAATCAGAAAGATCAAAAACATTTGACGTATGGATCAAGACACGTTGTCTCTTTTTTCTTTCAATATCCACTAGTGGATTTTCCTCAATATCATGTTCCATCATAATTGACTTGGCCCCACTTGGTATTCCCCTTTTTTGTCATCAATTAAAATTGATTCTGTAACACCTATATCCCGTCTCCGTTACCGCATTAAGGATTGGAGTGTTATAGAACAAAATAGAATAATTTATCTTAATTTTGAACAAATATGTAATCAATTTATAAACATATATTAAATCATAGAATAAATATTCACATGGGCCTTAATTTGATTTTACAGGACCTTAAAATTAGTTTGAAAGCAATCGGGGATCAAAATGAATCAAAACATAAATTTTAGGAAAAAAACTTGAAAATTTAGAAAACAGGGGTCACACGGCTATGTAACACAGCTTAGACTGTGTGAGCATTCAAAGTAAAGACACACGGTCGTGTTCTAGCTTGTGTCATAGACCGTATAACTCATTGACTTGGTTCATACGGCCGTGTCGCAAGTCGTGTGCTAGCTCATGTAACTCACTGACTTGAGACACACAGCCATGTCTCAGATCATGTGAAACTTGCACCTATTTTATAAATTACACATAACCGTGCGGTCAAGCCGTGTGTGGTACACGGCCATGTGATAGCCCATGTATCAGGTCGTGTACACCAAATTTAACCCATATAACAAGCCATTTCAACACTTATCCTTGGTTAACAAGACACATGATTTCCTCATTCATTAAATAACTCAAAACACACCATAAACACACACCAATATACCAAATTGGTAACTTATAAATTCTAACCAATATGCCATACATAGATATCCCAATTTATAAGAAAATTTAACATCACACTTTATCCAAGATTTTTCATGACAACAACCATAACCATATAAACCATCTTAACCATATATATAAACATTTTTAAGCTAAACACACATCATGATAATCATCAATATATATAGGTATCATAATTCAACATTACATGATACATTCCAAAGAGTTAATTAACCTTCTATAGCATCCATAACTATTAACACTAACATTGTTTCAACAAAATCCTATATACATGCCACAAACCAAAATGAGATACAAAAACTACCAAAATAGATGGATAGTGTGAGCTTCGAGGTTGATCCATTGAAACAGTCAGCAACAATTATCTACAAAACAACATGAGAAAAGCATAAGGTTACATAGCCTAGTAAGGTCATAGTATAATTTTTACTTTAAATTAATTAAACCCAGTTTGTACAATAGTTCAATATTCCATTTTCAGGGGCATCAATGATGCAACTCCGAGGCACTAAAGTGCATTTAGGGGTATTGAAATACAAACAGGAGCACGCCCTCATTTCCGTAAATACTATCCAATTCACTTCATTCATATATAGACTTAATACAATTCAATCACCATAATAATAATCTTTCTCAATTTCTTACACATCTATTTAACATTTGAAACTTACATTGTAGTATATCAATAATCAAATTATAAACCAGTAGTAATATAAATTATAAGTTAATTGCAATAAGAAACAAGCCACTACGAACTTACCTAGGCTAAATCGCAATAACTGTAGAAGTTTAATGATTACTCCGCTACTTTTCTTTTTCCTCGCATATCAATAGAATCTTGATCTAAAATATAATTTATTTCATTTATTAGCTTAAATTTCATATATTTATAAATTCTAAAATTTGTACCCTTCTATTTACAAAAGTTACACAATTGCCCCTAACTTTTACACCTCATGCGATTTAATCCCTTAACTCGAAAATCGTCAAATAGCCACTTTTGAAAATCACCATATCCAGCCGAATACTTAAGGCTTCAAAAAAGTCCCTAAAATATCACTATTTCACCATTATACCATGAGGTTTTTAACATTTTAACAATTTAATCCTTTAACTAAAAACTAACAAAAATCACTTTACAAAACAATCCAAAATCACAACCAAGACTTCAAACACATCAGTAACATCAAGAAAAATAAATATTCATCAATGGAAACATTCAAAATTTTTAATAGTTTCAAAAATAAAGGTACGATTTAGCTAGACTTATTTGTAATGATCTTAAAAATATAAATTTTATTAAAAACGAGACTAAAAATCTCACTCATGCAAAGAGATGTGCTAGCCGAACCTCTAAGCTTTTACTCCCATGGTGTTTTCAGCCAAAACAAGTGAAAATCAAGAAGATGGTGTTTTCTTAAATTTTGTTTTTAACTTAATTTCAATTAAATTATAAAATTACCATTATAACATGTTTTAACCAATTTACTTTTCACCATTACTATCTACTAACAATTGGGATGGTTTAATTACCATAATAAACCCCCTTCATTAATAGAATTATCAAATCGACAATAAAAGATCAATAGGTATTAACTTTTATACTTTTTGCAATTTAATCCTTTTTCTTTAATTAGTTGTCTAAACGTTAAAATTTCTTAACCAAATATTAATTATATAATATTTATGAACCTACATGCCGGAATTTGTGGTCCCAAAACCATTGTTCGGTCACCACCGAAAAATAGGATATTATAGACTTTCTTTCTAGCTTTAAGCCACGAATTGGATCAAATTTGTGCGTCCAATCCGCCTGCTGCCTAATTTGATTCTCCCACTGAAAATTACTCTCCTGATTGCCTAGTCCAGATTTGTTTCCCAAAGCCACATTGTTACCTGCCTCTTGCAACCAAAACACTAGTTCTAGTAGTTGCCCTCCTTCCAGACGCACGGAAAGACAAATCCCTATCTAACTCTATGTCTTTTCCATCGATTGTTTATCGAACATGATAGAAGTTATCATTATGCCTAAGACATCCACACAAAAAACATAACAAGAATAACCTTTTGTATTGAAATCTAGCATAGGTAAATTTTGTAGAAGTGAGCATGATTTTCTTTTGACGTTTCAAAGGCTTCCGAATATCAATCTTAACCTGAATTTGTAAATAACTTTTATAGCCCCAATTGAATTGTTTTGCATCGTAATCCACGAACTCCCCAATGGAATTCCAAAATTGTTTGGCGATACTCTCAGAAAAAAACCCCGATGAAAGGTCATGAATTTGAACCCAAAAATGTGAAAAAACCAATGCCACTTGTAACGAATCCTTGTCTTCTTTCAATAGATTGAATACTAGAAGATGGTTGTTGAAGGTCCATGGTGTGTCATTTATAAACTAATTTAAGTCCAACTGGTTATAAAACTTGAATAAATATCTTTTCTCTCCCAGATCCGAAATGGTAACGCCTCCTAAAGGGCGTCATAGATTTTCAATGGTATTTCTCATTGCTTGAAAATGGACTACACTCACCATTAAAAAACAACCCATGATACAATATTCGAAAGTTGATTTGGCTAATCCTGTTTCCTCCTTGAATATCCAGGCCTTATCTTCTCATTCATCAAGATTTAAGTTCGCCATTTCATTTTCCATGTAACCAAACTCGAGCAATCAAACAAAAGAACAAACAAAAATTTTTGCAGAAAAGAAAAGAAAGACAAGAAAAAATAAAAAAAACGTGCCACAAGGAGCAGACTAAAGCAGGCAATAATAATGCATTATTTTGAATAAATTAAATTACTTCAATTTGAAAGCACTACCACTCATCACAGTGTTTTTGTAAACCTAAGTAACTATTTTTATGTTGACATATTTTTTTAAATGTGTGTTTTTTAATGTAAAACATGTCATCATTATAGTTGATGGTATTGATTATTTGAATTAATTAATAACATTATAAAAATTTATCACATTAGAGTATAACAAAAGGCCAAAAACCATGATTGAAAAAGAAAGGAAAGCAAAAGAATAAAAATCTAGAAATATCTTACAGAAAACTACATTGTTTTATGGGGTAATCATATATGGATATGTGGATTATAAATAAATTTTATCTATTGGAATATGTAATTATTCTTTACAAGGAAAAAAACAAGTTTTGAAGAAGAAAATATGTTAATTTATTAGAAGTTTGCACTTTTTCATATAAGAAATACTCCATTTTGCAATTATATTCTTATCCCATCCCCTTTTTAAAATTCCAATTTGCTTTTTGAAGGAAATAAACCATAAATATTCTTATGTTTTAAGAAAATGGATAGTGGGAAGTAATCCCATCAAATATGAAAAGGTGTATTGTTTCATAGCAAGCATGATTCCAGGAAGTTGATGCTGAAAAGGACAGCAATGGTGCACAAGTAACTGTAGAATTAGTAGGTGGATGGTCTATATTTATATATTCCATTTTTCTTCAACGGAAAGTTAAGTAGATAAATGCAGGCCATAGTTCGGCCTTTCATTTTCTATTTGGGTCCAAGCCCAAGCCTAAGACACTTTAAAGAAACAGAGACAAGCTTAAGCTCAAAGCCCAAGTTCTCCTACCACTTAAATGGGCTTTCATAGTGAGTCTAAGTTCTTTTTCCTTTTTTGTTTTGATATTAATATATTGGTAAAAGTGTTATGGAAACTTGTATTAGGAGTCGGATTGCATTAAAAAAATTAAAAAAAATAGTCTCTGCACGTTAGATTAAAAAGTAAACTGGCCCTTTCCTTAAAAATTATATCTATTTTTGCGGTTAAAAACTATTCATGTATGTTAGCATGAGGTACATATAGTATGCCACATGTCACTGTTTAGTTATTCTATCAACTACATTAGTTTTTAATAGTACAACTAGTGAGCTTTTTAACAGAAAGGACAAATTTGAATTTTAATCTAATGTACAATGATCAATTTACTCATTTTTTGAGTTGAAGGGATAAAATGCAATCTAACTCCTAATACAAAGGTATCTTACTTTTACCCTCATACACTTTATTTAAGTAAAATAAATTAAGAACGGATATTCAAACCTTGAAGATGACATTATTGGAAGGGGTAACTCCAAATCCCAAATATAAACCATAAAATAGATATAAAAATTACCAAAAAATTAAATCAAATTTATTGAAAATGGGGTAAAATCGTAAAAAAAATCGTACATTAATCTCCAATAACCTTTCAAAGGGAGCCCAAGTACATAAAGTTAGAGCTAAGACTTTAAAGACTTAAAGGGGCAGAAACCACTGGTCCAAAGAAGGGTAAAAAATACAGCCGTCCTTGGTTGGTTGATTCCATTAATCAAAGCTAGCTAATTGGTGGTTGCCTGAAACCATTATACCAATTGTGGACGATAGTCGAGAGATCCTCATTTGTGGGGCTTGGGGGAGTCCCTTTCGCATAAATCTCACCCATAAAACGGATATCCTCTAAATTTAATCTGTTGAAGTACTCAAATCCCAATTTGATGGACGTTTTAGCATAATGATTAATAGTTTATCTCTTATATTGTTTGTTATAAAAGGGTTGAAAGTGAGTTATTCATAAAACATTTGGTATTTTAATAGAGTTCAATTTAAACTTCAGTTAAGATATGATTTGTATCTATATCATGTTATGGAAGAAAAGTTTAGCCGCAGTTCAGCATCAGCATCAGCTGAATAATATAGGTATTTTATAATTTTTTTTTTATTTTCGTTATTTTGTTGGTTGTGTAACAACCTGTTTTTCAGTGGTGTCGAAAGTAGTGGTTTTGGGGTCACCAAATTCGACGAGTAAGTTCGTAAATATTATTATTTAATATTTACGAGAAAAGTGTGATTTTTAAATAGGTTTTTGATTTGATAATTTATGTTATATAAATGATTTATTAAGTTCAAGTGGTTTTAGAAATGAGGTATCAAGACCTTATTTTTATAAACCAAGCCGTAACTACTTTTATAAATAATTGCGGAGTGTCATTAAGATGGTATTAAAGTTTCGTTGAAAAATTTTAACGTTTCAATAGTTAATTAATTAAAAAGGACCAAATTGAAAGAAAAAGTACATTTTTGGAACTCCGTTCCTGTAAATCAGACTCATAAATATTTATTATAAATATTTACGAAGCTCGTTATGTAGATAATTAGATTTTGGTTAAGTGAATTTACATAAATTAAAAGTAATTAGGTGTAAGGACTAAATTGCATATAGGGTGAAAATTAAATTATAGATTAAAGAATAATTAAAGGGACTAAAAGGAAATTTTACCATTATTTCTTTAATGGGACGACATTAAGATATTTGTAAATTTATTACATATATTATAATAATTAAAGTTTTCTTAAGTATTAAGTATATATATTATATAATTTTAATAAAACAAAAGTAATAAAAAAAGAAAGAAAGACAAAAGCAAAACCAAAATTTGAAAGAAAAGAAAGAAAAGGGAAAGAAACATACGCAAAGGCGGAATTCAAAGTTTTCAAGTTCATTTGGTTTGTTAATTTAGTCCATTTTTCTTATAATTTGTATTTTTTTAAAATCCCGATGTTAAGTATTACCCGATTCATGTCGAAATTTTAGTATTGATTGAGTTTTTAAATATTGTTAATGTTGAATAATTTTAGTAATAGGGATTAAATTGATAGATTTTTAAGGTAGAAGTGAAAAAGGATTAAAATGTAGAATAAGTTGTAAATTTTGAGTTATAGGGAATAAATTGTGAACAATTCAAAATTTATGGGTTTAAGTGAAAATAGGGAGTTAAATTTAGTTTAAAGTGGAACTTGTATGAAAATATAAGATTAATTGTGAAGAATAAAAATTAGTCTCAGTTTAGGGACTAAATTGAAATTTGAGCAAATATTGAGTCAAAATTGAAATATTCAATATGAAATTGAATTGTGTTATATTGATGAATTTTAATTGTTTTAATTCCGTAGCTAACGTCGTACCGGAATCCTCGACTAAAAAAGGGACAGATAAAATCGACGTCGAATAGCTCAGAGTTCCTGGTTTGTATTTTTATAATCCGAATTTAGTTGTTTATTGTTGTAATTCAATTTAATACATATGGTAAGTATTGAGGTGAGTATTTGACATTTTGATAGTTGAGTGAAATGAATATATTTGTTAATGTGAAAGTTGGATATTGATTGTTATAGATTGAATTGAATTCATGTGTATATGTGATTATATGAAAACTTAATATTGAATATTGGTTGCATATGAAATGTGAAATTAAACCATATTAACTATATTAGGCTGAGTCGAATATAAATAGCATGCCATATGATAGGAAGAGTTCAGAGATTTCTTCGACTTCGAGTTGATGAGGCACTGGGTGTAACACCCCTTACCCGTTACCGTCGCCGGAACAGGATACAAGGTATTACCAGAACATAACATATACCAAGATAGAAATATGTCATCCCATTTGATAATGCATCGTATAACATATATCTTGAACAATATTAGCCAACTTTTATGGCTTGTACAAAGTAATCGGTCGAAATCTTGTAACTAATATTTTAAGCCTAGACAAATATGACACATAACAAAATAATTTTTGCCTACTATACATGCCATAATTCAAAACATTTAGTTCAAATACCCCAAAGTATGATAGTGCGGGTAGATCTTCACGATCCTTGACTCTGAGCAAGTGGAGAACACTATAAGACAAAAGAGAGAAAGCGAAGTAAGCTTATAGCTTAGTAAGTAGTATGTAAATACTAATTTAAGAATCTAACATGTTTACACAACAATTCAAGTATGTCTACTTTAACTTCACTACTTATTCCACTTGATTAAGTTGTCTCTGCTGTGTCATATTCACTAAATAAATCATAACTCGAGTTACAAAACTCGAAATTCATATCCGTAAAATTTCCTGAATCTAGACTCATAAAGCTTCTTGCTAAATTTTTTTATAATTTTGGTTCAGCAGATTAGTACAGTTTATTAGTTAAAGTTTCCCCTGTTACACAGCTCGACTGGCCTGACCTCTGTCCACTACGAATTGAATTTCTCTCAGTACATAACTCAAACAACCCTGAAGTCTGTTGTATTTAAAACTAGTCTCAATAAGGAATTTAGGCATGTAAACTATATTTCTTAGTTTGCTTTGTACAATTTTAATGATTTTTCAAAGTGGAAACAGGGGATCACGTATTCATCCTGAGCAAGTCAGTTACAATTGTAAATATCTCAAAATATAGAATTCCTTTGCTTGCCCTGCTTCTTTTATATGAAAGTAGACTCATTAAGCTTTAATTTCACATCTCATTCAACCTCTAATTATATTCCTCCTATTTTTGGTGATTTTTCAAAATCACGTCACTGCTGCCATCTAAAAACAGTTTTAATACTAATTTCACTCTTTCACACATTCTTTATGCTAACCTCATTTTATCGTATATATGTATATGCCACAATTCATTTTCACCACATTTCATTCACTATAAGTGTAGGTCCAAACCACAATGTCACCACAAAACCATCCCGTTGAACAATTCGGATCAATCCTCGATATTTAACGGTTTGACACAACCCCACCATCATACTTCATTTAGTTCGGCTCTCTTGTACACATGGGGAACACTTAGTACCACTCATGCGACCTAGCCGATTTGTCTCGTAGCTCTCTTGTCTACATGGTGTCCTTCACTTGGAATCACGCATGCGACCTAGCTACATTTATCTTTCACGTAGCTCTCTTGTCTACATGGTGTCCTTCACTTGGAATCACGCATGCGACCTAGCTACATTTATCTTTCACGTAGCTCTCTTGTCTACATGGGATACATCTCGTATCACGCATGTGACCTAGCTACTACAGGGTGTCTCGTAGCTTTCTTGTACACATGATGTGCACTCAGCATCATACATGTGACCTAGCTACGCTCCTCTATTTCATTCGATCTCTCAGAATGTTCAACAGGATCTCTCTCTCGTATTTATTTCCATTCTTCCCATAGTCAATTTATATTTTAACATCAGCTAGTATATTTATATAATAGGCTGAAATATAAGAATGTACATGAAATTATTGTAATATTTACATACAACTTACCTTGGTGCAAAATATGGAAATTTTGCAATTTAGTCCAAAACTTTTTCTTTCCCAGCTTCGAGGTCGGTTCAGCGCCTTTCTTGATCTATAATAACACATTTAGCTCATTTAATACTCATACTATTTATTTCAATCCAAAAATCACATTGTAGAAAAATTACATTTTGCCCCTAACTTTTACAAAATTACAATTTTGCCCCTAGGCTCGGAATTTAATTTCAGCCCTTATTCTTATGTTTTATGATATGCTGAACATTTTCTCTTCTACAACAACATCAAATTCCCACTCTATCATATAGTTATGAACATTAGGTATTTTTACCGATTATCTTGCTTTTACTCGTTTTCACTTAAAACCGAGTAGCACAAATTATTTAACACAATTTAAAACCTCATATTCTATCATAAAACATCAAAATACACAAATTTCACCTATGGGTATTTTTCCAAATATGAACCCTAGGTTAAATTATTACTAGCATAAGCTTAATCGAGCTTAGGATTCCAAAACGTAAAGAACATTAAAAGCGGGCTTAGAATCACTTACTATGGAGCTTGAAAGTTGAAGAATCCTAGCTATGGAGAGAGTGAAGTTTCGGCAGCAACTAAATGGGAAGATGACTATTTTGTGTTATTTTTCCCATTTTATTTCATTTAATATCAAAATGACTAAAATACCCTTACTACTAAACTTTCCAAAAATTCCTTCCATGTCCTAAATTTGTCCATGAACTTAAAATTGGTAGAATTGCTATTTAAGACCTCCTAATAAATATTTCAAAACAATTTAATACTAAAAATTTCTAGTATGCAAATTTTGCAACTTATTCGATTTAGTCCCTACTTTCAATTTAAACACTTTAGGCATAGAATTTCATCACGAAATTTTCACACAATCATGCAATCATATCATAAACCCCAAAATATTTATAAAACAATTATTTCTATCTCGGATTTGTGGTCACGAAACCACTATTTCGATTAGACCCTAATTCGGGTTGTCACAATTCTCCCCCTTAGAGATTTTCGTCCCGAAAATCTTACCGAGAAAGAGGTTTGGGTCTTGTTTCCTCATAGCTTCCTCGGGTTCCCACGTAGCCTCTTCTATCCCATGTCGTGCCACAATACTTTCACTAAGGCTATACTTTTGTTTCTTAACTGTTTAACTTCTCGAGCCAAAATCTTTATTGGTTCCTCCTCATAGGTCATATCCGATCGAATCTCAATTTCGTTGGGAAATCACATGTGAAGGATCGAACGATAACGTCGCAACATTGATACATGAAACACGTTATGAATCTTTTCTAACTCTGCCGGTAAGGCCAACCGATATGCCATGGTCCAATTCTCTCGGTAATCTCGTGCGGCCCAATAAAACGCGGACTCAACTTGCCTTTTCGACTAAATCTCGAATCTTTTCCATGGTGACACCTTCAAGAACACTTTATCACCCACTTGAAATTCAATCTCTTTTCTTTTAAATCTGCATATGACTTTTGTCGATCTGAAGCGACTTTCAAGCAATCCGAATTACTTTTATTTTCTCTTGGTTTCTTTAACTAGATCAACTCCGTGAATCTGTTTCTCACTAAGCTCGGTCCAATATAAAGGAGTCCGACACTTACGACCATATAAGGCTTAAATGCGGTGCCATTTGTATACTTGATTGATAAGCTGTTATTGTAGGCAAACTCAATCAAAGATAGATATTTCTCCCAACTACCTCCAAATTCTAAAACACGACATCTAAGCATATCTTGAGTACCGGATTACTCTTTCCGTTTGACCATCTGTTTGTGGATGAAATGCGGTACTAAAGTTCAATTTTGTACCCAAAGCTTCTTGTAACTTTTTCCAAAATCTCGAGGTAAATCTTGGATCTCTATCTGATATTATAGACATAGGTACTCCATGCAACTTCACAATTTCAGCAATATATAATTCGGCTAATTTATCAAGTGAGTAATCGAGTGCGTCTTGGTATAAAGTGGGCTGACTTTGTTAATCTATCAACCACTACCCAAACAGCATCCTTCTTTTTAGGAGTTAAAGGCAAATCGGTTACAAAATCCATGGTAATCTTGTCCCATTTCCACTCAGGCACCATTACCGGTTGAAGTAATCCTGAAGGTACTTGATGTTCAGCTTTTACTTGTTGACAGATCAAACACTTAGTTACAAATTCGAAATGTCCCTTTTCATACACGCCACCAATCTGACTTCTTTAAATCATTATACATTTTGTGCTACCGGGGTGAACGATAAATGACCATTATGCGCCTCATGTAATATTTTCGAATCAATTTATCATTTTTCACACATATTACGTCTCGAAACATCAAGCAGTCATCTGGTCCAACTCGAAAATCGAGTCATAACTTTGATTCGCATTGAGTTCTCTTGATCCGCAACTCACTATCATTCTTTTGAGCATCACAAATCAACTGGAGAAATAACGGTTTAGCTCTCATCTCTGCTAAAATTGACCCGTCATCGAGACAATGCTAACCCGTGTTCATGGCTCTCAAAGTGAAAAGAAATTTTACGCTCAAGGCGTCAAGAACTACATTTGCTTTTCCGGATGATAATCAATCACTAGATCATAATCCTTTAATAATTCAAGCCATCTTATTTGCGCATAAATTTAGGTCCTTTTGATTCATCAAGTACTTCAAACTTTTGTGATCGGTAAAAATTCGCATTTTCACCGTATAAATAATGTCGCCAAATCTTCAAGGCAAAAACAACAATGACCGGTCCAAATCATGTGTAGGATAGTTCTTCTCATGCGGTTTTAAGCGCCTCGAAGCATAAGCTACTACTTTGCCCTCTTGCATCAACACACATCCAAGGCACATCAATGATGCATCACTATAAATTACGAACTCCTTTCGACTCGGGCAGTACTAAAATTGGTGCTTGATCAATCGTGCTTTCAACTTTTCAAAACTCTGTTGACATTTATCAGTCCATTCAAACTTAACATTCTTACGCAACAATTTAGTCATAGGAGAGGCAATTATCGAAAATCCTTCAACAAAACGCCTATAATACCGGCCAAGCCTAAAAGCTTCTAACCTCGGATACATTCTTGGCGGTTTCCAATCAACGATCGCAGAAATCTTGCTTGGATCCACCGAATACCATCACCGAGACTATATGCCCCAAAATCCGACTTCACGAAGCGAACTCACTTTTACTAAACTTGGCAAGCAGTTTCTTTTCTCTCAAGATCTGCAATATAGTTCTCAAGTGTTCGGCATGTTCAAACTCATCTCGAGAATAAATTAAAATGTCATCTATAAACACTACTACAAACTTATCCAAATATGGCGGAAAATCCGATTCATTAAGTCCATAAATATGGTGGAGCATTTGTTAAGCCAAAAGGCATCACCGAAACTCATAATGTCCATACCTTGTCCTAAAGGCGGTTTTCGCACATCGACTCCTTAACTCTCGGTGATAGTAACCGGACCTCAAATCAATCTTTGAAAACACTGTGGCCCCTTTAAGCGATCGAATAAATCATCAATCCTCGGCAATGGGTACTTGTTCTTTATAGTCACCTTATTAAGTCGACGGTAATCAATGCAAAGTCTCATTGAACCATCCTTCTTCTTCTGAATAATACAGAGCACCCAGGGAGAGAAACTCGGTCTCACAAATCCCTTGTGCATTAACTCCCTGCAATCGAGCCTTCAATTCTTTTAATTCATCGAGCCATTCTATATGGAGCAATCGAGATCGGTGCGATGCAGGCAACAAATCAATGGCAAAATCTATCTCTCTGTTTGGAGGCAACCTGGCAATTCCTCCGGAAATACATCCGAAACTCACAGACTATAGGTATTGATTCAAATTTCAGTTGAGACATCTCAACATTCATTACATAAGCCGGATAAGCTTCACACCCTTTTCTCATGTATTTACATGCGGACATGTACGAAATCACCATAGGCAATTTATTTGATTAAATCTGTTTCAACCCACGAAATTTCTCCATTTTCACATTTTAACTCTAGTGTCTTTTGTTTACAATCTACCTTAGCATCATACAATGTTAACCGGTCCATTCCCAAGATAACGTCAAACTCACCAAATGGTAACACATCAAGTTGGTGGAAAACAGTGACCTTGAATCATTAATGGGCAATTCTTGCAAACCTTGTCAACTAGCACATATTGGCCTAAGGGTTCGACACTTTAATCGTAAACTCGATAAATTCAACGAGCAACTTTTTATTGGATACTAAATTCATGCAAATATAGGAATGGGTGGACCGGGATCAATCAATGCAATAACAATAGTATCATAAAGAGAAATGTACCAATAATGACATCGGAGATGATGCATCTTCTCGAAACACGTATAGCATAAGCTCTAGCAGTGCTCTAGCTTCTGATCTTGCCGTTAAATCTTTCATCACAGTTCTACTACTAGTCCCACCTCCAGTATTTCTCGGTGGTCTACCTCTACTAGCGGTGGTATTCTGTCTAACACTCTGAAATCTTTCTTCTTTAACCTTCTCCGGACAGTCTCTAATAAAATGCTCGCGAGAACCGCACCTGAAACAAGCTCGCTCGGTCCCCCAACACTCACCATAATGTTGCCTGCCACATTGCTGACACTCGGGCTTTCTAGGTCGCACATTACCCACACTTGCCACCGAAGTAGCTTGAGCTTTAGACCCCGAATATGCTCTACCACGATCTCTGTGTAAATCCCCAATTGAAACTGTCATTCGAGGTTTGTCTCTTTGGACCTCTTTGGTTGAGATTGAAATGGCTTACTTATCATCTTTTTCGACATCTCGAGCCTCAATAGCAGCTTTTCTTCTTTCTTTGTTCAATTCTTCGGCTTTAAGAGCTCGATCAACCAATACTACAAATTCTTTCAACTCCAAAATCCCTACAAACACTTTAATGTCCTCATTCAGCCCATCTTCAAATCTTCTACACATAATGGCCTCGGTGGACACACATTCCTGGGCATACTTCTGAGTCTTACAAATTCGCGTTCATACTCTGTGATGACATTTTCCTTGCTTCAATTCAAGGAACTCCTTCCGTTTTTGATCAATAAATCGTGACTTATGTATTTCTTTCTAAATTCTTCTGGAAGAAATCCCAAGTAACTTTTCTTTTGGCACCACTGCAACCAAAGTCTTCCACCGGTGGTAGGTCGAATCTCTCAAAAGTGATCTGACACTTTAAGCATTCCTCGGTGTACATGAGAGCTCATCAAATACACGGTAGAATTTTCAAGCGAATTCCGCTTTCTCGGGATCATCATCAACCTTTGCTCTAAACTCTTGACCCTTGTTTTCGAATCTTGTCAACCGGAGGCTTGTTCATTCTTACCAAATTTATACCTTGAGCAGCTTCTGAGAATCGTCGAGGTATAGGAGGGGTGGAGGAGGTTGAGCATTTGGATTTGCTCGAATAAATTCAATATACCAATTGTTCATCATTTGGAGAAAGGCGTCCGAGCCTCATCTCCTTGTCCCAATGTCTCGGTCTACTTTCCACAGTAGCGGTCCCTTGTGCGGGAGCCGGCGCATTACTAAGACATCATCGTAGCAGTTCCTTGGGATCCATTACTATATTAAAACAAAACACAGTTTAGAATAATCGAGTCACCACACTATCACAATATTTTTATGGCATGTATAGCTAGACTTTTACACACACTTTATTAGTCCGAGAACCGACTAAACCATAGCTCGATACCACTAAATGTAACACCCTTACCCGTTACTGTCGTAGGAGCAGATACAAGGTATTACGAACATAACATATACCAAGATAGAAATATGTCATCCCATTTGATAATGCATCGTATAACATATATCTTGAACAATATTAGCCAACTTTTATGGCTTGTACAAAGTAACTGGTCGAGTCTCTTGTAACTAATATTTTAAGCCTAGACAAATATGACACATAACAAAATAATTTTTGCCTACTATACATGCCATAATTCAAAACATTTAGTTCAAATACCCCAAAGTATGATAGTGCGGGTAGATCTTCACGATCCTTGACTCTGAGCAAGTGGAGAACACTATAAGACAAAAGAGAAAAAAGAAGTAAGCTTATAGCTTAGTAAGTAGTATGTAAATACTAATTTAAGAATCTAACATGTTTACACAACAATTCAAGTATGTCTACTTTAACTTCACTACTTATTCCACTTCAATTAAGTTGTCTCTGCTGTGTCATATTCACTAAATAAATCATAACTCGAGTTACAAAACTCGAAATTCATATCCGTAAAATTTCCCTGAATCTAGACTCATAAAGCTTCTTGCTAAATTTTTTTATAATTTTGGTTCAGCAGATTAGTACAGTTTATTAGTTAAAGTTTCCCTGTTACACAGCTCGACTGGCCTGACCTCTGTCCACTACGAATTGAATTTCTCTCAGTACATAACTCAAACAACCCTGAAGTCTGTTGTATTTAAAACTAGTCTCAATAAGGAATTTAGGCATGTAAACTATATTTCTTAGTTTGCTTTGTACAATTTTAATGATTTTTCAAAGTGGAAACAGGGGATCACGTATTCATCCTGAGCAAGTCAGTTACAATTGTAAATATCTCAAAATATAGAATTCCTTTGCTTGCCCTGCTTCTTTTATATGAAAGTAGACTCATTAAGCTTTAATTTCACATCTCATTCAACCTCTAATTATATTCCTCCTATTTTTGGTGATTTTTCAAAATCACGTCACTGCTGCCATCTAAAAACAGTTTTAATACTAATTTCACTCTTTCACACATTCTTTATGCTAACCTCATTTTATCGTATATATGTATATGCCACAATTCATTTTCACCACATTTCATTCACTATAAGTGTAGGTCCAAACCACAATGTCACCACAAAACCATCCCGTTGAACAATTCGGATCAATCCTCGATATTTAACGGTTTGACACTGACCCCACCATCATACTTCATTTAGTTCGGCTCTCTTGTACACATGGGGAACACTTAGTACCACTCATGCGACCTAGCCGATTTGTCTCGTAGCTCTCTTGTCTACATGGTGTCCTTCACTTGGAATCACGCATGCGACCTAGCTACATTTATCTTTCACGTAGCTCTCTTGTCTACATGGTGTCCTTCACTTGGAATCACGCATGCGACCTAGCTACATTTATCTTTCACGTAGCTCTCTTGTCTACATGGGATACATCTCGTATCACGCATGTGACCTAGCTACTACAGGGTGTCTCGTAGCTTTCTTGTACACATGATGTGCACTCAGCATCATACATGTGACCTAGCTACGCTCCCTCTATTTCATTCGATCTCTCCGAATGTTCAACCGGGATCTCTCTCTCTGTATTTATTTCCATTCTTCCCATAGTCAATTTATATTTTAACATCAGCTAGTATATTTATATAATAGGCTGAAATATAAGAATGTACATGAAATTATTGTAATATTTACATACAACTTACCTTGGTGCAAAATATGGAAATTTTGCAATTTAGTCCAAAACTTTTTCTTTCCCAGTTCGAGGTCGGGTTCAGCGCCTTTCTTGATCTATAATAACACATTTAGCTCATTTAATACTCATACTATTTATTTCAATCCAAAAATCACATTGTAGAAAAATTACATTTTGCCCCTAACTTTTACAAAATTACAATTTTGCCCCTAGGCTCGGAATTTAATTTCAGCCCTTATTCTTATGTTTTATGATATGCTGAACATTTTCTCTTCTACAACAACATCAAATTCCCACTCTATCATATAGTTATGAACATTAGGTATTTTTACTGATTATCTTGCTTTTACTCGTTTTCACTTAAAACCGAGTAGCACAAATTATTTAACACAATTTAAAACCTCATATTCTATCATAAAACATCAAAATACACAAATTTCACCTATGGGTATTTTTCCAAATATGAACCCTAGGTTAAATTATTACTAGCATAAGCTTAATCGAGCTTCCGGATTCCAAAAGCGTAAAGAACATTAAAAGCGGGCTTAGAATCACTTACTATGGAGCTTGAAAGTTGAAGAATCCTAGCTATGGAGAGAGTGAAGTTTCGGCAGCAACTAAATGGGAAGATGACTATTTTGTGTTATTTTTCCCATTTTATTTCATTTAATATCAAAATGACTAAAATACCCTTACTACTAAACTTTCCAAAATTCCTTCCATGTCCTAAATTTGTCCATGAACTTAAAATTGGTAGAATTGCTATTTAAGACCTCCTAATAAATATTTCAAAACAATTTAATACTAAAAATTTCTAGTATGCAAATTTTGCAACTTATTCGATTTAGTCCCTACTTTCAATTTAAACACTTTAGGCATAGAATTTCATCACGAAATTTTCACACAATCATGCAATCATATCATAAACCCCAAAATATTTATAAAACAATTATTTCTATCTCGGATTTGTGGTCACGAAACCACTATTTCGATTAGACCCTAATTCGGGTTGTCACACTGGGTGCCAATTTATTTCGGTTTAACCAATGAGACGCTGGATGTCAATTTATATAGCGCTGGGTGCAATTACTACTTCGGATTTATTCTATGAGGCACTGGGTGCCAAACTGATGTGTTGGTTGGATCCGTGTATCCATCCGAGTTTGAGTCGTGTTAATAGGGGTAAATAAATAATAAAATTCTATAATTGATATTGAAATGGCATGGTATGAGAAATGGAAGTGATAAAATGAATTGAAAATAGAATGTGAAATATGTTGTAAATACATGGAATATATGAGTTATATACTCATGAATTGACTATGGAATGGCTAATGGTACTGTTTAAATGATATGTGGATCAAATTGTGAAAAGCTATTGTATAGCAAGTGATGAGAATTGAGTATGGTATGAAATGATGTATTCATAAATTAAGCATTGAATGACTAATGTCATTGTACAAATAAATATGGGTTGATATGTGAATAATTATTGATATAGCAATTGTGTGAATTGGGACATTGATAGTCATGATAGTAGACATTAATATGTGCTTAAAATTCAATTGTGCATATTATATTATCTTGTCTTTAAAGTTTCGTATTATAGAAATACCACTGAGTTTTACTCAGCGTACGGTTTTGTTTTCCGTGCGCAAGTTAGGTACTTAACTTTTGAAAGCCAATTCAGCATCCAACAACGATCCTGAACTCAAATGTGGTGATGTTTATCTTTTGTGTCGGCATGTACCTAGGGTGTCTAAATAATAGTTATTTCATGGATAGATTGTAAATGAGGTTATAAGTTTAATATTGGTTTGGTATATATATATATATATAAACATGTATTTGTTTTTGAAGTCATATTATGGCATGGTAAATTGAACCAAATCTAAATATGTGCATGTGAATTTAAGTTGGTGTTTAACTGCTTATAAACTAGGCAAAATGGATTTGATTTGGTTTGTTTATAATTTGGATTTGAATGATGCTTTGATGATATGAATTGATGATATAAATGTGGTACCAATGAGGGTACATTGGTTAGGCACCTAGGATGATTGTTTTGACATGTTTTGAATGTGTTTGATCTTGTTTTGAAATGGTTAAATTAATGGTTTTTGTATTGTTTAATGTCCAAGCATGTAGAAAATGACAAAATTGTTGTTAAAGACACATTTTAAGCCCACACAGTTAGACACACGGGCGTGTGACTTAGCCGTGTAAGACACATGGCTAGCACACAGGCGTGCGAGATCATTTCGAAAGGGTACAGAGCCTGGCACACGGGCGTGTGACCCAAATTAAAGAGTTACACTGGTATGGACACAGGCTAGGACATGGCCATGTGTCCCTATTTCAAATGCTTACACTGCCTGAGACACAGGCGTGTCTTCCGACTGTGTGACCCTTGCAGTGTTGAAAATTTTTAATGTATTCTGAAAAATTCTCTAAGTTTCCGAATTAGTCCCAACTTATTTCTAACACGTATTTTGGGCCTCGAGGGCTCGAATAAGGGACAATATATATGAGTTTGATTGGTTTATGCTTGAATATTATATGACATGAAATGTTTGAAATTTCTGTCTGTTTGATCCATAAACTTCGATAATGATTCGTAACCCGATTCCGACGATATCTACGGGTTAGAGGTGTTACAGATTGTATAAATGTTACATTTAGATTTTTATTTTTAAGAGATACAGTTCGTTTTTGTTAGAGACAGATTAAGTAAAAAAGGGTTCGTTTTGATGTTAGTAACTGTTAAATTAAATGGTAGACAGTGTGGTTAAGGGACACCTGGACTAATAGATGCCAGGTTGTTTTGAAGTCGTTATTTTCCTTTTAAAGCACCAAGGGGAAATGGTGGTTATGCATTTCCATTGACAAAATTCTCAGTCTCTCTCTCTTTGAATTTTTCTCTCTAATTTCTATTTCTCTTCGTTTCCTTATGTTTCTTTTACGATTTCCTATTCATCTCGTTATATATTGATGTAATTTTGATGAGCTTGGAAAATCGAAAGCATTAATAAGACTGAATCTTTAATAATGTAGCGTTGATGCGCTATTTATGGCATGAAAGTGTGTAAATGTTAGGTATAATAGAAGTCATGTACTACCACCATGTTTTAGGCATATGCACTCTTTGTTGTCCTCTTGATCTCCATCAATCTTTGATTCTTCAATCCGTAATGATCAATGCTATGAAATTAATGTTGTATATAAACATACTAGAACCTGTCTCAAATGAGTTAAAAAAAAAAAAAACATTTTCTGAAGGAATTACAAGTGAATAATTTATTTATTAAATAAATAAATACAAATGTACGTAGTGACGAGATTTAGTATAAATTTCAAGTCTGATGGCATGTAAGTTGGAAGATGTTTTCAACCTTCCCAAAATAATTGTTGAATTTGTAAAAACTCAGTTACATCCATTATAAAGCTATTTGGTTTCATGTCCGAGATGCTAATTGCCTCATAGAACTTGCTACTACAAGTTAATAACCTAGGAAACACAACACGCATAACAAAGGTTTCATTTGGTCGGTGAGAGACAGAACCCAACTACATATGTTGGCTTTTGAACTAGATTCCCTTTGCACTGAATTTCTCTTTTGTTTTTATGAACTGTCCCACATTACCCTCCTCGTTATTTTTTTTTCCAGCTTTCACAATAAAAAAATCTTGCAGTATCTTTATTTTTTCCTATCCCAACGACCAAAATTTTGCAAAATCTACCATTCCCCTTATGTCTCACCTTACCATGGCGTTAACTCTTAAAACTCTCACTATTAGCAGAAAATAGTACGCAAAATTACTCCGATCATTAATATATTATCACTGTAGCTTATATAAAAAGAAAATTAGTCTTTTTCATTAAAAATTTTATTTATTTGTACCGTAAAAATTTAACATAATTAACGGAATAAATAAATAGTGACATATGATGTGTCATATATATCTTATACTAACAAACATGAAGCAATAAAATAAATAAAATTTTAATAAAAAAATAATTTACTCATTGTCCACTTCTTTATTAAAAATTTCACTTTTACGTCTTCAATCATATTATCACTTATAACAGTACAAATATAACTAGCAGTGTATACATATATATATTATACAGAATAGGTATATGTATGTAGAAATAATCTAGAAGAAAAAGAAGCTATGGAGACTTGGGTAGAGGATAAAAGTGAGTGTTTATTTTATCTGGATTTTTGTAAATCATTGTCAAGTAAGAGGGTCCCAAAGCCATATAAAAGGTGTAGGTAATCATTATCAACTTAAACTTCATGTTAATTATGCTAATCATACTGATTTACAAATATCTTTTCTTTTAATCCCTTCCATCATAAAAACAAATTTATTTTAATTATTAAAAAACCCATAGAGTTTTCTAGATCAACTCAAACAGAAAAAGAAAGCTTGAGAATCTTGTGGATATGATTCATGATTATATATTGCAATATTGCATCAATGTGCATAAGTGTTTTCTGGCACTCCTTTTTGACCCTTTTATCTCAAGTAAGGAAAAAAAATGAAAGGAATATGCATTAATTTGCAGGGATGGTATGAAGCTTTAGCAATGAATATGGCAGATTCGATGGCAGACGATAAGTTTATATATATAATATTGTATTTTCTCATTTGTATATTAATTACCCTTTCACGATAAAAGAGAAAAAAAAAAGTATAATCCTCCATGAATATTCTGCGTAATATAAAAAGGTAACATAGTTTGGATGAAGATTTGCTTCCTAATCCTCCATATAATTACATTTTTACAAAAACAACAACTATTCATTAAAGTCTAGCATGGATGACTTTAAAAAAAAAAGAGCTTCGTTTTATCCCTAGGACATGCACGCATACAATACAAGGAAAGTTGTTTTATAACCAAAAGTAGAAAAAGGGTATCTTTCAAAAAGATGACTTTAAGCATATACATACTTATATATACTGCGTAAGATGTACATATTGCCAGTCTTAATCATTGGTACTTCATTCATATTAACAACTGGTTTTTTAAACTTTATGTTGGGAAAGTTAAGATAGGAAAAGAGAGGGACCAACGGTAACACAAATTTTGAAGAAAATTATTTACACATACGAAATAGGAAAGTGTGAATTTTTCTAGTTTTTCAATTTTAATATTGAGTATACTGAATTTTTTAAAAATTTGAGAAATTTAATCTCTACCAATTTTGAAAGGGATTAATTAAAGATTCAATTGTACATATTTTATTGGTATAATAACAAATTTAACCTTACACATTTTGTCAATTTGATATTTATTTAACAAATTTAGCTTGTAATATTTATACTTTTGTCAACATTTATGCAAATCATATAAACATTGAGATCTAAATTTATTATTACACCAATTAAAATTATGTATAATTTATGGAAAATATTAACATGATAATTAATTGAATTTAATTGCTAAAATTGACTAAGCAAATACCAAAACGGCAAAAATAATAGGAAACATCTATAAAAAAAAACCTTGTAAAAGTCTAAAACACCAGCAACTTTTTTATTATTTCTTCTTAGCAAAGTACAAAATATATATTTATTTTTATTGCATTTTACAAAATTAATCCTTTCCTATTCTCTCTCCATTTAACAGTGCGGCCCAATAAATATAGTAAAATAAAAATCTACTACATGATTGAGCAGCCTGTTTCATCATCATCATAGTAGTCACCATCATGTTCATTAAATTTATGGACTGGATCGGACGGTGGAGATGGTGGTCCGTATGCATTAGGATGCATGATAGTGGCAAAATAAGAAGAGGTAGAGCTAGGATGAGTCGTGGTGTAACTTACTCCAAACAATGGAGGTCCATAGTACATAGGTGGTGGTGCATGTGGATACATAGGCTGATGTGGAGGGCTAGGATTAGTTGATGATCCTATAGGTGGGGCCTGGTTTGAGACTGGGAGAGCCTGAGCTGATAGACCCTCACCTGATGCTGGTGCATCACCGTTGGGACCAGGGTTACCTTTCTTCCCTTTCTTTTTCTTCTTTTTATTACCTCCATTACCACCACCACTTTCGGCAGCACTAGTGTCTGGTTCCTCGCTTTCACCTCCCATTTGGTCCCCTGCTGGAGGCTGATTATCCCCATCAGGCTGGCCTTTGCTACCGTCAGAACCGCCGTCTTTGGTGGCGGCTAATTCAGGCTTTTCATCTGACTTATTCTTCTTTGGGTCATGATTATCATCACCACCAGCTTCTCCTTCGTCATCTTTTTGTTTCTCATTGTTCTTTGATTTCCCAGGCTTTTTGTCTTTCTTTTCAGCCTTTTCTGGCCAAGGCTCGACGTATTTTCCCGACTTGGACAGTTTCTTGATGAGCAATTCTTCATCCACGCTGCCAGTAACTGTCACCTTGTGCTGTGTAGAGTCTATGGTCGTCTCATAAACACCTAAAGGGGGGGGGGAAGTAAGAACATGAAAATGAAAAAAGGATTCCCATTTGTTATTAGTAGTAAAACATGCATGCAGGGTAGGGTACCGTCAATAACTTGAAGAACTCTCTTGACTTTCTTCTTGCAGCCTTCACAATGGATGAAGACTTTCAAGACCGATGTCTATGAAACAGTAAACACACAAAGAATCAGTGATCAACTAACATAGAAATATATATATATATAATGATAAGAATGTAGATATATGGTGAGTGGTTACCTTGTATTTGAGTGTTCCTGAATCATCTTGATTATCTGCCATTTCAGAGAGAGAGAGAGAGAGAGGAAGGAAAGGGGTGTTGTTGTTAACAGACAGAGGGAGGAAGACCAACTGGTTAGGGAAAGGAGTGACGTTGGGAGTTTAAAAAGGTGCTTATGTCTAAGGAGCCAAAAAAGCAATGTTTGGTGGTGTGGGTGTCACCTCACCTTTTCCTCTCAATCTTTTATACTCAAATCAATGCCTTAATCACCTCACTTTCTCCTTTGTATGGCTTTCTTTCAGCTGTTTAACAATATCTTTGTACTTAATTATGTTTCTAATTTGGGAATAGTTTTGTTAATTCCATCAAACTTTGCTTCTATACTTCTAAAAAATGTTAATTTAGGTTTCTAATCATTCACGTGCACATTCATCATTTTAGAACTGCGGAGTATATTTTATATATATAAATTAAATTGTAAACATGTGTTATTAATGGAAAAAATTATAAATGTGTATATCAATTGTATAGATAATTTAGATCTAAAGTGATAAAAATAAAGATAGTTTTAAGGAGGTTAATTCTTTTTAGTAAATTATTCAAATGTTTAATATAGTAAATATATATGTGTTTATATTTTGATCTACATCTTGTAAATATTTCCATATAAGATTCAAATTGATATTTACTGCTCAAATTAAAAGCTAGACTAACAAAAAACTAATATTATGTTGATATTAATTAAAATATAAGCGAAAAATTATCTATATCTAATTAAAAAGATAAGCTCAAGGTCAGCTTCTTTAGCATCTCAAGTATGCTTTTCTAGCATATTTTTGGCTTAGGCCTTTTTGGCTTGTGTTTTGATCGGCGGCGTGGTCAATTGGTTTGTGGGTTTTTGTGTCGTGGTGTTGGTTTGAGTTGTAATGGGTGTTTAGCTATGGAAAATGAATTGGCAGAATTATCTTTGGAAGATGGTAAAGAGGAGATTTTGTTGTTGCCTAATGAATCTGAGTTTTAAAAAAAATTTGTTGTTGCCTAATGAATCTGAGTCTTAAGAAGCGGTGTATGATCTCTGTCTAGTTGGATGTTTTCTTACAACTAGTGTAGTTCATTTCCCAGTGATGAGGAGTACAATAGCGAATCTCTGGCATCCATTGAGAGGTGTTCATATCTCAAATTTAGAAGAGAAGAGGTATTTGTTTAATTTTTTCATAAACTGAATATTTATCGAGTGTTGAATGGTGCGCCATGGACTTTCAATAATCATCTTTTGGTGATTCATTGATTGGAGAATGGTGAGGATCCGATGAAGGTATTGTTAGTTTTCTCTTCTTTTTGGGCGCAAGTGCATGATTTACCCTCGAGGTTTTTCTTTGAGACAATAGCAAAGTAATTAGAGCATTTTATTGGTAAGTTTTTGGAATACAATTCCAAGAAGTTGAGTAGGGAAATGAGGAATTTTTTACGAATTCGATTTCAAATGGATGTTAGCCGACCGCTGAAGCAAAAGAAGAAGATTATGTTTTCTCTTGGGAAGTGTACTTATGTTAGTTTTAAGTATGAAAGATTGACATTATTTTGCTTTTTTTTTTTTTTGTGGTTGCTTAGGGAAAAATGATTCTTTCTATCTGATTAGATTACAAAGGCTTGAATGTTACAAAGTAGGGATGGGATCTGTCTCTAAAGGTGCAGTTAAGGAGAGCTGTTTCGATGAGTAGTGTGTGCCTAAGGGGGGAATGTGAGGGTGAGTTGGGTGAAGGAAATCAAGGGTGATCAGATCTGGGGAGGGTGCTTTGGGAGGGGGAAAGGAAGGATTCAAGGATGAGATTGGATCCTAACGTTTGTGGTTTACGATTCCATGGGCTACTAGAAGACTTTGGCATATGCTGAAGGTGTATAATCCTTAGGTGGTCTTCTTTATGGAGACAACTTAGTAATGTGCGAATGGAAAATTTGCATAGAATGTGTGATTTTTTAAATGGAATTGATGACTGAGGGATCACGAGGGGGACTGTATTTGGCTTGTAAGGGGAATTTCACAATTAATTTGAGGAATTTCTCAAAGAATCATGTCAATATTTATATTCAGAAGGATGAGGAGAGTTAGAAGTGGAGGTTTATTAGGTTCTATGTAGCTCCGTTTGCAAGTAACAAAGATGATTCGTAGAATTTATTGAGGAGTCTAGGTTGTTCTTAGGACCTACTTTGGTTAATGTGTGGGGATTTTAATGAGATCGTGTATTCCTTTGAGAAGGTTTGGGGTGCCAAGGGATGAGAGGAGAATGAAGGTTTTTTGAGGAGTCTTGGTAGGATGTTGGTTATTCTAGGTATTGGTTTACTTGGGAAATGGGGAATTTACTAGAAAAAAAATCAGAGAACGACTGGATAGATGTGTGATGAATGTTGAACAGATGAACATGTTTCCAAACACAGTGATTTGACATTTACCACACTCGTTTTTGGATCACTGTCCACTTCTCCTTTATATGGATTAGGGAATGAATAGGTTAATGTTGAAAAGGTTTTGGTTTGAAGCGTGATGGGTTATTAAGAATCATTTAAGTGGGAGGTGAAATGGATTTAGGAATCTACCCTAGGTGATATCATTGCAAAGTTGGAATGTTTAAGTAATGGATTGAGGAAATGGACATGGACCATCAAAGTTTAAATGGAGGGTCTTAAAAGGGATTTAACAAGGAAGCTGGAAGAGTTGGTTGATTAGGAAAGAGATGATGAGTATATTACAAAGATCATTGACACAAAAATTCATCTTAATTTAGAAATTGATAAGGATGAAGCGTATTGGGAGGAGAGAGCATGAGTGAATTGGCTAAAGTTAAGGGATAAAAATATAGCTTTTCTTTCCATAATTATGCCTCCCAACGTAGAATAATGAATCACATTAGTAGTCTGTAATATGATGATGGGAGGGTGGCTATGGATAAGGATGAAATGAAGGGGATTGTTCAGAATTATTTTCAAAATCTTTTTTCAAATGGGATATGAGATACTAGTCATATTTTGTCGGGGGTGGAGAAGTGCATTTCATATGATGTTAATTAGATGTTGATGACCAGGTTTATGGGGGAGGAGGTTTATTCGGCCTTAAAAGGAAGGGGGCTAACAAAGGCGTTGGAGCAGATGGTTTTCCAGGTTTGTTCTTTTAAGGATTTGGCATATTGTTCGGAGAGACGTTACTTCATATTGCTTAGGAGTTTTGAACAAAGGTATGGCTTTAGAACCCTTTAATATTACCAATATTGTGTTGATTCCAAAAATTCCCCATACGATGAATTTAACAAATTTTAGGCTAATTAGTTTATGCACGGTTCTTTACAAAGTGGTATCAAAGGTGGTAGCTAATCGTTTTCAAATAGTATTAGATGTTTGTATTTATGGTGCTCAAAGTGCCTTTGTGTTGGGTTTATTGATATTTGATAATGTGCTGTTGGTTTATGAAATCTTGCAAACTTTTAGGCAAAAGAGAATAGGGAGAAAGAGGTTCATAGCATTAAAATTAGATATGAGTAAAGTGTAAAACCAGGTAAAATGGCGTTTTTTAAAGGAGATAATGAAATGAATAGGTTTTGCTAGGTCGTGGGTGGAGATTATTATGGGGTGCATTACTTTTGTTTTGTATTTAACAATTGTGAATGAGAAAGTTGGGGAGGCATTCAGATCTACTAGAAGCCTTTGGTAAGGGGGCCCATTGAGTCTGTTTCTTTTTTTAATATGTAGCAAGGGGTTATTGGCTCTTTTATGATATTAGCGATGAAGGATGAACTAATGAAATGGGCTAAAGTTAGTAGGAGGGGTCTTCAAATATTGCGTTTACTGTTCACTGATGATTGTGTCTTATTTGGACAGGCAAACGAAAAAGGGGATTAGATTTTGAAATAGGTATTAAAGGAGTATGATGTGTGTTCAGGGTAGTTTACTAATTATGAAAAGTCCACTATGTTTTATAATTCGAATACCTTTGAAAGGGATAGGCAATTGGTTTCGCAAATTTTGGGGGTTAGGCATTCGAATGGTCTAGAGAGGTACTTAGGATTATCAAATATGGTGGGGTGTAGAAAGAAGATGTCGTTCTAGATTTTAAAGGACCGTTTTAAGAAAAGAATTGATAGTTAGAGCACGAGGTATTTGTCCCAAGGAGGGAATTAGGTTTTCATTAAAGCCTTTTTGTAGGCTATTTGGACATACTTAATAGCTTGCTTTTTGTTACCAAAGTCACTTTGTGGGGAGTTAGCTAGCGAGATTTTGGTGGCAAAAAAGCTCATGGAAGGCGAGGGATACATTGGTGTGAGTGGAACCAATTGTTTGAGTTGAAAGAAAATAGGGGTTTGGGGTTTAGAAGATTAGCAAAATTCAATTTGGCTTTGTTAGCAAAATAAGGCTGCCGTCTTATTAATTATCCAAATTCTTTATTAGCTTGTGGTTTAAAAGCTAAATGGTACTCAAATTCTAATTTTTAAAAATCTACTCGAATTCTGATTTTTAAGTACCAGATTAAGGAATATACCTTCTTGTAATTGGAGAGTGTGTGGGCGTTGATGGGCCTTTTACAAGATGGTCTATGTTGGAGAGTTGGTACTGGTGCCAAAATTTCAGTGTTTGGGGATGCGTGGCTACCAGGGGTAGTCAATTACAAGGTGGGAAACAATATTAGTAATGCTGATGTAACAATGGTTTCAGATTTAATAGATAGTAACTCTAGAGAATGGAAAGTGGATGTGATTAAAAATATATTTTCTAATATTGATGCTGCTAGAATTCGAGTTTGTTTAGCTAAGGAGGCACATGATGATCTGCTGGTTTGGAAAGGAGAACTTTCGGGGGAGTTCTCGATATGGACTACGTATAAGATGCTTCTAGCAGGTAATACAAATCCTAATTCCAATTACATCCAAAATGATTCCAGGGCTTTTTACAGAAAATTATGGAGTTTAGATCTATTTGCTAAGCAAAAAGTTACAATTTAGAAAATTTCTTGGAATTTTTTACTTACTCTAACTAATTTATATTACAAAATATTAGTGGTCAGTGCATTATGTCCTAGATATGGGGGTGCTGTGGAGAGCAAAGACAATGTATTTCAAGAGTGCCTGAAAATTTTGAAAAATTTAAACATTGTATGGCTAGTGACAAGTTCTAATTCAGAAAATAGGGAGTGGCTTACCTGGTTTTTCAAGAATTGTTCAATTAACCATTGTCGTCTTTTATGTTGTGCATTGTTGATAATCTGGACAGAAAGGAATAAGTGTATGCATGAGGGAAAACAAATATCTGGAAGAAGTATTATTGATTTGATTCTCAGTCATATTCGGGAATTAGATGGTTTAGAAGGAAGGGTACCTACAACGAGTTGTATGACTATGGGGTGGAGCCCTCCGATGGGGATGAGTGTTAAGATTAATTTCAACGCAGCTTACGACCTCTGACAGTACAGATTTGGGTCGGGGATGGTAGTTAGAGACGCCAATAGAGGGGTTTTAGCCTCGAAATCAGTACCGAACAGGGATGTATTGTCATCGTTTGCAGCTGAGGCTCCCGCATGTTCTCAGGCGGTGCAAATAGGGGTGGACATGGGGTTGTCATCGGTGATGATTGAGGATGATGCATTGTCAATTATCAAGAAGTGTCAGTCAACCGAAGTTGATAAATAAAAAATAAGGGCTTATATCAGAAATATCCAACAGAATAAAATAGAGATTCAGAATATTTACTTCAAATATACCCCAAAGATGGCGAATTTGGTGGCTTATAAGATAACTATAGAGAGTTTGGGGAAAGGGGAACAGGTTTACTTAGAAGGGAGAGTGCCTGACTATGCCTTGAGCTCGCTGGAGGCTAACTGGTGGAGGGTTAGTGAGCCGAATTAAGAAAGTACTCTTGAACGATTCTCCAATCAGGGAAGAAGACGACGAGGATGGAGAGAACCTGAAGGGAAAAGTCAGATTTCTCTTAGGAACTGGAATTGACGGTATGAAAAAAATGAAGGAACGAGAATAGACAGTAGGGGATAGTTCAGATTAGATTGGACTAGATATTTCTTTTCTGTTTTATTTTTTTTGGTTTTTCTTTTATTTTTTGTTGCTAACGGATTGTGGCCAGCAGTATAGGCTTGGGGCCATATTTTTAGTTTTGGTTCTCATAAGTTTTTAATAAAATTCCAATCCGATTTCTTTCAAAATAAAATAAAATAAAACATAAGCGAATCTAGAGAGGTAGGTAAGGGCTTTGGTTAACTTCAATGGATAAATTGCCTTTTAGTTCTCTTATAAATGATATAATCAAAAGTTAATATGTGATAAAATTATGTTTTATCCCCAAAAATAAATTTTTTTATTTAGCACATTAAAAAATGATAAAAGTATAAATTAATATAAGATAAAATTATACTTTGACCTTAAAAAATTATAATTCAATTCAATTTCTTTAAAAAAATTTCTTGCTCCACCCTCATTTAAATATATTGAAAATAGAAAATTTAGTAATTAATTTAACAAAAATTTAATAGTTAGGTGATGATGATTCACTTAACTAACTAAAATCACGACAAAGGCAAGCGCACCTATCGAATAATAGTATAGCTTCCATGAGGACTAAAAGTACTAGTATTTACTATCTTTCTATTATCTAGCCGGTAAATTGAAGAAGTTTGTTTTAATCTAAAATTATCTAAACTAATTATTAAGAACTCGACAGAGAATAAAGTAAGAAAATAATCGAATAAACCGATGAAAGAGACAATACCCAGGAAAGACTCCACCTAGACTTCACTTATTATTCTGAATCTGAATTAAATGATTTATTCTCTTGCCTTGATCTGTAAAAATCCCTAAATTATATTAGTATCTCTTTCGAGAGTAAAAACAACTGACTTTAGGTTGATTAATTGAAATCTCTTTCTAATTAAAACTCTTATTGTCGCATTAACTCGTTCTATAGATTCCCCTATTAGATTTGACTCTAATTTGGTAGATTTATGTCGTCTTATTTCTAGGATTGCATGCAACTTCACTCAATTATGCCTGATCTACTCTTAAACAGAGACTTTTCTTCCACTGAATTAAGCACATCAATCATGAATTAATATCCTGAAAACATTAAAACATGGAATAAGTACACATAATTGAGATTAAGAATTCAAGTCTTTATCATGTAATTCAAAAAATTAAATAACAAGATCCATCATAGGTTTCATCTTCCCTAGGTATCTAGGGAATTTAGTTCATACTTTGGGAGGAAAACATCTCAAAATTAGGAAAACTACAAAACATAAAGAAACCAAAAAACTTCTAGAGAAGTTGACTGGAGATCTTCAATCTTGAAGGAGATCTTGCTTCTGAGTTGATTCCAACGGCGTTCTTTGAGTAATTTCTTCGTTCTACTCTACATGCTCCCTTAAGACTTCTTCTAGTGTGTATTTATAAACTTTAGAATGCTCAGAAACCCTTAAAATTAATTTTTTTGCGTATTAGGAAAACTGGGTTCGAAATCGACACGAGCTAGCACACTGGCATGTGGCCAGCCTGTGTGGCTCACACGGGCGTGTGGCCAGCCCGTGTGGCTCACACAAGCATGTGCTCAACCTGTGTGAGAATGCTCAGGCTGTGTGGTTCCTAAAAATAGATTGTTTTGTTCTATTTTGGCCCGTTTTCCGCTCGTTTTGCTCCTCTATGCTCTCCTAAGTATAGAAACATGAAATTAAAGGTTAGGAGCATCAAATTCACTAAATTATATAAAAATCATCCAAAAACATACAAGCATGGGATTAAAACATGTTACTTTTATGGTTTATCAAATATCTCCACACTTAAGCGTTTGGTTGTCCTCAAGCAAAATCCTCAGCTCACAATTAAAGCTAATCTTTCAGAACTCATAATTCTCATCGATAATGTTTTATCATAATTCAAAAATAATCACACATTGATAATTCAACTACAAGAGTACTAAAGACACAAGCAATCTAAGTCAAACATTTTTAAAGCATGAAAACATAGGTATTTCCCCTTATCTAAGTAATTACCTCTAATTCAAAAATCATCAAGAATTGATATCCTCACTAAAGATTCACTCAAATCACTCAAAGTGTTTAAGGTTTAAAAAATAATCACTCAATAGTCAAACATGAAAAGTCATTACCATAGGCTTGCATGAAAATAAAATCTCCACCACTATAAAATGAGATGATACACAAATCAAAATATCTTTAATAGGTTGTAATGGGGCTTGGGTTAAAGGTATCAATAAAGGCTAAAAAAGAGGGTTAGAATCGATATCGAATTGATAAATTGCCAAACTAGAAAAATAATTAAAGTTGAATGATTACATCAATTGAAAACTTAACAAAATAACACAAGCTTCTTCTCAAGATATGAAATTAAATGTTTAATCTCAACAAAAATAGAACTAGTAGTAATCAACATATATGTATTTCTTTTTTTTTTTCACTTTTGTTTTAGAACAATAGATAAGAAGAGATAATTTAACAACTGAAACAAAAGAACATAGTTAGGCAACTTAGCAAATCAAATCATAACAAAAAAAGAGTCAATAAAATGAGATCAATTCTCAACGAATAAAAAATGAGTTATAGATTAACATTAATGGGTAAATCAAGAAACGATTTATTAGGCTCAAGAGGGTTCACTAAAGGTTAATTATGAAGGTAGGCTTTTTATGGGATAAGTGGGTTAAAACCTAAGTGCCTTTATCATCTCAGTATATCAAATCAAATGTGTGGTCTCAACATGCATAATCGAAGCAAGTTCTAAAATAACAAATCAATATTGACACACTCATAACCAATAATAAAATGAGCATGAAAGTGTATGCTCTAAAGGCTCAAAATCTCACAAAAAATTATGGTTTTTGATATTGATCTTGCAAATCTCAAACTTCAAGGTAATAATTCAATTTAGGGAACCAACCTAGCAATTTTTAATTTTGAAAATAGACTTATCATGCTTGGTTCTCTCACGTCTTAAAGTTTAAACAATCAATGCACAAATATATATGAATTTAATCTAAAATATATCAATGATAATCATAAATCAATAAGAATTCATTCTAATAGTAATATGAGAAAATTACTTGAACACAAGACATAGTTCAAAGATTTTCTAATAATCATATTAATAATCTCTCCACACTTAGGATGTACATTGTCCTCAATGTACAAACAAAAATAATTACAGTAAAGATAGAATATTATAAGAGAGGGAGAGAATTGAAACTATCCTGAATATTGGATGAAATCCCCAGAATAGTGAAAAACGGAGTTGAAGATAAATGTAGTGCATGATTCTGAGCAACTAATAAGAAAATAAACACAATGTTGAAGAAGATAAAAGGGTTACTCGATTAGAAACAACCGTAATAAATAAAATATAGTTCAAAATATAAAAGTGAAAAAGTCTAGGAGAGTACAAATAAAAAAATTAAAAAATAAAAACCAAAAAAATAAAAATAAAAATAAAAATAAAAATAAAAATAAAAATAAAAATAAAAATAAAAATAAAAATAAAAATAAATGGAATCAATGGTCCTCATCATCAGACACATTAGCATCGTGAGTCATCGGTGCTGGTGGAGAAATATGGAAATATTGACAAATTTACTGCAATGTCGCATCAATACTATTGAACCTCTAAATGCAGTACTGTCAGAAGCTAGTGAACTCCTTGGTGGATACTCTTCGGAAGCTAGCAGCAGAAGGAATAGGTCGGTGACTCGAAGGTGGAGGATATAGTGGGTCCTCGTGATAGGGAGGAACATCATCAGTGAAGTCTTCGGGTTCATTCTAAGCGTCAGAATGAAACAATCGGTACTGAGGAGGGTCTACTTCATGACTCTGCTCGACCATCCTTATATGTATTATGCTTGAGATGCCCTGAGGGGACATCTAGCCGACTAGTGTGAGTGTAGAGGACTGCTTCGCTGTGTCGAGGACACCGAAGTGTCGAGCGAGGCAAGTCACGTAAGGGCAGAAACAAATGGGGCCCTTCCTGTGGTAGTCAGTCTGATGGCGGAAGACTAGAGCGATGAAGTATGGCAAATCAAATATATGCCCGTGCGCCATACTCAATAGAAAGTATGTGTCGTGAGTGCTAATGATAAACCATAAATATAACATGTTCTAATCCCATATTTAGCACATTTTTGGACGATTTATTATTTAATTTAGTAAATTTAATGCTCTTAATCCTTTAATTTCATGTTTTATACTTAGGAGAGCATAGGGAAACAAAAGGAGCAAAAAACGGACAAAACAGGATGATTTAAGGATCCACACAGCCAAGACCATTTCCACACGGGATGAGCATAGACCCGTGTGAGCTACACAGGCTAGCCAAACGCCCATGTGGCAGCCCGTGTCGATATCGCTCCCTCTTTCCCCCATCATCTGACCCGCTCCTCCCTCCTCCTTTCCCTCATTCGACCCCAAACTTCATCCGACTGAACTTTCCCCCTTCTTCCTATTACCTATTCGGTCTACCTCCTGTAGCACCGCTGTTCATAACTCCGACCACCTCCCCATAATAGTCAATTTTCCATTTTCTTTATATTTCTTTCTATTTTATTTATCTATTTATTTTATTTTATTAGTTTATTTTAATTCTTTTGATTCTTGTCATTATTTTGTTAGCTTTATTATTACTACTATTCATTTGTATTAGTAGAACACAATTGCTATTTGGAATCTTGCTATATTGGTTCTTGATTTTTATTCATTCCCCTAACTAATGTAATTATAGATTCCTTTGATACTTTTGTGAATTTGATTAATCATTAATAATGTCAGGATCCTTCTTTAGTATTTACTTATTTTCATTATTTAGGTGCATTGGGTTGTCCCTATTAATTTAATATGCTTTAGTTTAGAATCGTATGTTATTCTTCGCATATTTAGGTATTAATGAATATAGGAATAGGCTTTACATCTCTGCCACTTTATCATATTAGAGTACTTCAAGTCATGTTTTTTGTCTTATTCACATATTTCCTCCTAGGCTTCTTGATGTGCGATTGGTGATATTTTTGTTCCTGTTTTATTGATATTAGAATGTTTCTTTTTTAGGTACACCATGACGAACACTCGTGGCAAGTCTAAGGTAGCTGTTCCTGTATCGAAAAAGCAGAAGGGTCCCGGTGGGACCTCCTCCTCGAGCGTATTAGCCAAGGTCTGCCACCCTTACCTACAATTCCTGACGAGCTCTCAGGAGGATCTATTTCAGTTACTACGAGTGCGGCCACTCGGCTTAGGACGCTGCATTGAGTGGACTGCACCTGAGCAGGTCCACCTAGCTGATGAGGTTCGTGCCTTCATCACTACAGCTCCATGGGACAGATTCTTTGCCATTATCGAGCCCACCTACATGGATCTAACATTAGAATTTTGTTTGACGTTTATGGTTCAGCAAGTTATGATGGTTCACGATGAGCCTGGTACCATTAGTTTTCGACTTGGTGGGCTAATATGCCATATGAGTATTCCAAAGTTTAGCGCGGCTATGGAGCTTTACACTGAAGAATTTATGAGTGCTGAGAACTTTCTTAGACTCCATCGGCACAACCACTATTCACCATCACGATGTTGGACAGAGCTTACAGGGAGTCAGATACTTTGTGATGCGAGTCGCTCGAAGGCAGCGTCTCTCCCACCAGCCCTACGGTACCTTCACGCCCTCCTAGCTTATACTTTGACAGGACGAAGAGAGAGCACATGAGTTGTTAGTACCTATGATGCCTACTTTCTATGGAGCATGGCTACCAGACATGTTTTTGATCTGGCGTGCTTTATTGCTCTCGCTTTTCGCCATCAGATCGAACGCTATAAGAAGGGCCCCATCTATCTCAGCCCTTACGTGACTTGTATCGCTCGACTTTTCGGTTTACTTGACACACCGGATATCTCAAGCATGATCCACATGAGGATGATCGAGTGGCGACGTGGAGTGAACCCCCTCAGTATAGACTATTTCAGTCTGACGTTCAGCATGACCTAGAGGACTTCACTGATGATGTTCCTCCCTATCACGAGGATCCACCTCAGCCACCATATTTGACTCATAGACCAGGCCATTCTGCTGCTAGCTTTCAAAGAGTGTCTTATGAGGAGTTCATGAGTTTTTGTCAGTACTGTGCTGAGCAATTCGACAGTCTTGATGTGATTTTGTTGCAAATCTGTCAGCATTTACATATTACTCCTCCAGCGTCGACGACGCACGCATCTGACGATGAGGACTATTGAGTCCATCTCCTTTATTTTATTTTTAGTTTATTTTTATTTTTATCTTTCTATTTATTGTTATTAAACTTCTTTCACTTTTATAGTTTAGGCTATCATTTTGTTTATTATGGTTGTTTCTTAACGAGTAACCCTTTAATCTTCTTCAGCATTGTGTTTATTTTCTTATCAGTTGCTCAGAATCTTGCACACACCTACACTTATCTACAATTTCGCTTTTCACTATTCTGGGAAATTCATCCACCATTCAGGGCAGTTTCAATAACTCCCTATTTTATGATCTTATGTTTCTATTATGATGTATATTTGTTTGTACATTGAGGACAATGTACATCTTAAGTGTGGGGAGATTATTTATATGATTATATGAAAATCCCTGAATTATGCCTTGTGTTTAAGTAATTTTCTCATATTACTTTTAGAATGAACTCTTATTGATTTGCGATTTTCATTAGTGTGTTTTAGATTAAATTCAAAGGTAATTGTGCATTGATTATTTAAACTTTAAGACACTAGAGAATCAAGCATGATAAGTCTATTTTTATATTTAAAATTTTTTAGGTTGTTTCCCTAAATTTAGGTATTACCTTGAAATTTGAAATTTGAAAGATTGACATCAAAAGCCATAATTTTTGTGAGATTTTGAGCCTTTAGAGCATACATTTCTTCTTGCTCACTTTATTATTGGTTATGAGTGTGTCAATATTGATTGGTTATTCTAGAACTTGCTTCGATTATACATGTCAAGACCACACATTTGATTTGATATATTGAGATGATAAAGGCACCTACCACTTATTCCATAAAAAACCTACCTTCATAATTAACCCTTAGTGAATCCTTTGATGCTTAACAAACTGCTTCTTAATATACCCATTAATATTAACCTATAACTCATTTTTGATTCGTTGAGAATTTTCCCTATTTTATTGACTCCCTTTTTGTCAAGATTGATTTGGTTAGTTACTTAGCTATGCTTTTCAATTGTTTAATTTAATTTATTATTTTAAAAAGAAAGAAAGAAAGAAAGAAAGATATATACGTGTATGTTGATTATTTTTACTCTTTTGTTTTGAGCTTAAGTAGTTAATTTCATATTCTGAGAAAAGTTCATGTTATTCTTTAATAATTTCGATTGATGTAATTATTCAGTATTAGTTTATTTTTCTAGTTAGGTAATTTATCAATTCGATCTCGATTCTAACCTTCTTTTTCAGCCTTTATCCACACCTTTAACCCAAGCCCCGTTACAGCCCTTTAAAGACCTTTTGGTTTGTGTATCATCTCATTTACAGTTGTGGAGATTTGATTTTCATGCAAGCTTATGGTAATAGTTTTTCATGTTTGACCTTTGAGTGCTCAATTTTTGAACCTTAAACACTTTGGGTGATTTGAGTGAATTGTTAGTGAGGATGTCAAATCTTGTCGGTTCTGAATTAAAGGTAATTATTTAGATAAAGGGAAATATCTTTGTTTTCATGCTTTAAAAATGTGAGACTTGGATTGTTTGAATCTTTAGTGATCTTTTAGTTGAATTGTCAATGTGTGATTATTTATGAATTATGATAAAACGTTATTAATAAGAATTATGAATTGAGAAAGTTTAATTTTAATTGTGAGTTGAGGATTTTGCTTGAGGACAAGCAAATGCTTAAGTGTGGGGATATTTGATAAACCATAAATATAACATGTTTTAATCTCATGCTTAGCATGTTTTTAGATGATTTATTATCTAATTTAGTGAATTTAATGCTCTTAATCCTTTAATTTCGTGTTTTATACCTAGGAGAGCATAGGGGAACAAAAAGAGCAGAAAACGGGCTAAAAAAGGGACAAAACGAGACGATTTAAGGATCCACATGGCCAAGACCATTTCCACACGGGATGAGCACACAACCATGTGAACCACACGGGCTAGCCACATGCTCATGTGGCAGCCCATGTCGATATCGCTCCCTGTTTCCTAAACACGCGAAAAAAGCCAATTTTTAGGGTTTCTGAGCAGTCTAAGGTCTATATAAACACACTAAAAGAAGACCTAAGGGGACACACAAAGTAGAAAGCAGAAATTACTCGAAGGAAGCCGTTGGAATCATCTTGGAAGTAGATCTCCCTCAAGACTAAAGATCTCTTTCCAATTTCTCTCGAAGTTTTTAGGTTTCTTTATGTTTTGTTGTTTTCCAATTTTTGAGATGTTTTCCTATTACATTATGAACTAAACTCCCTAAATACCTAGGGGGGATGAAACCTACGATGGATCTTATTATTTAATTATCTAAATTACACGATAAATACTTGTTCTTGTTCTTAATTATGTGTTCTTAATTCTTGCCTTAATATTTTCAGGATATTAACCCAAGTTTGATGTGCTTATTTAGTGGAGAAAAAGTCCCTGCTTAAGAGTAGATCTAGCATAATTAAGCGGAGTTGCATGCAATCCTAGAGATAGGACGACATAAATCTGTCAGATTAGAGTCAAATCTAATAAGGGAGTCTATAGATTGAGTTAATGCAACGATAGGGGTTTTAATTTGAAAGAGATTTCAATTAATCAACCTAGAGTCAGTTTTTCTTAGTCTCGAAAGAGATATTAACATAATTTAAGGATTTCTACAGATCAAGACAAGTGAATAAATCATTTGATTCAGAGCCATAATAATAAGTGAAGTTTAGGTGGATTCTTTCCAGGGTATTGTCCTGATTATAAGTTTTCTTCAAGTATTTTTCCCAATTCGCTCTCTGTCGCGTTCATAATTCATTAGTTTAATTTTATATTTAAAAAATCCTTTTTATTTTAGGCTAAATAATAGAAAGATAGTTAATATTTGTACTTTTAGTCCTTGTGGATACGATATTCTGGACTCACAATAGCTATACTACCATTCGATAGGTGTGTTTGCCTTTGTTGTGATCATAGTCTAGTTTAGTGAACCATAAAATGATCATCAGCTAATGAATCCAGTGCTTTCTTTTTGACCTGTCAAGGTGTGAGCTAAGATCGCGTGAATGTACCGTAAGGCCGGAAAGAGAGAAGTCGCCTTCGAGTGACTAGCGTCATAAAGCGTCTGGCTAGCTGTAAGATCAACCCAACAACGTGATGGCAAATGATGGATATGCCGATAAAGTTGAAGGAAGTCCTCGGTGCTCATAAATTCCTCTGTGTAGAGTACCACAGTAGCACCAAACTCGGGGACACTCATGTGGCGCACCAAACCACCCAGTCAAAAATTGATGGTATCAGGCTCGTTATGAACCATCATGACCTGCTATACCAGAAACGTCGAGCAAAACACCAATGTCAACTCCATGTAGGCAGGCTCGATGATGGCAAAGAATCTATCCCGCGGAGCTGTAGCGATAATGGCGGACACGTCATTAGCGAGTTGGACTTGCTTTAATGCAGCCCAATTAATGCAATAGCCTAGGCCGAGTAGATGTACTCGAAGGAACTAATATAAATCATCCTGGGGGCCCACCGAGAATCGGAGATAGAGGTGGCTGGCCTCGACGGATGTGTTCGAGGAGGAGGTCGCTCTGTGACCCTTCTGCTTTTTGAAGCGGGGACAACGGTCTTAGCCTTACTGCTTGTGTTTTTCATAATGTACCTACAAGAAAGTAATCAAATAAATTAAATTGACGAGCCAAAAAAATAGAAATAAGCTAAGAGAAGATCAAAATCTAATTTAAGCTCAACAATTAAATAGATAAAGTATTGGACTGTGGATATAATAATACTAAGAAACAGCATGCTAGTACTAACCAAAAACTAATAATGAACAATAACATTCATAAAGAAAGAGACTAGCAAGAAAAATATTAAAATAGCAGCAAGAAACAAGTAGGAATAATATATAATATAGCTAATAATAATAAGAAAAAGCATGAGAATGATAATTATCTAATCTAACTGTACTAAATAGGAATCAATATCAGCAACTAAGAAAAATAAAAAAAATACTAACATAGAAAACTAAAGAACATAAACTGAAAAATAAAAAAAAAGAATAAACTGTGACTTAAATAAAAAAATAAATGAATAAATAAATATTAAATAAAATAAAGAAAAAGGGTAAAATGGGACAAAACTGCCGGTGGGATATTGGTGGTGGCCGGAGTGAGGGGTGCGGCGATGGAGCGGGACATGCGTGTGGGTGCATGAATGGGGGAAGGAAACAATGTGCGACAAGGGAAAAAGGCTTGGGGCTGGGGAGGTTCGGGCGGCTTGGTAAGTGGTTTGTTGGCATGTTTGACAAGGTGAGGAAGGGGTGGTGAGGGTGGCTTGTCAGGGTTGGGTTTGAAAGGGAGAGGAGGTAAGGTTCGCGAGTAGAATGAGGGTCGAGGGAGGGTATGCGTAAGGGAATGATCGGCAAGAGAGAGGGATGGTGAACGACAACCGGAGAGTAGGGGCATGGGAGTGTTACGGTGGCTAGGGTTTGGTGCTTGGGGAGTTAGGAAGAAGAAGACAAAAAAAATTATGTAAAAGGAAATTAGGGTTTAATTGGGGGACACGGTTCTATGAGGCCCGTGTTGGGCCACACGGCCATGTGGTGTGTTTTCAGCTCGTGTGCTTTAAAAATTCAAGCCTAGTTTTCACACGGCCGTGTCGCACAGCCGTGTTCATTCTCCTTCGCTTCTCCCATGCCCGTGTGACCTTCCACACGCTCGCGTGACCTTCCACACGCTCGTGTGGCCTTCCACACGCTCGTGTGGCCTTTCACATGCTCGTGTGCCTTATCCGTGTAACTCTCTGACTTGTTTTAATTTTTAAAAAATAAGCTCCAGGTTTTGCACGGCCTAGGACACGCCCGTATGTCTCAGTTATGTGGTCCACACGGCCGTGTCACACACCCGTGTGGACTATTTTAACCCATGTCTCTGTCAAATTTTGAAAACAAATTGAGTCCTAGGATCCATACGGCCAAAGACATGCTTGTGTATCTAGGCTATGTAACTCACTGTCAATTTTCTTCAATTTTAAAAAATTAGTCAAAAGATCTACGCGGCCAAGGATACGCTCGTGTGAGTTTTAAAAATCATTTTTTAATTTTAATAAAAAATATTATGATATAAAATTAAGAAATTAGCAGTGTTAGCACTCAAGTTGTCTCTTAAGAAGCACTTATTTAAAGTCTAAGCTCAACTTACCTCGTATTCACATGGTCACGGTGGTTCACGGAGTCGAGACTCCTCTTTCTTGCTATCAATTCTTTCATTCAAATAAGGTTTGAGTTGAGTAATATTTACCTTGAAAGTACAGAATTCAGAATGCTTTACCTCAATTGTACTGTATGGGAAGACATTGAGTACCGTAAAAGGAGTTGCTTCGTTCGCATTAAGCTCTGAAGTGGCAATTCAAGGGTCCATTTTATTCAATAGTACCTGGTCCCTGACCTTAAATTGGTGTGTTCCATCCACATGCTCGTCAAAATGTCGTTTTGTTTCTGCATCGTGTATTCTTGGTTTATCCTTGCCATGTGTTCGCCATTCATCTAGTTCATCGATCTGTAGCCTTCGTTCTTCATGAGTTGTTCTATTTTTGTCAGATGAGCTGGAACGTGACTCTATCATGTTTTTTCGAGAGATTTTCTACAAAGGAGGTTGAGCCAAAATGTTACTTACATTAATAGGACTCATATAATCATATTGATTACTAGATAACTTAGCAAAATCACGAGCTTGGAGTTTAATCATTTCATTGCCTACACAAAGTATTAATTCTCCTCTACTAACATCAATAATAGTTCTAGCAGTAACTAAAAAGGGTCGTCCTAAAATTAAAGGTACGTCACTATCCTTATCCATGTCTAAAACAACAAAATCAACTGGGAATATAAATTTATCAATTTTCACGAGTATGTCTTCAACAATACCTTAAGAAATCTAATGGTTCTATCTACCAATTGAATACTCAACCTAGTTTGTTTGGGTTTCCCAAGACTTAGTTGTTTAAACATTTTATAGGGCATGGCATTAATACTCGCCCCTAAATCAGCCAAAGTACTATTAACATTTAAACTATCAATTAAACAAGGAATAGTAAAACTCCCTGGATCTTTCAATTTGTTGGGTAGTTTACTCTGCAGGATAGCTGAGCAAACTGAATTTAACTTCACGTGCGACAAATCATCTAACTTTCGTTTGTTTGCCAAAAGCTCCTTAAAAAATTTTACGGAATTGGGCATCTGCGAAAGAGCTTCAATAAACGGTAAGTTAATATGCAATTCTTTTAAAAGTTTAAGAAATTTACCAAATTGTTCATTTGTGTGGCCTTTCTTTGTCGCATTTGGGTATGACACACGAGGTTTATACTTATTACCTACCGGATTTTGTACAATGTGGCTCACTTTAACCTTACCTTGACTTACCACACTTTCTTGCCTTAGTTTTGGTTCTGGTTCAACTAACCCTTCTTCATCTCGAACTGTAATTGCATGAAGCTTTTCTCTGGGGTTAGTTTTGCTGTTGCTAGGCAAGCTACCTTGTGGTCTTTCTGAAATCAGCTTAGCAAGCTGACCTATTTGATTCTCGAGCCCTTGAATCAACGCTTGTTGAGTTTTAAGTGCTATTTTGGTATTTTGGAAACGGGTTTCTGACACCAAAATAAATTTCATCAACATCTCCTCAAGGTTCGGCTTCTTCTCTTGCTGGTAAGGTTGTTGTCGGAAGCTTGGAGGGGGTTGTGGTTTTTGATTTCCTTGACCACCCTAATAGAAATTTGGATGGTTCCTCCAACCTGCATTATAAGTGTTACTATATAGATTATTTTAAGGTCTAGAATTATTACCCATATAGTTGACTTGTTCTTTCTCTGTACCAGGGCTGTAGGATAGACCTTCTGGATTGTTTATTCTTCATCCATTTGTATCACACTGCATCACTGGATGTACCTGTGTAGAACCATATAAACCATTAATCTTTTTACTCAAAAGTTCTACCTGATTCGACAACCTGGTGACCGCATCAACGTTAAAAACACCGATTGGTTTCATCAACTTTGTCCTCATGACTTGCCACTAATAATTATTCAGTGTCATCTCTTTTATAAACTCATAAGCCGCTTCAGGTGTTTTGTTATTTAAAGTCTCGGTGGCTGCATCGATCAATTTCCTAGTTGAGGGGTTCAAACCATTATAGAATGTTTGAACTTGTAACCATAAAGGTAACCCATGGTGAGGCCACTTTCTCAATATGTCCTTATACCTCTCCCATGTATCATACAGAGTCTCTAAATCCATTTGCACGAAGGAAGATATATCATTCCTCAGCTTGGCTATCTTAGCCGATAGAAAGTACTTAAATACAAATTTTTCGGTTATTTGCTCCCATGTAGTGATAGAACCTCGTGGTAGGGAGTTAAACCACTGTTTAGCCTTATTCCTCAATGAGAAGGGAAATAACCGAAGGCAAATGACATCATCAGAAACGCCATTTATCTTAAAATTATCGTAGAATTCTAGAAAATTAGCCAAATGAGTATTTGGGTCTTTGTCCTGCAAATCATCAAATTGAACAAACTATTGAATCATTTGAATAATGTTAGGTTTTAGTTCAAAATTATTTCAGCAATAGCAGGTCTAACAATACTCAATTTGGCCCCAGTTAAATTGGGCTTGGCATAATCGTATATAGTACAAGGAGCAGGATTTGCTGTAACTACAGGAGGTAGCTGATTATTCTGATTTTCAGCCATCTCCTCAGTAATATTAATGATTTCCTCTTTCTCTTCCACTGTACTTTGTCAACTCTGCCTCTCTTCTCTATTGTTTCTACGAGTTGTACTTTCGATCTCATTATCAAATATGAGAGATCCTGACGGGTTTCTTCTAGTCATATATTAAAGGAACCTGCTAGAAGCAAACAAAAGGAAACTTAGAAAACAAAATTAAACTAAAAATAAAAATAAAATGGAATAAAAGTAAAAAATGGCTAAATTAATAAAAATTAAGTGTTCCTAATATTTTAGTCCCTGACAACGGCGCCAAAAACTTGATGATGATTCATTTAACTAACTAAAATCACGATAAAGGCAAGCGCACCTATTGAATAATAGTATAGCTGGTGAATCGGGAATATCGTATCCACGAGGACTAAAAGTACTAGTACTTACTATCTTTCTATTATCTAGCCGGTAAATTGAAGAAGTTTGTTTTAATCTAAAATTATCTAAACTAATTATTAAGAACTCGACAGAGAATAAAGTAAGAAAATAATCGAATAAACCGACGAGAGAGACAATACCCAGGAAAGACTCCACCTAGACTTCACTTATTATTCTGAATCTGAATTAAATGATTTATTCACTTGCCTTGATCCATAGAAATCCCTAAATTATATTAGTATCTCTTTCGAGAGTAAAAATAACTGACTCTAGGTTGATTAATTGAAATCTTTTTCTAATTAAAACCTCTATTGTCGTATTAACTCGTTCTATGGATTCCCCTATTAGATTTGACTCTAATCCGGTAGATTTATGTCATCCTATTTCTAGGATTGCATGCAACTCCAGTCAATTATGGCAGATCTACTATTAAAACAGGGACTTTTCTTCCACCGAATTAAGCACATCAATCATGAATTAATATCCTGAAAACATTAAAACATGGAATAATTACACATAATTGAGATCAAGAATTCAAGTATTTTTCATGTAATTCAGAAAATTAAATAACAAGATCCGTCATAGTTTTCATTTTTCCTAGGTATCTAGGGAATTTAGTTCATACTTCGGGAGGAAAACATCTCAAAATTAGGAAAACTGCAAAACATAAAGAAACCCAAAAACTTCTAGAGAAGTTGACTGAAGATCTTCAATCTTGAAGGAGATCCTGCTTTTGAGTTGATTCCAACGGCGTTCTTCGAGTAATTTCTTTGTTCTACTCTGCGTGCTCCCTTAGGACTTCTTCTAATGTGTATTTATAAACTTTAGAATGCTCAGAAGCCCTAAAAATTGGCTTTTTTTGCGTGTTAGGGAAACAGGGTTCAAATCGACATGGGCTGGCACATGGGCTTGTGGCCAGCTCGTGTGGCTCACAAGGGCATGTCCTCAACCTATGTGGGAATGCTCAGGTCGTGTGGTTCCTGAAAATAGCTTGTTTTGTCCAATTTTGGCCCGTTTTCCGCTTCTTTTGCTCCTCTATGCTCTCCTAAGTATAGAAACATGAAATTAAAGGATTAGGAGCATTTAATTCACTAAATTATATAATAAATCATCCAAAAACATGCCAAGCATGAGATTAAAACATGTTACTTTTATGGTTTATCATTAGGGTTGGTCAAATATTTTAATTTGGTCAATTTTTATTTTTATATTTTTTCGAATTTTAAAATATCAGTAATGATCCAAATGATAGTAGTATTCTCTTCGTTAAATTATGCTATTACTCATGTATTATGTGTAAAGTTGTAGACTTGATCTATATTCTTCAATTTGATCATTCTTAGTCTCTATACGTTTTGAATTTTGAGATTTTGATATTGATACAAATGTCATTCGTTAAATTCATTAATTGACCTTTTTAGTAACATGTGAAAAAAATTGAAATGATATTACATATGTAATAATATGTTTGGGATATAAGATTTAAATAAAGAAAAATAAAACTTAATAAATTTAAAAATTATCAAATTAAAATTTTAAAATTTATAAAATACATAAATTAAAGTATAAAATGCAGCAACTTGAAACAGTGGCTCCAAGTTAATGACCTTTCTGTCAGCATACAAATATTGCATTGCTGGTTGTGTCTAGAAAACTCCTAGCTGCATGGGATTTACCTTACTTAGGATGGGATTGATTTTCATCCCTATAAAAAAAAAAAAAAAAAGAAGAAGCTAAAGTTGAATTATAGCATTGTCATCCAAAGTTTAATTATTCAAGAAAGGAGCATGGTGATAGATTAAAGAAAAGAGGTTAGGTAATTTATTAAAAGCAAATCTATCAATTATAGTGTTGCAACTAACATGTTGGAATTGTCATCAATTCAATTTAAAAATCACACCCATCACCTTCAATCCTATACTTTTTAATGTTCCTTCTGAGTCATGCCAATTTACCATTTCCCACTACCACAATCGTAACTATATCTATCACTTCCATCAATTTGAGGAGATTCGAAATTTAAAAAGATGAAGTAAAAAAAGAAAATAAAGTTTATTAAATTTTAAATTTTGAGACTAAAAGACAGGAATTTTATATTAAAGGAATTTAAATTGAATTTAAAAAAATATTATACTACTCAATATTGAGTTTGGGTTTCGAAAGTCTCAGTCTAAAATTATTGATGAACTATGACCAAAAAGAAAAATTCCATGAAGCCAGAATCTCAATTTCTATGATGTTGTAAAATATTAAAATTGTGTTTTGTACAACCCACCACATTCCTCACATATGAAAATAATGAACCAATTAATTTTGGTAAAATTTAAAATTTAATTTATACATATATTTTTTATAATTACGGAGATTTAGTTTTATACTTAAAACATTAAAATTTAAGTAGTTTTTTAAAATTTTAATCCCATCTTTAATATTGTTATTATTTTTCGTTAAAAATTAAATTATATTCATATTAGTACAATATGATTGACAAGAAATAAACATACGGAGTTGATAAATTTTGACTAAAATATTATCGATGTTAATTATTGAATTAAAATTTTAAATTTAAAAATATAAAAGAATTTTATTTTTATTTTTATTTTAAAGTATAGACCTAAACCTCAAATTTTATCAAACTACATGAGCTGATAGCATATTTTAATTTTAATCTTATTAAGCATCAATAATAATAGTATCAAATTCATGGTTAAAACCAAGAAAACATTGCACTTAAAAAGATTTAGGTTAATAACTTTGAAAATAACAATTGTACACTCATAAACACCCCGAAAATTATTAACTTTCGTAGATGGTTTTATTAAAAAAAAAAGCATACCCTAAGTCATTTTAAAATAATATCGTTCTTATTTTGATCACTTTAATTTTATTTTTGTCAATTTAATCATTCTAATTAAGATAATTGTTTGAATCAATCGCTACCGTTAAAAACTTCATTAATACATTAACGAATTGTTGACATGATATTTTTATACTTTTGACTAAAGTTAGAGACATTCCTTTAATTAGTAAAAAAATATTTATTTAATAATTTGCAACATAAGAACCACCAATCCTTGTCACCACCCCATCTCTATCCACTACCCCCGCACCATAAGATCCCTGCAGTAAAGTATTTCACAACACTTTAACATTAGCTGAAATACTTTCTCTTACTTAACAGTAAAATTGGCCTTTTTTTAATGGAGTTTGATTTTTATACCCAGGATATAAATTGGATATGGTATTTTATCGTTAAGTTTCATTTCATGATGGTATAACGGCTTAGTATTATAAAATTGAATCAAAATCGAAACTTGAAAATTAAAATTATGCTTTCAATTAATTTTGAAAATTTGATGATTAGTTTTCAATTTTATAAGCAAAAATATAAAACACAACTCCAAAATGGAGGGTGCCCTCGCATTGATTCAGATTAATTCTTTAAATTATTGCTTAAATTTGAAATTAGTTCCTAAAGTTTAAAATATTCTAATTAAGTTGTTTTGTTGCAGGGATTTTATGGTGCAAGGCAGTGGAGTGAGGTGCGATAGAGATGGGGGCGATGGTGGGTGTTGGGCAGTGATAAAGATTGGTGATTTTTATAGTGGGTGTTGATTGATAATGAAGATTGGGGGGTTCTTATATTACAGATAAACAAAAAAAAGGTAATTTGAACTAATTATAAAAAAGATTAGTAACTTTAATCAAAAGTAACAAAATGTCGAATTAATAATGCGTTAGTAAATTAACAAAATTCTTAACTATAGTGATTAATTTAAACAACTATCTTAATTAAAATAGTAAATTAATAAAATAGAAAATTAGGTTGTTAACCAAAAGAAAAGCATGGTAAAAGCTGCACGCACGCAAGTATTAAGATATTTGGTAATGGAGTGGTTGGCAGAGAACATTATAGTTTCTGGTCTTCTTCCCCAACAAGTATTTATGTTGTTCAACAATCGGTCAGGTATCTTTTATTACTTGGTATGCCACAAAATAGACAGATCGTGAGACCAAATATCAAAATTAGTACCCCTCCTTGGGCGATTTTGTTTTCTCATAATGTAAACCACCATTAAAACTCCAAATCTACCCAGTTTAATTTTTCAATCCACATTCAATTCTTCAACCAATTTATATAAAAATATCGATATTAATATTTAAAAGAATAAGGGTAAATTGTTTAAAAGCTTCAATCAATTGAAAGTTAATATTTTCAGTAATTTATTTTTTTATACTCGTTTGATAACTCATAATAAAATTACTAGATAGAATTTAAAAAAAAAACAGTGAAAAATAATAAGTAGATAAAGATTTACTTATCATCATAGAGAATAAATTTAATTAATTTTTATTTTATTTTATTTCATTTAAAATTATATCATCATTTACCAAATATATTAATTATATTTAATATTTAAATTTATGTAATACACCAAACATATTTTATAACATTAATTTAAATATTTAGATTTTTAATTTTATATTTTCCACCACTTAATTTTTGATAAAGCTTCGTCGTAGTTTATGATAGGCTTATTGATATGATATTTTTAATGTTGATAATGTAACAATCCATTTTTCAGTGAAATCGAAACAATGGTTTCGGTACCACAAATTCGATCCGAAAATAAGGTTTATTTTTATTTTATTATATGGTCCGTATTATAATAGGCATGTCGTGTGAAAATGTTGATATGAAAATTTTATCGATTAAGTGTTTAATTATGAGAAGGACTAAATCGCATAAAATGTGAAAGTTGAATTCTAGTAGCTATAAGGATCAAATAGTTATGGAATTCAAAACTAGAGGTCCTTATATGGTAATTAGACCATTAAAGAAGTATGTAGATTTTTTTTTGACGACTCATCCATGGAAATATAGAAAAATGGTAAGGACTAAATTGGAAATTGTAAAATACTTAATTAATTAAAGGATGAAAAGAAAACATCATCTTATTTTGTCATCTTCATGTATATGCTGAAAATTAGAAATTTATGGTAGAAAATGAAAGGCTATTGATAGATAAACAACTTTTACAAAATGATTTTTAATGGAAACAAGTTTCAAACCCCCTGAGCTAGTGCTTTCCGGCTAACTTGATGTTATTGCAATTTGATGAATTTGATGTGATCTTGGGAATGGATTGGTTAACCCAATATAATGCAGTGGTGAATTGTAAACAGAAATATATTGTATTGAAATGTGAGAGTGGTGAATTACTTCATGTTGAATCTGATAAACTGGATGGATTACCTAATGTGATTTCAGCAATATCAGCATAGAAATATGTCCGAAAAGGTTATGATGCTAATCTTGTGTGTATGTTGGATACTAAAGTATCTGAGTTAAAGATTCAATTAGTGCCAGTTGTATGCGAATTTCTTAATGTATTCCCAGAAGAATTACATGGTTTACCACCGGATAGAGAAGTGGAATTCTCTATAGATCTTGTTTCGGGTACAACACCTATATCTATAGCACCTTACAGAATGACTCCTACTAAATTGAAAGAGTTGAAAGTACATTTGCAAGAATTGATTGACAGAGGTTTTGCTCGACCTAGTTTCTCACCTTGGGGTGCGTCGGTTCTGTTTGTAAAAAAGAAGGATGGATCATTGAGGCTGTGCATTGATTATAGACAACTCAACAAAGTTACAATAAAGAACAAGTATCCATTGCCTTGAATCAATTACTTGTTTGACTAGTTAAAATGTGACACTGTATTTTCAAAGATTGATCTCCGTTCTGGTTACTATCAACTACAGGTAAAAGAATTGAATGTACCAAAGACAGCTTTTAGAATCAGGTATGGACACTATGAGTTCCTTGTGATGCCATTCGACTTAACAAATGCACCTGCAGTTTTTATGGATTTGATAAACATAATTTTCAGCTCGTATTTGGACAGGTTTGTGATGGTATTTATAAATGATATTTTGGTTTATTGCCGAGATGAAAATGAACATGCTGAGCATTTGAGAATAGTGTTGAAAACTCTGCGAGAGAAACAATTGTATGCCAAATTCAGTAAATGTGAATTTTGGCAACGGGAAGTTAGTTTTCTTAGGCATATAGTATCTGCTGAAGGTGTCAGAGTAGAACTGAATAAAATTTCAGCCATTGTTAATTAGAAGCCACCGAAGAATGTGTCTGAAGTCTGAAGTTTTCTGGGACTAGCTGGTTATTATCGGAGATTTGTAAAATTTTTTTCAATGATAGCTTCTCCGATGAATCGTTTGATACAGAAAGATGTAAAGTTTGAGTGGATTGACAAATGCTAGCAAAGCATTGATAAATTAAAGGCTTTATTGACAGAAGTACTTATGTTAGTCTAGCCTTAATCAGTTAAGGAATTTATAGTTTACAGTGATGCGTCATTGATTGGTTTAGGTTGTGTTTTGATGCAAGAGGGTAAAGTAGTAGTCTATGCTTCACGACAGCTAAAGCCACATGAAAAGAACTACCTGACACACGATCTTGAATTGGCGGCCATAGTGTTTGCATTGAAAATTTGGCGGCATTACTTATTTGGTGAAAAATGTCACATATTCACCAATCATAAAAGTCTAAAATACTTGATGTCACAGAAAGATTTGAATTTGAGACAGTGCAGATGGCTTGAATTATTGGAAGATTATGATCTTGTTATTGACTACCATCCGGCAAAAGCCAATGTAGTGACAAATGCTTTGAGTAGAAAATCCCTGTATACCTTGCGAGCAATGAATACCCGATTGTCGTTGTCTGATGATGGTTCAATCATAGCTGAGTTAAAAGCTAGACCAATGTTTTTACAACAAAGTTGTGAAGCTCAGAAAAATAATAGTAAGTTGCAAGCAAGACGGGTACAAAGTGAATTGACTCCTGACACAAAATTTCATATTGGAACTGATGGTTCTTTTTTATTCAGAGGCAGAGTATGTGTACTGAAAAGTTCAGAACTAACACAGAAGATTTTGAATGAAGCTCACAATGGTAACATGTCTATACATCCTGGTAGTAATAAAATGTATAATGATTTGAAAAAGATGTACTGGTGACCGAGAAGGAAACGAGATATTTCTAAATTTGTGTCTAAATGTTTGATATGTTGGCAAGTAAAAGTTGAACAGTAGTTGCCTTCTGGACTATTACAACCGGTTACGATACCAGAATGGAAATGGGAAAGAATTACTATGGACTTTGTAATGAGATTACCCCTGTCTCCAAAGAAGAAATATGCCATTTGGGTAATTGTTGATCTGTTGACAAAGTCTGCACACTTTATTCCGGTACGTATGGATTATTCCTTGGATAGATTGGCTGAGTTATATGTTTTTGATATTTTCAGATTGCATGGAGTGCCTGTCTCCATTATTTCAGATAGAGACCCTCGGTTTACATCTCGATTCTAGAGCAAATTGCAAGAAGCTCTAGGTACTCAGTTACACTTTAGTACTGCATTTCATCCCCAGATAGATGGTCAATCTGAGTGGGTAATACAAATCTTGGAAGATATGCTTCGATGTTGTATACTTGAGTTTGAAGGTAATTGGGAAAAGTATTTGCCTTTGGTTGAATTTGCTTATAATAACAGTTATTATCAAAATGGCACCGTATGAAGCCTTGTATGGTCGCAAATGTAGAACCCCATTGTATTGGATAGAACTCAGTGAGAAAAAGTTTCATGCAATTGACTTGGTCTGAGAGACCGAAGAAAAAGTGAAAGTAATTCGGGACAGTTTGAAAGCAGTCTCTAATTTTTAAAAGTCCCGTGCTAATTTGAAACGAAAAGAAATAGAATTTTAGGTTGGTGACAAAGTATTCTTGAAAGTGTCACCTTGTAAGAAAGTTCTCCATTTTGGTCGTAAAGGAAAACTGAGTCCACAGTTCATTGGACCACATGAGATTACAGAAAGAATTGGACCGGTTGTTTATCGGTTAGCTTTACCACCAGAACTTGATCGGATTCATAATGTTTTTCATGTGTCCATGCTATGACGGTATCGATCCGATCCCTTACATGTTATCTCTCTGATAGAGGTAGAGATTCAACTTGATATAACATATGGTGAAGAACTAATCAAAATTTTAGCCCGGGAAACAAAAGAGTTAAGAAATAAAAAGGTAGCTTTGGTAAAAGTTTTTTGGTAACGACACGGTATAGAAGAAGCTAATTGGGAACCGGAGGATACTATGAGGAAGCAATACCCGAATCTTTTTACTGGTAAGATTTTCAAGGACGAAAATCCTTAAAGGAGGATAGTTGTAACAACCCATTTTTCAATGAAATCGGAACAGTAGCTTCGGGACCACAAATCCGATCTGAATATAAGGTTTATTTTTATTTCATTATATGGTTCGTATTATAATATGCATGTCGTGTGAAAATTTTGATATGAAAATTTTATCGATTAGATGTTTAATTACGAGAAGGACTAAATCGTATAAAATGTGAAAGTTGAATTCTAGTAGCTATAAAGATCAAATAGCTATGAAATTCAAAACTAGAGGTCCTTATATGGTAATTAGACCATTAAAGAAGTATGTATTTTTTTTATGAGTCATCCATGAAAATATAAAAAAAGGACAAGGACTAAATTGAAAATTGCAAAATACTTAATTAATTAAAGGATGAAAAGAAAATATCATCTTATTTTTGTCATCTTCAACCTAAAATTCTATGGAAACCCTATGAGAGAGAGGGAAAACTTTCAAGGCTTAATTTGGTAAGTTTTCTTGTCTCGTTTTTAGTAATTTTGATATTTTTGAAACCGGGATAGCTTAATCTCTCTATTTGTCTCTATTGAGGGATTAATTTAAAAAGTTATCAAAGTATAGGAAATAGGTCAAGGATGTATAGCTGAAAATTATAAGTTTATGGTAGAAAATGAAAGGTTGTTGATAGATAAACAACTTTTACAAAGTAATTTTTGATGGAAACATGGTTTAGGGACTAAAATGTAAACTTGGAAATTGAAGAAAAATTCTGAATTTTTATGAATATATGTGCTGTAAAATTTTTAATGGGATTTTGGTTAGGCTTGGAATAGGGAGTAAATTGCACAAGTTTCATTTTCCGAGCCTAAGGACGAAATCAGAATTTATGGAATAGTTAGGGGCAAAATGGTAATTTTTCTTAGGATGTAAGTTGAGTCCATTTAAATATGAAATGTGTGAAATTGATGGTTAAATTCATTTATATAGATTCAAATAATACTAATTCGGGGTTAGATCGAGGAAAAGAAAAGTTTTTAGATTAGTAGATTTCTAATGCGAACAAGTGTTGAGGTAAGTTCGTGTAACTTAATCCGGTATGTAAATATGTTTAATTGAATGTTGTGTTGTATAGAATATGAATTATATTTATGTACATTACTTGAATGCTATAAAGAGAAATTTAATACATGCTTGATATGATGAAAAAGGGGTAAGTCCCAATTGAATATTGAATTTCGATGATTATATTTGCTTTCCCGAAACTAATAAGATCCTGTATTTGCTACGGACTGGATTTAGCTCAGATGAGTAATCCCATTAACCTTGTTATAGAAAGGATTTAGCCCACATGGGTAATCCTGATATAATACCTCTCGAGTATACGTTATGATTAGGGTTTAGCCTGGACTGGTAATCCTAATTGAACTCTTCAAGCATACGTTATATAAAGGATATAGCCTGGACTGATAATCCTGTTATATGATATGTGGCTCGAGAGTGTGTTCCTTGATTAAGTACCCTAATGGGTACTATCGAATAAGAATTGACGGATTATAGAATCATACACCTCGAGTGTACTACTTGAGCATCCATCAGAATTTCAATGATTCAATGGACATATAACTCTAGACATGGCATGAGAATTATGAGATGAAATGATAATGTCCTGAAAGTGTGTTGCATGATGAGCTCATCTATTCTTACTTGATGTATATGTAACTTTGTGACTAACATGTTTGGTTGGATGCATGTGTTTTGGTAATTTAGCCAAATGGATGGAAAACTTGATATTGTATGCTTAGATCTAATAAACGGGATTGGTAAGTTTAGTTTACGTTATACGAACTTACTAAGCATGTAATGCTTACTCCATTTTGTTCCCCTGTTTTATAGTGCTCGGAAGCTCGTGAGGGTTGGAGATCACTAGAGCATCGTCACACTATCAACTAGTCATTTTGGTATAATGGCATGTATAGGAAAAATTGACCATTAGTAGCTTGATAATGATGTTTTGTAACCTAGCCATTGGAATGGCTAGTAATGGTTCATTTTGGTATTACTAAGTAGGTTATCATGATATATATATACATGTGTTATGTTAAGTATATGTGAACAAAGGATGTTATTGCCTAGTTAATTCAAGGTAAGATTGTAAACACACATGCATGTAATGGTATGCTATGTTGAATGATGGAAATTGCCTAAATTGAATGTTTGAAATGGTTGGTATTGGTTATGTGTTTCAAGTGCAAGTCTTGGGTGAAATTTTGGGTGAGAAATGAAGCTAGAAATGGCTTCTTTTTGGTCTACACGAGCAGACATGCGGACGTATGTCTAGACCTTGTCTGACACACGACCTAGTAACATGGGCATGTGGTTAGGCTGTGTGTCCCCTATACCTTAATTTTGAGAAACAAAATGCTCAGAATTGGGCACACAGGCAGAGACACGAGCATGTCTCAGCCGTGTGGTTGACATGGCCTTGGACAAGGGCGTGTTACACCGCCGTGTGAAACTTGCACCTAAATTTTAAAAATTAAATTCGCCACACGGCCTAACACACGGGCGTGTGACTTCATCTTCATGCTTTAAAAGTTAGAGAGTTACACAGGCATGTGTAGTACACGGCCTGACCACACGGGCATATGTAGTACACAGCCTGACCATACGGGCGTGTGTAGTTCACAGCCTGACCACACGGGCGTGTCCTTAGACCACATGGGCATGTGAGCCCTGCAACTTTGGAAAATTTTTGAAATGTCGCAAAAAATTCTTAGTGGTTTCGATTAAGTCCCGAGTAGAATCTAATGCTTGTATTGTACCTCGAGAGTCCATTTAAGGGACGTTACAAATGATTTTGGCTAATGAATAGTGATTGACATGATTTATCTGTAAATGTTTCTAAAAGTTCCGGTAATGCTCAGAAACGCTGTTCCAAAGATGGATACGGGTTAGGAGTGTTATAGATAAACCTGCTAGCTATGTACTAATCCAATACAAAGAAACTTGAATAAAGTAACTTGTTATGCTTTCTACCAATACATCTCGACTAAATTACTAAAAAATGTCAGAAATTAAGAAAAAAAACGTATTTAGGCCATTTTTTTTCAAAATATGATGGGAGTAAGTTGATTTTACAAAAACGCTCTGCCAGCAACATTTCTTGATGAAATACAAAAAAATGCGTTACATGGAAGTGTTTTCAACATATGTGCAAGAAAACGCTTCCAGCTGGAAGTGCTTTCCCCCAACGATCAACATCCCAACGACTTTTTTCCTCAACGATTATTTAATTAGCCATTGGGACCAATGGCTCCCACCCACCCCACCCCTACAATAGTTATATTTCCATTTCTAAATAAACCCCACGCTGAATTTCATCTTTCTATTCAATTCAATCTCAACTCTCTCTCACACATTCTCAAATCTCTCTCAATTCCCTCGTAATTTCTCACTAAAATTTTGTTTCTCCCAACTTAATTTTTTTTAAAGAAATTGTCTTAAGTTCTTTTTGAAAATATTTTTTATATTACAATTTATTTCATGTTTTTCGAATTTAACAATGACACCATCTCTAATATGTTTGGATGAGAAACACATTTTCGTTGATCAATTGCAAATGGTAAGATTTTTTTTATTATAGTTTATGTAGTTTAATTTAAATATTTTATTGTTATATTGAAATTTAATATTTTTTATTTTTTTATATATATAGGAGAAAGATCGAATTTTGGAAACTTATATTCGTAATTTACCTGCTCCTCCATCACCCTTAATTGAATTGTAGTTAAGAGATGTCAGATTTTTGCACATGGCCCTCATCAGTTGGGGGGGTAAATTGGACCTTGCACTTGTAAGCGCGTTGGTGGAAAGGTGGAGACCCGAGATGCACATATTCCACCTTTTATACTGCGAGTGCAATATCACTCTAAAGGACGTGCAATTACAGCTTGGGTTACCGGTGGATGGGTCAGTAGTGAATGGGTCAGTTTAAGCAATCGATTAGAGAGACGTATACGAGCAACTTTTGGGGCAGGTACCACAAACCATTTTTGGAGCTTGGATAGATATGAATTGGCTAAGAAGAAATTTCGATGGGTTCGATGAAGATTAGATTGAAGTCCAAAGAGAACAACACGCTTAGGTGTACGTCCTTATGATTATCAAGGGTCTCCCAATGCTCGATAAGTCACAAAATCTCGTCCATTTTAGGTGGCTTCTAAAACTTGTCAACTTTAGAGAAGTGGAAGAATTCAGCTGTGGGTCAGCCGTGTTGGCGACATTGCACTAGGAGATGTGTCAGGTGACCAAACCACATAAAATCAAAATCGGTGGTAGCATGCTTCTACTACAATCATGGGTGTGATATCGACTGCCATTTTTACGTCCTCGAATGGACTACCCTTATTCATTCACACTCGTAACAAGGTAAAATTCATTAGTTAATATATTTACCATAATAAAATTATTTAAATTTTAAATTCTTGTGTTAACATATTACTTCAATAAGTGGAACCATGGCCCGAGTTATATGGGACCACCTGACGAGCTTCAAGATATGCGGCTTTTGTTACACCAATGATCGGAAGTGAATGTATGAATATTTTAATTTTGAATTATATAATATTAACATAGTTCATTTAAAAATTTGTAGTATATAAATTAACTAAAATTTTTATTATTTTAATATAGTTTGAATGGACGCCTTACTCCGATCCTACAATTCAAGAATGCATCTCATTGGAATTCTTGATCAATCCTAACATCTGACACGTGAAGTTGCCATTGTTATAGTTTACGCAATCGTGGAGATGCATGATTCGGATAGAGTGTTGCGACAATTCGGGTTTAGGTAATCGATTCCATTGGCACCCCAAGACATCGATGATCTACATCCTGTCGACTTGCGAGGGAAGACGGATGAGAATTGGAGTACATTTCACGCCCAATATATCAACATGTGGAACAATAGGTACTAGTTTTTAGCTACTCGCGAGCCCATTGTCACTCTCGAGTTAGCCTGTTATCTGGAGTACATGCCATTGTTTAGTTGTAACACCTCTAACCCGTATTTGTCCCTGGAATAGGGTTACGAAACGTTACCAGACTTATTTCATAAACAATCATATATTTCACATACAATTTTCATTTCCAGATAAAAATCATTCACATTCAATCATATTGTCCCTAAGCCTACGGGCCCAAAATCATGCATTAGAAGTGGTTCGGGACTAAACCGATAACTTAGGAAATTATTGGAAAACATAATTTTTTTTTCAATATACAAGGGACACATGCCCGTGTAGTCCGGCCGTGTGAGACGCCTATGTCACAGGCCATGTGGACATTCGAAATAGGATCACATGGCCGTGTCCCAGCCCGTGTCCGACCCCGTGTAACTCCCTGACTTGGGTCACACGGCCAACCACACGCCCGTGTGACTAGCCCGTATACCCTTCAAAATGGCCTCACACGCCCGTGTGTTAGGCCATGTGCTAGGCCGTGTCAAAATTGTAGGATATACTGACTTATGCCACACGGCCAAGTCACACGCCCGTGTGCTGGGCCGTGTGGAACATATTGACTTGGTTTCTAATTAAACACCAGGGGACACACGGCCGTGTCACCTAACTGTGTGTCACACACGGCTAAGACACACGCCCGTGTCTCTGCCTATGTGGACGAAAGTAGGATATTTTCCAAGCCATCTTTCTCACCCAAACTTGCATTTTACCTACACAAACCAAATTGCATATGACCATATCTTCAAATGGAATTTAAACTTATCAAAACCAAATTCAATTCATCCTATATCATTACCATCAACCACAAGACACACAAGCATCACAATTAACCATTCAATTTCATACCTATATCACTTTAACAAATCATCTAAATGGTCATTTTCAATTATGCATCACTTTACCTAAAACCACAAGCATACCAATCTCAAATTTCAACCATTTGATACTCAAAATACCAATCACAAACAACCATTCACATGGAAATTTTAAACCACATCACAAAAGGGCATTTGCACATATATATACATCATCAAGCATGCCAAAATAAGTCAAATTACATGGCTATACACATAACCAAACATTCATCATTTATAAGCCAAATCAAATGTCTAAATCCATTACCAACATATATACCATATCAACCACAACTTCTATACATGCCATATAACCAAATATATAAGTTCAAATGTACCAAACTGGATAGTGTGATGAGATCTCTGACAACTCCCAATCTGAGCAAGCTTCGATAATCACTATAAAACATGGAAAAATAAACAAAGTAAGCTATAAAGCTTAGTAAGCTCGTATGCTTAATAAGTAAAACTTACCATTCATTCACCATTCAAGTATTATAAACATAATATACTACAAAACCATTTAATCACATAGTTATCATTTATTCATTCACATAATTAATCATGAACTCACAATTTCATGGATTCAATGCTCATATGATTTCCATACATACCTGTATTGATACGTATATATCTCTCACCATTTTATATCTTCGATTTACCCGTTGAACCATTTGGAATAATATCAGTTACATGAGAATTTCGCACCCTAAGTGCCAATACAAGCCGAAGCCATCTCAATCTCATATCTCATATACTTCTCACTCTTGAGCTATCAACGGGTCTCTCACATAAGCTGACGGTCATGATGTAGCTACAAGGTGCTGCTTACACAAGTTGACGAGAATCCGCAACACATGCCGGATAACTCAACCACTGGTAGGACATACGAACCAACAACCAAAACACATAACCCCTAATGACATGTCATTTGTATCCTAATCTATTCCTAAGGTTCAACTAGGATTTCATATTGTCAAATCTTCGTCGAACATATCTATAAGATCACATTCACAGTTAATTCAATAAAAAATCATTTAAAACACAATTGAATTAATTCTTATTAACATACAAACTTACCTCGATTCACAAAAACGACGAAATGGATCGACTAGTCCAATACTTTGTTTTCCTCCCGATCTAGATCCGAACTTCATTTTTCTTGATCTATATAATATCAAATTTAACTTATTCAATTATCATTATATTCAATTTATCCCAAAAATCACATTATGGAAAAATTACACTTTTTCCCTAATAGTTTAACATCTTTACAATTTAGTCCCTAGCTCATAAAAATACCAATTCATGCAATTAAGTCCCTACTCATGCTAGCAGAATTTCCCTTATTAACATAGTAGCCCATATTTTTCATTTATTTCACATTTGTACCACAAAATTTTCATATTTCACAAATAAATCCCTAATCGACAATTTTATCAAAAACCACTTAACAAATGTTGTTTATCTAACAACAAGCATTCATTTTCTATCATCAAACATCAAAATATACACATATTCATTAATGGTAAAACCCTAAAATTTTAAAAATTTTGCAAATTAGTCCCTGGGCTAGCTAGATTAAGTTATAACGATCTCAAAAACATAGAAATCATTAAAAACGGGACAGAAATCATACCTAATTGAAAGAAATGAAGATGGCCAAATGAATAACCCTAAAATGGCTTCTTCTCATGCTAATTTTAGTTGGATTTTGATAGTGGAAGATGATGATAATTTTTGTTTTAATTTAATTAGCCTTAATTTGTTAATTTCCTTAATTAACCTTTTAATTTCAATCGAATTTCGACAATACCAATCTCATAAATGTCCAATAACACACTAATGTTCTAATTATCACTTAAGGACCTCTACTTTAAAGTTTCATAGCTATTAAACACCTTTAGCTATTAGAACTCAAGTTTTACACTTTACGCGATTTAGTCCTTTTTATCAAATTAAGTAGTCAAACGATAAAATTTCTTAATGAAATTTTCTCACAATCATACTATCATGCTTTAGACATTAAAATAATAATAAAATAAATATTTCAACATCATATTTTTGGTTCCAAAACCACTGTTCTGACTTGACTAAAAATGAGCTGTTACATTAGGGTTCAAGTCAAGCCATATCTATTAGGTAAAAAGGCGAGGGGCAAAACACCGCATGCGAGGAGGCCACAATGGGCGCCTAGGAATCCAAAGTGAGGAGGCCACAACAAAGCTGATGAGGCGGGTCCATTGTCTATACTGACTCAAGAACCGATGTTGATGGTCGCATCACCTCCTGGTCAGTATGACTCGACTTATTCTGGTGTTTATACTAGCCCTTTCTTTTTTACAAAAGCTCCATACATTACACCATATTTTCATACTTTTACTTCAATGTCAGATTTTGCTTATGGACCTCTATCCTCGACATATTACATGCCAATGCCATTGACATTTTCGACAACCACGATGCCGACGACAACATATAAGCCATCTACGTATGTGCCTAAATCATGTTTAGATTCTTATGCCTCCTAGGATTTCGCATCAATAAATTTACTAAGTCAATTATAAGGACTTAAACCGTCATGCATGTCAATTTCAAAAGTTCAATTTTCATGGCAAAAAGCTACATAAGAACTAAGAACATACAAGTATTCCATAACTCAGGATAACATAAAAAAACTTAAATAAAATCAGAAATCATACTTGCATTTGAGCAAACTTAAGAACAAAAATTTTCTCTGGACATTATTTTATTTTAGCATACTTATATAAAAATATTGAAACATACTTGAAAATTTTTAAAATTTATGCAAATATTGCCTTACCCCCTTTGAAAAGAAGTAATGTCCTCACCGCGAAAACAAAGTAATGAATGAAAACTGAACACTAGGTAGGGTTGTAAGAAAGAGAGGTGAGTCATGAAGACTGCTTAAGTACCAAGTCATTCTCAACAATCTATCCTAGACATGTTCATTCCCATTACCACATCACTTTGTTTTTTTTTTTCTAATGAAGAGGCATTGAGCATATTTTATTCATGCTTGCAATATCATATTTATTATACGAAAGAAAAATACTAACTAAGTAATAAAAATAAATACCTAAAAATAAACACTAAGGATAAGATGTTTCCCCCTTTTTATTTGTGTCATCCTTCACGTTATTTTCCTTTTCCCTTCTTTGTCTCACTTGATCCAACAATATCCTCTTGTCATGTCTCGAATAAATGATTTTTGCATATCTCCAGTAAGCTTGTTATTGGTTGTGCATGAATTTCCACATGTCTATCATAGTTGAAAATTTCGATTTATTCATAGGATTTGAGGAAGTAGGAATGGTCAACTCAGGATTAAAACTTTGCTCCACTAGTTCAGCAACATTAGGCTCTACCCTCAGTTTAGGTCTTTTTGGTTCCTCTTTAGTTTTTCTTCTTCTGTCTCATCAATTGGGTCAATTTTGGTTCAGATTTTTTTGATGACTCATCTAATTCTGGTTAATTTAGCTTATTTGGTTCAACTTGGTTCAATAACCCAATATTTTCCACTAACCTTTCAAGGACATGCCTTGTTGTGCAACCTTGAACATAATGGTCCTTCCAATTTGCTTTCGACCTTACTTGGGCCCTTAAGTAAAGCGAAATAAGCAACGATGGAAAGTAGGCACTTCTTACTTTTTTCTTACACAGTTTTGAATCTCCTTAGAATAATTCTCCCAACATTGATAGACCTTTCTGTCATAATCACATACAACAAAAGCATTTGTTCCATCGAGATGGTGGAACTAAGTGAGATAGGCATGAAGCTATATTGAATAAAGTAGAACCATAGCTTTGCCATTGGATATAGAAATTCCCTTCAGCAAGAATGACTACCATACTTTCTTAGAATCTATTGAGATCCCAAATTTGTAACCACATTAAGAACTTGTTGAAAAATATCTCAATTGATATTTGTCATCATGTCAGAGTACTCATTTTCTTCAATATCAGGTAAGTTAAACAAATCATTAATGGACTTAGAAGTAAGGGGTACCTTCTTCTTACGAACAAGAACATCTGGCGTGGTCAAGTTACCATAGAACTCTCGTACTAAGTCTTCATCATGCGTTAATCATGCATCATAGAATTGCTCACAATTTAAAGCATTAATTGCCTTTCGAAGTGACAATGGCATGACCATCTTGTCATTGCTCTCCAAAATAAAACCTTTTTCTGGCATTATGGGTTGATTCTTAAAGATAGAATCAAATATTTCCTTTACTTCCTTATCTTGAATCATAATTGGATTCTCGACAGAAGTCTTGGAAGATCTAGTTATTTTGTGAGATATGGTGATTTTTCTTGAAAAATAGGTAGATTTTCAGCAAAGGAAAAAATTAGAAATCAATAAGGTGTGTTGGTGAAAGTTACGATGGTGATGGAATTGTGGCAACTAAGATGTTATGATAGCATCGAGATTGCAGTGGCAAATGCGTTGCTCCGAGGAAGCTTTACGGTGGCGATAAATGAGACTTGTGGTAAAGAAAGAAAATTGGGGAGAGACTTTTGGGAACTTGAGGCCGATGGTTAAGAGAAGAAAAGTAGGGTGAAAGCTAATTGTTTAGGTGTTGTGAATTTTATGAAGGTATGAAAGGGTTTATATAGTGATGGATTAGGGAAAATTTATAGCAAAAATTTAGCTACAAGGGTCGCTTGGGCAGCAAGGTAAGGGTGGAAGGGAAAAATAGCAGAAAAATTAGGGTTTTAAAAACCCTATGGATGAAACCTAGTGGGTAAATTTCTCATTTTTGCTGTTTTGAACCTCGAGCCCAAACTGTAATTATTTGTTGTATTGAAAAATTAAACTGAACTAGACAAATAATCTAATTAGTACTTGGGCCAAATTGACCTCCTTATTAAATATAAATAAAATTTGCAAATAAAAATTAACTTTAAAAAAATTCTTTTGGATTACTTAGAATTTTTCTTATCGAAAAATTACATTAAATTAATATCCAAGTAAAGGTTTGAGGGGTTACAAATGGTCCTGTTTAAGTTCCAATCTCCTTAGACAAATTTAATTTAATGTATTAATTCAAGAAAAATAATTTCTAAGTATGTTATTTATTAAAAATAAAAATATGAAAAATTAAAGGTCTTTTAAATTGAACGAGGTTTCAATTCGCTCAACTTCACCATCCCAATAGTGTTTGAGATGTTGACCAGTAACTTTAAACGTACTTCTATTGTTGTTGCACAATTCTACAGCTCTATATGGATAAACTCCATGGATGGTATAGGGTCATTTCTATCGGGATTTGAGTTTTCCCGGAAACAACCATAGCCTTGAATTAAACAAAAACATTTTCTGTCCTTCTCTGAATTCACGAGGTTGTATATGATTGTCATGTCATCTTTTAGTCTTTTCTTTATACATCTTTGCATTCTCATATAAAAATAACCTCAACTTCTCTAACTTATCTAGCTATAACATTCTTCTCTCACTGGCTTTCTTAGGATCCAAATTCAATTGCTTCAAAGCCTAGTGAGCTTTATTCTCTAACTCAAGTAGCAGATGACATGCATTTCCAAATACTAATTGATAAGGATTCATTCCTAACAATGTCTTAAAAGCAACTTGATAGGCCTATAGAGCATCATCAAGCCTTCGAGACCAATATTTTCTATTAGGTCGCACCACCTTCTCAAGGACTCCTCTGATCTCACGATTTACCCATTCAACTTGCCCATTTGACTATGGATGATAGAAAGTGGCAATTTCGTGTTTTACATTGTACTTGTCAAACAACCACTTAAACCATTTATTTACAAAGTAAGATCCTTCATAGCTAATTATAGCTCTCGGGGTCCCAAACCGTAACACATGATTATGTAGGAATTGCATGACTACCTTAGTATCATTCATTGGGTATGCCTCGGCTTCAACCCACTTGGATACATAGTTGACGATGATGAGGATATAACTGTTGCCATAAGAAGAAGGAAATGGGCCTAGAAAATCGATGCCTATTCGTCAAATAATTATACCTTTAAAATGTTTGTCATGGGCATCTCGTTCCTCCTTGATATGTTTCCGATCCTCTGGCATCTATAAAAAATTTTTACATATGCATACACATCCTTAAACACTGTAGGCCAATAGAATCCCGTTTATAAGATCTTTGCTGCAATGCGGGAACCACCGAAGTGTGCCTCACTTGGAGATGAATGGCAATGGTACAAGATCTCATCAATTTCACTTCCAGCTATGCACTTCCTAATTATGGTATCTGCACATTGTTTAAACAAAAATAGATCCTCTCAGAAATAATATCGACTATCGTGAAGGAATTTCTTCCTTTTTTGGTATGTCATTTCTCGAAGAATTATTCCACATGCTAAATAATTCGCATAATCAGCAAACAAAAGTATTTCATGAATTCAGCTTACCTCAAAGATATGCTCATCTAGAAAATTTTCATTAATTGGAAAAATTGAATAAGTTACCTCGTTTTGCTCCAATCTCGACAGATGATCAACTACTTGATTTTCAACACCTTTTATGTCTTGGATCTCAAGGTCAAATTCTTGGAGTAAGAGTATCCATCGAATTAGCCTCGATTTAGCATCTTTCTTTGTGAGCAAGTATTTAATGGCCGCATAATCGATAAAAACTGTAACTTTGGTACCTATAAGATATGAATGGAACTTGTCAAAAGTAAAAACTATAGCAAAAAGTTCTTTTTTAGTTACCGTGTAATTAAACTAGGCTCCCATCAAAGTTCTACTTGCATAGTAGATAGTATGAAACACTTTGTTTCTTCTTTGCCCCATCACATCTCCAACAGCAAAATCACTTGCGTCAAACATCAATTCAAAAGGTGAGTTCCAATCAGGTGTAATAATTATTGGGGCTAAGATTAACTGAACTTTCAACTCTTTTCCAAGCATGTTTTGTCAAACTCAAAAATAGTATATTTCTCTAACAGCATACACAAAGGCTTAGAAATTTTTGAAAAGTCTTTTATAAACTTTTGGTAAAATTTGGCATGGCCTAAAAAACTCTGAAATCCTTTCACACTAACTAGAGGTGGTAATTTTTCAAACACATCCACCTTTGCTTTATGAACTTTAATTTTTCTTTTGGAAATTTTATGCCCTACGACAAGTCCCTTATTAACCATAAAATGGCATTTCTCCTAGTTAAGGAAAAGATTTGTCTTCTCTCATCTTTTAAGTACCTTAGCCAAATTACTCAAACAAACATCATAAGTATTACCAAAAATAAAAAAATCATCCATGAAAACCTGAAAAAAAATTTCTACCATATTAGTAAATATTGCCATCATGCATCGCTGAAATGTGGTAGGTGCGTTACATAAACCGAAAGGCATTCGCCTAAAAGCACACGTACTGTATAGAAAAATAAAAGTCATTTTGTGTTTGTCTTTTGGGGCTACAACTATTTGTTTCTATCCCGAAATCCATCTAAGAAACAATAATATTCGTTACCTGCTGGTCGGTTCAACATTTGATCCATAAAAGGCAATGGGAAATGGTCATTCTAAGTTACTTTGTTCAATTTTCTGTAATCAATACAGATTCTCCAACTCGTGATAGTTCTTTTTGGGGTTAACTTATTAAGTTCATTCTCGGCAATCATGATTCTGCCTTTTTTCGGTACACATTATATCAAACTTACCCATGAACTATCTGAGATGGGGTAGATAATTCTCGCATCAGACCATTTGATCACTTCCTTTCGAACTACCTTTTTCATGATAGGGTTGAGTCTTCTTTGCCCAACTTTTTTGCCCTCCTCTAAGATACTTTTATGGATACAAAAAGAAAGGTTTATACCTAAAATATCAACTATGGTCCAACCAGTCGCCTTTTTAATTTTCTTTAAAACTTCAATCAGTTGCTTCTCTTGTTGTCCTACTAAATTTGCTGAAATACTCACAGGCAAAGTAGAAAAGTTACCTTAAGTTTGAGTTTGGGTGGTTCCTCGATTGTCAACTTTGGTTGTTTAAAATCCTAAACTTCTAATTCTAGAGGTTCAAATCGTGTTGGTTGAACATAGTCCTTCAGATTGGATTCCATCAAAGCCATGTTTTCATTACCTTTTTATCTTCCAATGGCTCAGACCTTAAAGTGTTCTCCAATAGGTCTTCAAAATTGTTCTCCCATTCTATAGAAAATAAGGGTTCTAGTTGTTCCGTCACTGAACATTCCTCCACCGGATAGGGAAATTTCATTGCTTTAAGAACATTAAATGTTACCTGATCATCTTGAACTCTCATCGTGAGTTCTTTTTGCACGTCTATCAATGTTCTTTTGTGGCTAGGAAAGGTCTCCCTAAGATGATCAACACTTTCTTATCTGTTTCAAAATCTAAGACAATGAAATCAACAAGAAAAATGAATTTATCAATTCTTACCAAAAACATCATCGATCTTTCCTTCAGGGTATGCTAAAGATCGATCCGCTAATTGAAGTGTCATCGTTGTGGGTCTTTCTTCACCTATTCCCAATAGTTTGAAAATAGACTTGGGCATCAAGTTGATGCTTGCTCTTATGTCGCACAAAGCTTTACCGTAGTAAGATTCTCTGATATTACAAAGTATAGTAAAGCTTTCAGGGTCCTTCAGTTTTGGAGGAAGCTTGTTCTATAAGAACGCAATGCACTCCTTTGTTAAAGCAACAGTTTCATACTTACTAAGTATTTTCTTCTTGGACAGGATGTCCTTTATGAACTTCACATAATTGGGCATTTACTCTAAAGTCTCTACCAATGGGATATTGATGTTGTAACCCCCCAAACCCGGCCTAAAAGTTAGGTCTGAATCTGACGTGACACATTGAAGTGTTTTTCAAAAATCCTATTTTCATTGAAAACCCTTCATATTTGAAAACTTGAGTAAAATCCCAGTTACGTTAGTTTATTTTCAACACGTGGTTCATTGAAAAATAAATAATTTTATTCCCGAAATCTCTTTTAGTTGCAGAAGCTAGTTTTAAATTAATTACTAAAACTTGAGGTTAAAAAGTTAAGTTGCGAAAGCATTTTGAAAATGTTGCGGAAACGTAGTGTTTGAAAACAATTATTATTTTGGAAAACTGTGTCCTACTTGTAACAGATATTAAACATACTAAATAAACTTCCCAAATAAAAAGTTAAGAAAATAAAAGGCCTTATTACAACCCAAATAAAAACCAAAGTGCTTAACTAAATAAACGTAATAGAAAAACATGTGCAGTTGTGTGGTCATCTCCTAGTCCCTCGGCGACATCGATCCAACTAACGCTGGGGATTACCTGTACAGTTAATAAACAGGGTGAGTTTATGAAAAGTCAGTGTGTAATCCCCTTACTAGAGTAACAGTCAGAATACCGAAATAGAAACAGAAACAGTCTGGCTAGAGCCCGTTAATAGAAACAGTACAGTCCAGTTTAGAGCATACATGGGCCAAAGCCTATTACAATAACATTTGGGTCACAACCCATAACAAAATCAGTTAGGCCTAGCCCAAACTAATAACAGAACATAATGTGTAAATGTATGGATGCATGTTATCCCATCCAACCCTGCACTTGCCTCTGTCTAACCCTGCACTACCTGTGGGGAATAACTCACCCACGCTATCCCTACACTTATAATGTTAGCATTGGTTGTAGCACTAACCGAAATCGCAGCAAAACTGCTAGCAATATGCGTGGCTTAAAGCCATTATTACGATAATACGATCGGCACAAAACCATTGATAACAGATCGGCACATAGCCATCAATATCATATCGGCACAAAGCCATGGATAACAAATCGGCACATAGCCATCAATATCATATCGGCACAAAGCCATCAATAACATACCGGCATGAAGCCTTCAATAGCATATCGGCACAAAGCCTTCATCAGCATATCGGCACAAAGCCATAATCAGAATAACAGGCTAAAAGCCCTCAATACAGAATCTTCCTTCATAACAGTGTCCCGACCCCATACATTATGTCGTGCATGTAGAATGTTATGCTCACTCATTACACGTGTATGCAGTATGGCAATTCTCAGTAACAATTATTTACATACATATCACAAGCACATCAGTCATACTTAACACAAATTAAATAGTCGTTCTACCTCTAGGGGTATATTGGTCATTTTTACATAATAGGGGTAAAACGTCATTTTACCTTACTGGGGTATTTCGATAATTTACCCTACAAGGGTATTTTGATAATATTACAAATCGAGGTTTTAATGACCCAACAGAAGGTCCATCGTCGCCTCGAGCGACTTAAGTAACTTAAAGAGACATAACGGTGTAAATAGACCTAAGACCCATACTCGGCCCAAGTGGGCCCATACCCTCGTGTGGCCCATTTAGCCCAAATTTAGATACAACTATGTTACCTACATAGCCCAGTCCAATAATTATCACAAGTTGCAGATTTAATCCGTATGGGGCCCACGAGCCCGTTAGGCCCACACGGCCCATCTAGGCCCCAGAACTACCTAAGTCGTGTGCACAACATGACAAGTCTATCTACATCCCACTTAAAATTGAAGTTTACACAAGCGAGCCCACGGCTCATTGGGCCCATCGAGGCCCAGAACAACCTCAGCACACGAGAACGCTCGTGGCGGCCTCTATAGTCTATCGCCCATGATTTGTGGGCTCGGTTCGCCCCTCGTGTGTTTGCATGCTCATGAGGCCCCGAATACCGAGGTTTTGACTTTTGACTTTTGCTGACTTTTAACAAAGAAGGGCATGAATACACACCTATTTATGAGAACGCGCCGAAGTCCACGATCACCAACTTTGGCACATCCTGTATTGAGTCTTAATCATTTTTTCCCTTCCCCAACTCATCTGGTTTGCTCTATTTAAAGCCAGCTTCTCACCAATCCCCATGTTAGCTTCCTGATGTGGGATTACTTTCAACCATTAGGAAAATTCCTTATTTTTATATGACCACTTCAACCACAGAGTTCCAGTCCAACTCCACCTCCTACACAGCTCAAACAGTAAAATAAATACCCCATTGTATATCCCAAGACTTGAACCTTAGACCTCACAGTTACACAACACGCCATCTTGCCACTACACCACAAGGCTCTTTCTGTCACTATTTTAGCCTCAATTAATTATAAGGTCTATAGGCCAAAGTCTAAGTTCCTTTAAAAGAAAAACCAAAGTAAATTGCAAGAGCCAAGACTTAAACCCAGGCTCCCTTACAACCTTAATGACACTACAAGCACTAGACCACATACTTCTTTGTGTCATTTATTTACCACAATAATTTAAAAGGCCTTCATCCAAGCACCCCAGGTTTTATTCACTTAAAACCAAAATTTTTGCTAAAGCCCAAGTTTGAACCCAAGATTTCTCCAACACTTCTCAAAGTGATTAACCACCAAAGTAGACATTTAATTGTGTTATTTCTTTGTACACTTAAATGCTTATATACAACCTTCTTATGGACCCATATTCAAGGCCCAATACTTCTAGCCCAAATTCGGGGCGTTACAGATGTGAAGTTGCTTTAGAAAGTCCAAAAACTTCTTGAATTGCACCTCATATTTCTGTTTATTTGGTTGGAACTTTTGAGGACATGGAGGTTATGGAACTTTAGGTTGAATCAGATAACTTTTTTGAAAAGATAAATTTGTATCTAGAGAAGATGTTAGCTTATTAGAATTTAATGGGTTAGATTTTACCTCATCAAATTTTGTAGGTTCTGGCTCTGCTGGTGTAGGAGTTTCAACTGATAGTTGACTTTCCTCCTTCTCAGCGGGTTCATCTTCAATCACAATTGTCTTCAGTTCCAAAGTCTTACCACTTCATAGAGCCATTACCTTGCAATGTTACTTACCCAAATTTCTTAGATTTTCTATATCCCTCTGCAGGGTTCCTTGCAGTCTGTTACGAAGCTCTGTAGCTAACTGACCCATTTGGTTCTCTAAAATTTTTTAGTGTTGCTGCTTAGCTTTGGATTAGGGCGTCATTGTTCACCATGTACACATTCAACAAGTTCTCCAAACTGTTGGATGACTCAGCTTGTTGTGGTTTTGGAGCTTGTTTATTGAACCCTTGGGATTGGTTAGGTCTATATTACATGAGTGTTGTTCGATCCATTTGCTTGGTTTCTCTAAGAAATATTTGGATGGTTGCGTTATAAAAGATTGTAGAAGCTGGACTGTGGTCTGTGTCCACTTCTATTTTGGTGTTGATTCCTCACGTAATAAACTGACTTGGGATTTGATGGGCAATTCTCAAAAGAATGACCATCCCCATAGTATATGCAGGAAACAACATCAAACTGAATTGGTGATTGAGTTGCAAAATTATTCAAACCATTAGCCGTAAATTATTTCAACATTGAAGAAATAGAAGATACCTGAATTGAGAGTGATGTAATTGCGTCCACTTTGCGCACTCTAGCTACTCGTCTTCCTGAAGTTGCTTAATTTGTTGGCCATTGATAGTTGGTACTAGTGATCCTCTCAATGATCTCGTAAGCCTCATTATAAGAATTCAACAAGAGAGCACCATTCACAGAAGCATCTACCATCAACCTAGTGTGTGCGTTGAGACCATTATAAAACGTCTCCAACTAGATGCAGTGTAGAATCCCATGATGAGGACACTTACGAAGTAATTCCTTGAATCTTTCCCATATCTCATATAAGGACTTGTCATCCAATTGTGAAAAAGTGGTTATCTTATTTCACAACTTAGTGCTTTTGTTATGTGGGAATACTTAACCAAAAATCTTTCTGCTAATTCTTGCCATGTAGATATTGAACTTGGTGGCAACAAATTAATCCATGCTCGTGCTCAATCTCGCAATGAGTATGGAAACAACTTCAACCTCAATGCGTCTTCAGTAACATCAACTATTTTAAACGAATCACTCTCCTCCATGAATAATAGAAGGTGAAGATGTGGATCTTTCATGAGCATTCCACTAGCCTGGCCCACCATTTGGAGCATTTGAAAAATCACTGATTTTAATTCAAATTACGGTGCCTCAATCTCCGGTCTCCTAATTCCTGGATTTAATTCATTGAAGAGTGGCACAGCGTACTGTCTTATGGCACGATCCATGTCATCAACAATAAAGATTAGATTGTGCACATGATCACTTCATTTCTTTGTCCATCATTTTTATTTCCAAGGTCCATCTCGAGTTTTCTATGAGCTAATCTCTCACGTCTTTTATTTCTAAATGTCCACTCGATTTCAAGGTCTACAGGTAATAAAACAATAATTCAATCTATGCTCATAAACACCTAAAAAATAAATCACAAAAAGAAATAAAAAATAAATTAGTAATGTTAGAAGTTAGAAAAAAGATAATTAAAAAACAAATTAAAAAGAATAATTTCACAAAAATGACTAGGGTAACAATCCTTAACAATGGAGCCAAAAATTTGTAATGCTCGGTTTGTGCAAGTGTACACAGTCATTATCAAGTAATAAGTAAGTAAAAGAGTTATTGTCTCCACAGGGATTGTGTATGTTAATCATTATTTTGAAAAATTAAATTGTACAATTTGATGATAAAAACACTATTTTGAGTGATAATAATTAAGCTATTTAAATGCAAGATGATCCCTAGTGCAATTTAATCTAAATGCCAAGTATGAAATGCGATATTGAAATGAATTTAGCAATAAAGACACAAAATTCAACAATCAATAACATGAATAGCCTAGGATAATTAAATCTTTCAACTTATTTTATTTTTCTCTTGTTTAACAGTGTCCAGAAAACATTCCATGGCAACTCGATGTTTCATGAGTTTTGAAATCAAATTAAGTCCTCTTGAAATCTTTTACGTAGTAAAACATGCATTTTTCTGATCATATTAAACTAAGGGTTTCTTAGAATTCATGTGAAATAACAGGGACGGGTTAGGTTTGAAACATTTTAGTCACATAAACCTAAAAACTATGCAAGATAATAGAGCTCATCAAAGTTATTATGAACATTAAATTTAGCTGGGTCAAGACCTAAATAAAGCATGTTCATTTCAATTATTGCGTTCATTAGTTGTCATCTGGTCAGGATTGCTTACCTAATTCTAATGCATCCAATCACATATGAATGAAATACATATTTGAGTTTAATTAAAAACATGATCGATTGAGGCACAAACACTATAAAAATGACTTAAACAAACTTTATTGAATCAGTGCAATTATCCTAGCTAAACAGATTTAAGCTACCATTGTTGATGACAAGATAACAAAGCACATTACAAACATGATTAAAATTAAAATAACAAAGTAAAAGAAGAATAAACTTTTTCGAATCAATAGTCTCGTGAACTCTGATTGAAGATGTTCTCCTCTGATCCTTGTATTGCTCTTTTGCAAATGGCTCTTCAAAGTGGTCGGCCAAGGGATGATCTTCTCAAGGTTTTGTTAGCTAAGGGAAATGGGATGTTATGCGTGGGAATGAAGAGAAGAAAGAATGAGAGGAAGAATGCTTTTGAAACGAGAAATGAGGGAAATAAGTAAGAGATGTAGGGATGTGAGTAGGGGTATTTATACTTGAAGTAGATAGTAGAGTTTACTAAAAATAAGGATTGGAATCCCTCCATTGCTTGGCCGATCACATATAGTGGAAGCAGGTGGATGGTGGTTGCTTGATTTGAGCAAAGAATCATGCTAAATTTATGCATGGGTTGGACGGTTTCAAGGGCAATCTTTGTGTGTTGATTTCCAATGATTCTCCAATTGTAGGGACCTCCAACTAATTCTCCCAAAATTTTATTCTTGGCTACCCAATATGCCTGTGATGAATTTGGGTTTAACTCCCCCTTGTTGAACGGTTTCATGACCTGCTAAGCTTGTTAGACTTGTCCATCATGTATCATATTTTTTACTAAGTCAAAGTAACACCTTGATGACCCATTTAGCATAGTTTTGTCATCCAACATAGGAAATAAATAGCTCATGTTCATGCAACTTTATAATAAGCTCCATATTATATTATCTCCATGGTTCCCTACATAATAAAATATAACACATTAATAATTAACATTAAATAATTAAAATTATGCGAAAAATTAATACAATAAAATTTATATTTTCATTTTTTGTAAATTCTTGCCCATCATCGAAATATAAAGAAAGTCCACTTAATTAATTAACAAATACTCAGGGATCAGTATTATTATTGAGTAAAAAGGTGGTAAAAATGACTAGAAAACCCTATATAATTTAAAGTTTACAAATTAACAAGCCTAGTTTATCATAGCACATACATATAGGTTCATATGTAGGGTTTACATATGTAGTTTCACCTAGGGGCTTGCACATTAATCACTTAGGGCTCACATGCATTAATAGTTTAGGTTCACATGTATTAACTAAGGCTTGCATGATAACACATATAAGGATTTGCATGTTTACTTAAAGGTTTGCATATTGTTATTACATGAGTTTACATAAAAGTCATGTTGGTTCGCAGATGAGTCTGCATAAAAGTCATATAGGGTCAGCAACCTACATGGTTCGCATACTGCGATATATATGGTTTACATAGCATGACCTAGGGTTCGCATGTCATAATCCTAGGATTCGTATGTAATAAGTTTGCATAATTATTCTAAGAGCTTGCATACAAATCCTTTTACAGTTGTGCGTATGAGTTCACAATAGGAGCTAGCCTATAGGGACACCCACAAGGGTGTCCGGACAAGGGGGTTTGCACAGATGAGTTCACACCTAAAGTTTCACACAGATGGGTTTGCACATCAGGGTTCGCACACTTAGAGTTTGTACAAGGGTTCGTATACTTAGGGTTTGTAACATCCTGATTTTCGGATTTATTCGCGGTTTTTCATTTTTTTGTAAAGATTTTTAAAATTGTGTATTTGGATGTGAAATTAATATTTTGAGTAAGTAAATGGGCTTATGGAAGGCCCATGAGTTGGCCAAAACCCAGTTGAATTTTTGGAATTTTAGACTTAGGAGTTAGGGGTTACGGCTAAGTGGCCCTTAAGTAGAGTTGTGGGTAAATTGCATCACAAAAGAGCCTTGGTAAAGTGGCAAGGGTGGCGCCACTAGGCTCCTAGAAAAGTGGCGTGTGGAGCGGTGGGGAAGGCATGGGATCGATTCCTGTGTTGACAAATAGATGCATTTATTTTTAAGTGCGGGAGAGGGTAAGTGTTGGAGTTCGGTGGATTACGCTAGAAGAGAGTTGGATCAGTTTAAATGCTTGGATTAAGGAGGGATAAGGGAGAGATTTAAGGATTTTGATGAGGCTAGGAGTTGGCGAATTATGGGAATTGAAGAGGAAAAATCGGCGGGGGTATTAGGTTGGTATTTCGGCACTTAGGGTATTGAGTGGTGCCGCTTTTCTTCTTTTTAACACCTTAGGGTTGTTTTTCCTCTCTTTTCCTCTCTAGCAAAACTACCACCTCCCTATTCTTCTTCTTCTATTTTTCTACTTCAAAACTATTTATCAAACACCTTATCATCAAGACCTTTGTCAAATCACAAAAGCGAAAACACGTGATCACTTTGCTTGTGCCGATTTCTTCAAAGCCGTCCTTCTATGTTCTTTGTTTTATTAATCTCGATTATCTTTTCTTAATCCTAGATACCGACAGCAATTCTACTTCAAGGTTATTATTCCACATTATCATCTTCTTCACCACCCAAAAGCCGAAAGTACTACTGGTTTAGGGGCTTATAGCCGAAACTTCTTCAAACTCCTGGATTCGGGTTTTACCATTGTTCTAAGGATAAATCTGCACTAGATTGCGTGGAAATCAAGTAAGAGTAAGGGGTAAGTACTTATCATCTCAGATCTGTTCTTATTTTGCGATGTTAGGAAAAGCCGAAATCTCTAAAAATTAGGGAGGCTGTCGATTTGAGCATAAGGCTTTAATGGTTTGTAACTAATGTTTTCTCTCGGTGATTAGAGTCTTCTTAAGTGTTGGATTGAAAGCGTGAATCATTGGAGCAATCGGATTCGGAGCTAGCTATCGATTTTGACAAAAAGGTAAAGTTTCAAAGGCTTTTAGGGACATGGTTCGATCATGGGTGAGTAAGTTTTGGAATTTAGTGATTATAGTTTGTAAATAAGCATTGCGCTAATCAATTGTAGGATATCGAAAGAGATCTCAGTAGCAGTCGTCGCGAATCAGGTGTGTACCGAACACCCTTTCTTAGTTCAAATCGGCAAAAGCCGAAATGCCAAAATTCCGGCATTTCATAGGCTTATGAGTATGCGAATGCTCTCAAGACATAGAGTAATTGTTAGATCACGATGACGCACAAAGTTTCCGCAAAGTAAATATTTTTCAAGAGAATAAATATTTTAAGCAAACGTTTTTCAACCTTAATCATTTTCTTAAGATGGGCATAATCACACGGTTTTCGCAAAAATTATACGAGATGTTAGAGTGTGGCAATGGCGGTGTGCATGTCTAGGATTGGATCCGAAGAGAGCTTGGTACTTAAGCGATCCGACGGACTCACCTCCTCTTCTTCTGGTTTCCTACCGGTGCACTGACTTAGTTCACTTTAACCTACTTTTAAAAGTATCTTTTACAACACCAACTAAGTTTTTTTTTCCAAACTAAGTAATACGGAATGTTTTGAACGCTTCAATGTGGCGCATCAGATCCGGTCATATCGTCTAGGCCGGGTTTGGGGTGTTACATTTAGTGGTATCAGAGCCTGGTTGCAACAACTCGGCTGTGGATCGGGTCTGAAAATCTTTAAAAAAAAAAATTCATAAGTTTTTCAAAGATGTTCAAAATTTTTCTATTGAACGAGGTTAAATCAATAGTTTTAAAATGAAAGTGTTTTCAAATGAAATCTTTTACTTTCGGTAAACAAAACATGGGTTTTTTATGGACTGATTAGGAAGTGGCATACTGAATCCCCGGCACCAAGTCTGTAAGTGTTCTTTTCTGCTTTAAATATTTATATAGAACTGGACTGGAAATAATACTATAGATAGTACCGAGCCTTAGAGATAGTGCTATTGATAAGGTAGTATTAGGGCTACAAAACTAGGACCGTAGCTAAATTTTGATTGCGCGAGAATAACTCTGAAACTCTATCTGTTCATAAGACATTCTGTAATAAACAGTGAAACCAGTAAACTAATGTCATAAAATTCGTAATCAGATAAATCGTTATGAGTACAAGGGCTACTCGAGGTAGAGGCCATGGTCGAGGCTGAGGTAGCACTCAAGCTAGATCTGCGTCATCTGAACACATGCCAGCTGGCAAGGTACGTCCACCACCGGTTAATGAAAATGGGCCGTATGATCGGGCCGCAGGGGATGACGCTTTGTCTCAGGCCATGTTGACGATTTTGGAAAGGGTGGCCGGAGCTAACGTCGGGCCCATGAATAGGGGGTCCATTTCTGAACGACTTCGGGCCAACGGAGCTGAGATTTTTAGGGGCGTGTCTGAGTGGCCCCAAATGTGGTAATCTTCGTTGGAAGCCACAGAGCGGATCCTAGACGACTGGATCGCTTCGATGAAGCGAAGTTGAAAGGGGCGGTGTTGTTGCTGCGGGATGAAGCGTATCAATGGTGGATTATTGTGAGAGAAGGTACCCCAGCTGAGAGGGTAACATGGGAGCTGTTCAAACAGACCTTTAAGGCAAAATATGTTGGAGATAGCTATGTGGATGCACACAGAAAGGAGTTCTTGAATCTGACTCAGGGAAATAAGACCATTGCTGAATATAAGGCGGAGTTTTTACGATTGAGTCGGTACGCTAATGCCATCGTTTCTACCGAATACGAGCGCAACGTTCAGTTTGAGGATGGTCTCAGAGGGAGCGAGATTTCACTGCACTGGTAGAAAAGGCTAAGATAGCCGAGGAGGTGAAACAAACCGAACGGAAGAATCGTGATAGGGATCGGAATCGGTTCAAGAGGGATGCTGGACCAACGGGTGCTGCAAATCGAAATGTTAATAGAGCTAGGATGGAGGAACCGGTTCGAGCAGTTCCAGTGAACATGGGTAGACTGCAAGCTTGTGGAGATTGCGGCAGAATGCATCGAGGAGAGTGCTGGAAGCGGTCTGGAGCTTGTCTTCGTTGTGGGTCTAAGGAGCATAGGATTAAGGATTGTCCTAGGAGGGCCACTCAGGCTCAGGTGGTCGAACAAGGGGCTGTGCGACCGGCTCAACCTGTGAGGGATGGACCACCGCTGCCAAGAGGTCGTGGACAAGGTCGCGGTGGTAATGGCCGTGAACGTGGGGCACCCGGCCGGGGTATTGGTAACGCGGATGCTCGTCGGCCACTTTGGTGTATCTTTGCTTCGTCATGCGAGGAGGGTGACCTTTTGATGTCATAAGCTGATACGTTTTTATCTATGGTGTACCTTATCTTTCTCGATTGATGTGGGATCAACCCATTCATATGTGGCATATAACATTTAAAGTCTTGGGTGTGCACTTGAGGAGACTGTATGTGGGGTGTCTGTGATAAGTCCTTTAGGTCGGTCGGTTAAGGTAGAAAACTCTTCAAGAAGGTGCCTCGGAGATTCAAGGCGGGGTGTTCGTGGGGATTTGATGGAGTTACCGTTTGAAGAATTCGATTTGATACTAGGGATGGATTGGTTGACCGGGCATAAGGCAACTTTAGATTGTGCGACTAAGAGGATGGTGTTAAGGATCGCAATGATGAAGAGGTAATGATTATTGGAGAACGAAGGATTACTTATCCAATGTAGTATCGGCGTTAAGGGTTGAAAGCCGATGCGCAAGGGATGCGAGGCATATCGGCTTTGGTAAGTCAAGCTGAAACTGAGGATCTGACTGTGGAGACCATCAGAACTGTTAGGGAATTCCGGGATATTTTTCCGGAAGAACTTCCTGGATTACCTCCGAATCGGGAAGTTAAGTTTGGAATCGATTTGTTACAGAACGGCTCCAGATCTATTGCACCTATAGGATGGCACCGAAGGAGTTGGTGGGCGAAGGCTCAAATTCAAGAGTTGTTAGATAGAGGCTTCATTAGGCCTAGTGTGTCTCCTTGGGGAGCACAGTCTGTTGTGAAGAAAAGGGCGGAACGATGCGCATGTGCATCGATTATCGCCATTGAACAAACCGGCGATTAAGAATAAGTATCCACTACCAAGGATTGACGATCTGCTCGATCAAGCGAGGGAGCTTCAGATTCTCCAAAATCGATCTTCGCTCGGATACCATCGCTTAAGGGTAAAAGAAGGAGATATTCATAAAACAGCATTCCGAACTTGATATGGACATTATGAGTTTGTGGTCATGCCGTTTGGGCTGACGAACGCACCTGCAGCTTTTATGAATCTGATGAATCGAGTATTCCAACCTTACTTGGATCGGTTCGTAGTCGTCTTTATCGACGATATCTTGGTATACTCAAAGCAGGCGAAGCATGATGAGCATCTCCGTATTGTCTGCAAGTGTTAAGGGAAAATGAGCTCTATGCGAAATTCACAAAGTGTGAATTCGGTTGAGGAGGTAACCTTCCTAGGGCATGTGGTCTCTGCCGGGGATTAAGGTGGATCCTCGTAAAATTGAAGCGATTCGGAATGGAAGCCACCTAGGTCAGTATCGGAAATTCGGAGTTTCCTAGGGTTGGCAGGTTACTACAGAAGGTTTGTGGAAGGTTTCTCGGTGATGGCGGCACCCTTGACAAAACTCATAAGGAAAGGAGTACCATTTTTCTGGACCGAGAAACAGCAAAAAGCTTTTGATCGGTTGAAAAAGGTATTGACCGAAGCGCCAGTGTTGACTCAACCGGTGTCTGGGAAGGACTTTACTGTATACAGTGATGCGTCGCATGTGAGGTTAGGTGGCGTACTGATGCAAGAGGCCAAGGTGGTCGCTTATGCATCGCGACAACTTAAGGCTCATGAGGTGAATTACCCTACGCATGATTTGGAACTAGCAGCAGTGATTTTTGCGTTAAAATTTGGAGACATTACTTATATGGGGAGAAGTGCATTATATACACAGATCATAAGAGCTTAAAGTATTTGTTGACTCAGAAGGAGTTGAATCTTAGGCAACGAAGATGGGTGGAGTTGCTTAAAGACTACGACTGTTCGATAGAGTACCACCCAGGAAAGGCTAATGTGGTGGCGGATGCCTTGAGTCGAAGGGTTGTTACTGATTTGAGAGCCTTGTTCGCACGATTAAGTCTGCATCGACGATGGAAGCTTGTTGGCGAAGCGCAAGTAAGGCCTACTTGGACCGGCGAGTTAAGGAAAAACAGTTGAAGGACGATTCATTAGCTCATCAGTTCCAGCAAGTTAAGAATGGTGAGAATGAGGATTTTGGGTTGAACACTGAAGGAGTTCTGTGCTTTCGTGGAAGTTGGGAGGACTACTTACCATTGGCGGAGTTTGCGTACAATAACAGCTATCAAGCAAGTATTCAGATGGCACCATATGAAGCGCTTTATGGGCGAAGATGTCGTACGCCGACGTGTTGGACGAGTTGGGTGAACGACGAGTGCTTGGACCGAAATTGGTGGCGGATAATCGAAAGCAAGGTTAGGGATAAGGGATCGGTTAAAGGAGGCATCCGATGAGCGTAAGTCGATACTGGATCTGAAGCGCAAAGAGATTGAGTTCGCTGTTAGGGACATGGTTTTCTTGAAGGTTTCCCCTTGGAAGAAAATTTTGAGATTTGGTAAGAAGGGTAAGTTGAGCCCACGGTTTATTGGGCCTTACCGAATTGAGTTACCACCAGAACTGCATCGTATCCACGACGTTTTTCATGTATCCATCTTTGGCGGTATCGATCGACCCAACTCATATCATACCGATTCGCGAGTAAATCGAGGTACAGTCAGTTTAACTTTCAAGAGGAACTGTGCAAGTACTTGATCGTGACGTCAAGGTGTTGAGAAGGAAATCAGTTCCACTGGTGAAAGTACTTTGGAGGAACCATGGCAAGGAAGAAGCTACTTGGGAGACGAGGAGGCTATCGTCAACAGTACCCTCAACTGTTCTAATAAGGTAAAATTTCGAGGTAAAATTTCTTTAAGGAGGGTAGAGTTGTAACATCCCGATTTTACGATTTATTCGCGGTTTTTCATTTTTTTGTAAAGATTTTTAAAATTGTGTATTTGGATGTGAAATTAATATTTTGAGTAAGTAAATGGGCTTATGGAAGGCCCATGAGTTGGCCAAAACCAGTTGAATTTTTGGAATTTTAGACTTAGGAGTTAGGGGTTACGGCTAAGTGGCCCTTAAGTAGAGTTGTGGGTAAATTGCATCACAAAAGAGCCTTGGTAAAGTGGCAAGGGTGGCGCCACTAGGCTCCTAGAAAAGTGGCGTGTGGAGCGGTGGGGAAGGCATGGGATCGATTCCTGTGTTGACAAATAGATGCATTTATTTTTAAGTGCGGGAGGGTAAGTGTTGGAGTTCGGTGGATTACGCTAGAAGAGAGTTGGATCAGTTTAAATGCTTGGATTAAGGAGGGATAAGGGGAGAGATTTAAGGATTTTGATGAGGCTAGGAGTTGGCGAATTATGGGAATTGAAGAGGGAAAATCGGCGGGGGTATTAGGTTGGTATTTCGGCACTTAGGGTATTGAGTGGTGCCGTTTTCTTCCTTTAACACCTTAAGGTTGTTTTTCCTCTCTTTTCCTCTCTAGCCAAAACTACCACCTCCCTATTCTTCTTCTTCTATTTTTCTACTTCAAAACTATTCATCAAACACCTTATCATCAAGACCTTTGCGAAATCACAAAAGCCGAAAACACGTGATCCTTTGCTTGTGCCGATTTCTTCATAGCCGTGCCCTTCTATGTTCTTTGTTTTTATTAATCTCGATTATCTTTTCTTAATCCTAAATACCGACAACAATTCTACTTCAAGGTTATAGTTCCACATTATCATCTTTTCACCACCCAAAAGCCGAAAGTACCATTTGGTTTAGGGGCTTATAGCGAAACTTCTTCAAACTCCGGATTCGGGTTTTACCATTGTTCTAAGGATAAATCGCACTAGATTGCGTGGAAATCAAGTAGGAGTAAGGGTAAGTACTTATCATCTCGGACTGTTCTTATTTTGCGATGTTAGGAAAAGCGAAATCCCTAAAAATTAGGGAGGTCATCGATTTGAGCATAAGGCTTTAAGGGTTTGTAACTAATGTTTTTCTCGGTGATTAGAGTCTTCTTAAGTGTTGGATTGAAAGCGTGAATCATTGGAGCAATCGGATTCGAGCTAGCTATCGATTTTGACAAAAGGTAAGGTTTCAAAGGCTTTTAGGGACATGGTTCGATCATGGGTGAGTAAGTTTTGGAATTTAGTGATTATAGTTTGTAAATAAGCACTTGTGCTAATCAATTGTAGGATATCGAAGAGATCTCGATGAGCGATCGTCATGAATCGGTGTGTACCGAACACCCTTTCTTAGTTCAAATCGGCAAAAGCGAAATGCCAAATTCCAGCATTTCATAGGCTTGTGAGTATGCGAATGCTCTTAAGACATAGAGTAATTGTTAGATCACGATGACGCACAAAGTTTCCGCAAAGTAAATGTTTTCCAAGAGAATAAATATTTTAAGCAAACGTTTTCAACCTTAATCATTTTCTTAAGATGGGCATAATCACACGGTTTTCAAAAAATTATACGAGATGTTAGAGTGTGGCAATGGCGGTGTGCATGTCTAGGATTGGATCCGAAGGAGCTTGGTACTTAGCGGTCCGACGGACTCACCTCCTCTTCTTCCCGGTTTCCTACGGTGCACGCCTTAGTTCACTTTAACCTACTTTTAAAAGTACCTTTTACAACACCAACTAAGTTTTTTTTTCCAAACTAAGTAATACGGAATGTTTTGAACGCTTCGATGTGGCGCATCAGATCCGGTCATATCGTCTAGGTCGGGTTTGGGGTGTTACAGGGTTTGCACACTTAGGGTTCACACACCTAGGGGTCGTACAAGCTTTCGTATACCTAGGGTTCACATAGATGGGTTTGCACTTAGGGTTTCACACAGATAAGGGTTCGCATAAATAGGGGGTCGCACTACATGGGGTCACATATCATGGGGGTTCGCCTAGCATGGGGTTTTATTTACAAAGGAAAGATTCACATGTTTATTCTTGACGCAATTAATCCTAATCTCTTAATGATTCAACATAATTATTTATACATAATTATTTTAGATTAGGTCTCACACTTGATTTGAAGACACAAAAAACCTTAATTTGGAAGAGGAGGTTGAAGATCCACTTGAGGGAGAGGGATGATTTTGAAAGCTTTGACTCATTTTACTTGAAAGTTGATTTGGGAATAAAAGAGTTTGAGGGTGTTTTTCTTGAAAACTTGCTAGGTAAAATTCTATGGTTTAATTCAAATTGGCTATTTATAACACTTGCTTTCCCTAATTGAAATAGGTTTTAAAAATTCATGTAAAAGTAGGGTTATTTTAAATTTAGGACTACATAAAAAAAATAGTTTTTGGTTGGGCTGTTTTTAAAATTCAGAACTTTTATGGGGTAAAAATAGGAAAATAAAATATTTTGGATTAATGCACATAAGGTTTTTAAACTTGAGACCTTTAAGTAAGTTAAGACCTTACCACTAAACGAATAAGCTTATTCTTGTTAGTTTTTAACAAAAATAATTTTTAAGGTATTCTAATTCTGAACCCTATTTTTAAAGAAAATAAATAACAATCTAAATTTTATCCCTATTTCTTCTAGGCCCATTTTTAGGATGAGACAATTTTAATGAATCAATTTAACTTGAAAAATATTGCTTTCTTAGTCATTAGATGATTTCTATTTTATAATTAATTAGTTATGCTTAGTTTTTTTACCAATTATTTTTTTGTCTTTAAATTCTTTCTTTTGTAGGTCACAAATTTTCTGTGTATATATATTATTTTTTTAATGTTACCATTACAAAACTTTAGTTGTTGTGAAAAGTTCTTTGAGGACAATTCTCAAGAAATAGTATAGTTTGTTGCTTAAGAGAATAGAAAATGGTTTATTTGACTAATTTAAAAATCAAGATATAATTCAAAGGGTTAATTTGCAAATAAATCAAAATTGTATTACTATAATCCATCTTAAACTATCTAAAATTTTATTACTAAAATTTACTATAAAATATTACTATAAACATTAAAAAATTAAAAATTACATCAACTTATAATTTTTCATACAAATAGACTAAACAAAATTGGTTTATATAAAGAAAGATAAATCTTCTCATGTATTCTTAAAGATTCGCTATTCAAACGTTGATTGTATCTATAAAAATTGGTATTAAAATCTTGAGTGTAAAGTTTGAATCAGATTACATATAAATCATATATCAATTCTCCTATAAATTTCGTTGAGTTAAATTATTAAATTTTATTGTTATATTTTTATCAAATGTTTGAATATATAACCAAACCAAGCAAAGTGTGGTAATATTCCTTGTAATATATAAACCAACTCCTCTTTAGCCATAAAGGATTAACAGGGCAATATAAGTTTTAAAAATTAAGAATAAACCCAACTCCCCTTAGCCATTAGGAATTAATAGGGAATAATTTAGGTATTAAAATTTAAGAGAATTTAAATATTTTGAAATATTTTTTGATACATTGAGTTTTAAGTTATATATTGAATTATATATTGGAATCTTAAGATTTTTTTTTGTTTAAGTGCAAAAACCGTATAAAATTGGTGAATTTTCTCTACATAACTTTTTGTTTTGTTTTTAAATTTAAAATTTGTTCTATTTTTGGGAAATTTACATTTCATCTATTAATCCCATAAAGTTACATTTGATAGGTTTTAATGAAAGTTACATTATCATTTCAACCTTTTGGAATATATAAAGAATTTATACATTTTAAATAAGCTATTTTCTTTTTATTTCGTTTTTTTCTCTAAAGTATGTATAATGGGTTAGCCCTTTTCCTTTATTAATAATTTCTTATTGATTCTCATTCACAATAACTGATTTGTATATTTTTGTATCAAATTTATCCTCATTGTTTAATTTTTTTGTTTAATTCTTTAAGAATATTTATGTAAACCATAGCTGTTGTATAATAATAAAAATAACCCGACTCGAGATTTGACTCGAAATCCAACCCAATTACCCGACTTAAATAAAATTCTAAAAACACGGGATGGAAGGATTTTTCTTAAATTTCTCACTATTTTTTTTATACCAGACCACCATTTTCTCTTATTCCTGATTTTCGTAAATTTATTCTTCTTCAATTTTCTTTTATTGTTTAAATATTGATACTTAAGCATATGATTTTTAGTTGCAATGCCCTCGCCTACGAAGGTTTATAGGTTCTATTTTATTTTTATTTTTCATTCTTTACATCTTTATTTTTTGTCTTTTGTTGTTATGATGAGGTCAAATAGTCTTTGAAAAGATAAAAAAAAAAAAAACAAAGTTGAGAAAAACATATTTTGAAAAATAATTGAGTAAATGAAATTATCAAGGCAACCTATTATGAATAGATTTTGAAATTCTTTTTCTTTTCTTAAATTTTGAGTTTCCATAATGGTTTATTTATTATTAAAATATTACCATCACTATTTAAATAGATTTTATCTTTCTTTTTATTTCAATAGAATATATATTCATCACGAATAAGATTATTAAGGGTCACTATTTGCTCTGTTTTTGATATTTTAAAAGTAATTATAATTTGAAAGTAAAATTAATATGATATATATTTTATTGATAAATACTTAAAATGTAAAATTAATTATCAAATAATTAAATAATACATTATTTATAGATACATTCTACATGGAATTTTAAAAACATATTTAGATAATATAAGAGAGAAACAAATATAATATTAGTTGTAAATAATATATTTTATTCCACAGTATTTCTTCTATAAACAATTTACGTATGTTTGATACATCTCAATCTATTTTAATATTAAATGAGATCATTTCGGTGTAATGATTTATTTCTTAAAAAATATTATAAGATAAATTGAATTAAATGATTTTTTATATAATAAATGAAACTATTAGATTATAGTAAATTGTTGTTATATTTTCTTTTTACAGTAAATGCAGCTTTATTATAAAATTTATATCTATAGTGTTATAGTATGTGCCAAATGAAAGATCATCTACAACTAATCTCATATTAATGTTGTAATAATCTAAATTATTGACAATAATAACTATATTTTACTTATAATATTCCGACTCAGCCTAGACGTTATGATCAAATTTGGAGGAATTACATTAGTTTATTTAAATTTTTTTGATATAATCAAACTTAGTTGTGCGTTTCAAAAGCATAACACTTAGCAGAACTCTCACAGACGTTCAAAAAAAACTTAAATATGAAAACACTTATTTCAAACTCAAAAATTTAATTCAAATTTGTTTACTTCGAAAGTACCAATTTTGGGCAAATCTTTTTCGATTAATGCTAACATTTACTGAAAACTATTTATTTATTTACATAAAAACACTTAAGGGCTTACTTAGTTTGCAGCGGAACTTTTCTTTGTTCAGAGTTTTTGTTTAAAAAACGGACTCCAATTTGTTAACCCATGTGATTTTGTAGATTTACGATCATATATATCAAAAACCTACGAACAAAACGAAAATAAAAACATAGCCCAAAAACATATTATAGTCCCAAAAGTCCAAAATAGATAATTACGAAAATTACTATTTTTTTAATTAACTGAGAAAACAATCCGAGCTCCCGCACGCCATCTGGTCCTAAGTCAAAAGATTACCTAAAACGTATTAAGCAAACGAGTGAGCTAGAATCCCAGTGTGTGACCCGTCTTACAAACAATATTTCCTTATGAGTTTTGCATATACAATAATCAGATCGAAATTTCATATCATATTACATATCAGAGCATATCATGTAATGTATCGGAGCTTATCATATAACATAATTTTAGAAAAATATATCAGAACGAAATTTTATAATGTCATATTTCATAAACACATTTATCATACAGAAAGTCATGTCAAACCAGAACAAATGCATACACAAATCCTAGCCCCATTCGCTACACACCATCTCCGTCCAACCAATCACACTAGTTAGGACTACAAGAGTCCATCAATCCAATCACACCAGGTCGTGGTGGTATGCCATTCATATAAGTGCAATTGAGCTGCCAAACAGAAATATTACAGTAATTTGCCAGAATCAAATATATGTGGTCAAGCCACTATAATCGCAATCAAGCGCCATAAGCGATATTGCGATCTGATTGCGAAGATGCGATATCTTGCCGAAATCACACTTCCTCCATCACATATCATATCCCACCCCAATCCTCATGCAAATACTGATAGACATCATATGCACATATGCCATACATGTTTTTCACATCAGAACATACTAACAGATTATCAAATTACAGATCATATACGAATTTCACATTTTAAACATACTTGCAATTGTAACACGTACCTTATCCCTATCACGTACATTCGCAAAATATATTATATTTCATATTATAGAATCATATTTAAACCAAACAAACCCCACGAAAGGTCTAATTACAAATTTCAGAGTCTAACGAGACTAAGTGAAATTTTTCAGAAAATGGGTCCACACGCCCGTGTGGCCCACACAATCTGGCACAAGACTGTGTGATGCAGAAAAATCTCAAAAATAGTCTATGTTTTCAAGTTTTCTCGAGTTTCTAACGTCATTTCTAGTTAGAATCACACGCCTGAATATATTCTGATGCGAAGTCAACCATGAGATTTTAAGAACCCAAACAATCACATAGTCCTAAACCGCAATTACAATGTTGGAGGAGTTGATGTTTCACAAAACAATTAAACAATAGAATGAATACCTTCCAACAAGGGTTGAATTTGCAAACGAAAATGATAAAAGTTGTTTACTTGATTAAGCACGAAACAACAAAGAAGGAAAGAAACAAAGTAGGAGAACGACAAAATAATAATAATAATAATAATAATAATAATAATAATAATAATAATAATAATAATAATAATAATAATAATAATAATAATAATAATAATAATAATAATAATAAAGAACAAAAGAACAATAAAATAATAAATAAATATAATTGGGGAAAGTGGAAAAAGAACTTGCAGTATTGAGAGACAGAAATGGAGAGAATAAAAATCTTTTTATTGAAATCAGACAATTCTTTTTAAAAGAAATAAATTAAATCCTAACCACTTAACAGCTTATCCCAAATTGAATTACCCTCAATTCCCAACACACGAGCAGCACAAGCACAGAAATAACAAAAATAATTCTATTTTGCTCATGCAATAATTCGAACATGAAACCAAGGATAAGCTGACTCCTTACCAATGAACCAACAGGCTCATTCTATCATTAGTTAAGCGAGAATAATTTATAAATTAGACTTTCAAAGATAAGGATTGGAGCAAAAAAAAAGCAAAATTTCAAAGGATAGGATTCAAACCCAGAACCCCTCACATACACAAGCACAACTCTTAAAACCAAATCAAATTACTTATCAAAATTTCCAAAATCCTTACTAAAAAATCAAGATGTAACCACTCTTGGTTTCACTCACCCAATTTCTTCTAACCTGATTTTTGGGATGTGATAACTCTCTCCTCCTTAAAAGAATTTTTTCCTCGAAATTCCCACTGACACACCATTCATTTAACCACATAATCTGAAAATTTTTCATTCATACCAATCACCATACTATTTTTGCGCAACTCTAATTTCAATGAAAATCCGGACAATATTTTAATCCCAAACTAGAATTTTTTTTAACGAACTTCCCAATCACTATCTCGGATTGTCTCAAGAATCTTCTTACAAGAATATCACTAACGATTTCACAATCTCAAAGTCTTAGAACTCCAATAACATCAAACACTTAATCAATGTAGGGTACAATCGACATAGATTGCAAATGTACATGTATTGTTGCCAGATGCGTCTCAATCCTCTCAACGCCTAGTTGCATAAACTAGTATTCAATTCTCTTTCTAAGCCAAAGCTTACATTCGACTTAAGAAATGTCATGAATAGTACCTAACACGATGCTCAACGGATCCATATCTAAACACGCTCCCATTTTCCTCCAACACTAGCCCAGATGGCGCCTATCATAGAAAACACAAATTGAAACCAAACATACGCTCATAACTGCCTAAACCCACTGAGGCCTAACTATTTTGCCACATTTCCTAAATCGTAGATTCAAGTCAACAGAATTAGAACTCCTCTTATTCGACACTTATTTCTTTCCTTTTCTTACTCTTTAAACGATTAAACTCTTTTGCTTCCGTGATCTCATCCAACTGAATTTGCTTAGTCACTGACCCTTGGTCCACATATCCTAATTGGGGATTAACAACCCTTTGCAAAACTCTTGGAAGCACTTGGGACACAACATCATCCCTAGACAGAAACGGGCGTCTCCATAGTCTTGTTTATTTCTAGATTTGGCACACTGCCCAAAGAAGAGGATTTGACGTGAGCCATTTTACAATGTCTGCCTACTACGGAAACTCATCTTACTTTTCTATAGTTCAGAATTCCAAAAGTTTAACTTAGGTTTATGTTTAAAATTTAAGCCTAAAGTTTTTTCGAATTACGTATCATATGGTAGAGAGGTCTTATTTTATAGTCTCCAAATCTAACAGTTTTACTAAAGTACTAGAGTCAGAATAACTAAAGTAAAGAGCTAAAGTACCACAAATGCAACACTCCAGACCCGGCCTAGACGTTATAGCCATATCTGGAGGAATTACATTAGTTTGTTTAAAAACTTTGATTTAATCAAACTTAGTTGTGTGTTTCAAAAGCATAAAACATAGCAGAACTCTCACAAACAAAATTTCCTTATGAGTTTTCTATATACAATCTGAGCTCCTACATGCCATCGAATCCTAAGCCAGAAGATTACCTGAAATATATTAAGCAAACGAGTAAGCTAGAAGCCTAGTGTGTGACCTAGCTCACAAACAAAATTTTCTTATGAGTTTTTCATTTACAACAACCAATCGAAATTTCCTACCATATTACATATCAGAGCATATCATGTAACATATCGGAGCTTATCATATAACATAATTTTAGAAAAATATATCAGAACAAAATTTCATAATGTCATGTTTCAGAAACACATATATCATATCAAAAAGTCATGTCTGACCAGAATAAATGCAGACACAGATCCTACCCCCATCCTCTACACACCAACTTCGTCTAACCAATCACACTAGTTAAGACTATAAGAGTCCATCCATCCAATCACACCGGGTCATGGTGGTGTGCCACTCATATAAGTGCAGCTGAGTTGCTGAACAGAAATATTGCGGTCAACTACCAGAATTAAATATATGTGGTCAAGCCACTGTAATTGTAGTTAAGCTGCCATAATTGATATTACAAATGTATCACTAGAAAACGCAGTAATACTACCAGAATCACACTTCCTCCATCATATATCATAACCCACCCCAATGTTCATGGAAATACTAATAGACATCATATGCACATGTGCCATACATGTTTTACATATCAGAACATACTAACAGAATTATCAGATTACAGATCATATATGTATTTCACATTTTAAACATACTTGCAATTGCAACATGTACCTTATCCCTATCACGTACATTCGTAAAATATTAGATTTCATATTTTAGAATCATATTTAAGCCAAACAGACCCCACGAAAGGTGTAATTACGAATTTCAGAGTCTCACAAGACTAAGTGTAACACCCCAAACCTGGCCTAGACGTTATGGCCAAATCTAGTGATGTCACATGGAATGGATTTTGAAAATGAGGTTATCTCGGTAAAAACCAATTTTTATTATTTAACTCTTATTTTTTATATTTATTCCAAAATGTTTATTTAATTAGTCGAAACGTCTTAAGATGTACCTCTTTTTAACGGAAGCTTACAAAATCGTTAGGTTCAGGAAAAATCGTTCGATGTTTTTAGAAAGTCTTTGCTTTTGGAAAAATATGAGCTTTTGTCAAGTTTGGAAACATTAAAAGCATAATACGCAGTCAAACCTAAATTAAAAAAACAGTCTAAAAAGTCCATATTTTACAAAAATACCCAGAAAGGAATAAAAAATTTAAAGTAAAACCAAAACGAAAATGGTACATGACAGGTGGTCACCATCGAGTCCCCCGCTGCGCCGATCCGCTTAACTATGTAGATTACCTGTACAGATCAGACAGAAAAGAGTGAGTTTACGTAAACTCAGTGTGTAACCTTACAGAATTAAGCATACACACACATACAGTAAAATAGAATCGGTCAGATATAGATTCGGGCCTAAGCCTATTACAGATACAAATATACAAATCAGAATCAGAATCCTACCCCCATCCTCTACACATCATCTCCGACCATCCCTACATACCATGTGGGGTTTAAAACACCTACCCATCCTTACACACCATATAGTACTGATGTAACATATAACAGATATAATGCAGTTATGTTGCCATATAATAGGCGTAAAGTGCCTTTTAGAACACTTCTTCCAATATATGTCATCCCAACCCCAATATCAGATACAGAAATATACAAGTACAGAAAAATAATCTAACATGCTCACATACTTATGACCATATACAGATAGCAAGCAATAGTGCAAGTAGACATGCATCAGAATTTTAATCAAATCAGAATATAAAATAGACAGTTCATACAATTTAGGGTTTAATTAGCCCTTACCGACTGATCGCGTTATTTCGTGATAGGTTTTAAATATTTATAATTACTCGTTCTTAAACTAAATATTATTGCGATGTAGGCAAGTGTACCTATCGAACAGTAGTATAGTTTTAGTAAGACTGAATTGTCGAACCCAAAGGAACTAAAAGTACTAGTAATGACTGTCTTTTTATTATCTAGCCTAAGAATAAAGAGGTTTTATTTTAATTAACTAATTATCTAAACTAAGAACGCACAGAGAAAATAATTTGGGAATTGCTTTTGGGAAAAATCGATTGACTTAAGACAATACCTAAGGAAAAATCCACCTAGACTTTACTTGTTATTTTGGCTTCGAATCGGACGATTTATTCGTTCAACTTGTTCCGTAGAGATCCCTAAGTTATGTTATTATCCCTATTCAAGACTAATAACGTCTAATCCCTAGATTGAATAACCGAGACTTTTCTCTAATTAACACTCTAGGGTTGCATTAACTCGATCTATAGATCCCCTTATTAGGTTTCACCCTAATCCAGCAAAATCTTGTCACCCTATGTTTTGGCGCGCAATCAACTCCGCTTAATTATGACAAATGTACTCTTAGACAGGGTCTATTCCTCCTCTGAATAAGAGCATATCTTGAATCAGGATCCTGGGATATCAAAACAAGAATTAAGAACACATAATTAAGAACAAGTTAAATATTTATCATACGATTCAGAACATAATAACAAGATTCGTCTTAGGTTTCATTCCCCTTAAGTATTTAGGGGTTTTACTTCATAACTAAATAAGAAAAAATCTCAGAAGAATAAAGGATAAAAACATAAAGAAAACCCAAAACTCCTGAAGGGAAATTGAGGAGCGATCTTTAGTCTTGATGATGAATCCGGCTTCTGAGATGGATCAATCGGCTTCAGGTTGTGTTCGAGCCTACCAAATTGACACGGCTGTGTGGTCTGCCCGTGTGAGGAGGTCCAGGCTGTGTTGATTTCATACTTTGGCCCATTTTCTCTGTTTTTTGCCTGTTTCTCGTTCGTTTCGCTCTCCTATGCTCTTCTAAGTATAAAACATGAAATTAAAGCATTAAGAGCATCAAATTCACCAATTCTAATGAGAAATCATCCATAAAATGCATTAAACATGGGGTAAAAATATGTATAATTTATGGTTTATCAAATACCCCCACACTTAAGCATTTGCTTGTCCTCAAGAAAAATTCTCAACTCATAATCAAAATAAATTCTTTTTAACTTATAATTCCTATCGATAATATCTCACATTAATCCATAAGTAATCATACATTGAGAATTCAACTAAAAGAACATAAAAGTTTCAAACATTCCAAGTTGAGCATTTTAATCATGCAAACATAGGTGTCTCCCCTCATTTAAGTAATTATCTTTGATTCAGAATATCACAGAGTTTCACATCCTCACTAACGATTCACTCAAATCACTCGAGGTGTTTAAGGATAATAAATGAAGCACTCAACAGTCAATAATGAAAAGTCATTACTATAGGCTTGCGTGAAAATCAAATCTCCACCACTATAATTTAAGATGATACATCAACCAAAATGTCTTTAGAAGGTTGTAGTGAGGCTTGGTTAGGGGGTGTGGTCACAAGCTGAAAGAAAGGGTTAGAATCGAGATTGAATTGAAAAATTACTTAACTAGAAAAAGAGTTAATCATTACTTGCGTACAACAGAGCTTCTTCTCAGACTATGAAATTTAACTTTTGAAGCTTACAAACAGAAGATAACTACTAATGTGTATACATGTTTTTTTTTTAAGAACAAGTTAAAATAATATAGACTAACTATTAAGAACAAAACATAGTTCAGCAATCCATTCAACTCAAATCTCGACAAAAATAGGGATTAATTTTGGGGATTTCAACAATAATGGGTTAAGGGTTAATATTGAGGTTAATACAAGGAATGACTTGTTAGGCTCAAGGGGGTTTACTAGGGGTTAATCGTGGAAGTAGGCTTTTCATGGCATGAGTGGGTTAATCCTAAGTTCCTTAATCATTTTTATATATCAAATCAAATGGTGTGGTCTCGACATGCATAATCAAGCAAGTTCTAGAATAACAGTTCAATACTGACACACTCAAAGCAATAATAAAAGTGAGCATGAAAGGATTAATAGATGCTCAAAAGGCTCAAAAATATCACAAAAATTATGGCTTTTTGATGTTTAGACTCGTGAATTCTAATTCAAAGTAATACCTAGACTTGGGGAAATAACCTATAATTTTAAATTCTTAAAAATCAACTCATCATGCTTGATTCTCTAATGTCTTAAAGTTTAAACAATCAATGCATAAAGGTCTATGTTTTAATTCAAGATATATCAATCAAAATCATAAATCAATTAAAATTTATCCTAAATATGATATGAGAGCTTTTCAAGAGAACAAGGCAACCATTCAAGGATTTTTCTAATAATGACATGAATGCCGCCCCCACACTTGAGATGTACATTGCCCTCAATGTACAAAGATATATATTAAAGTATAAGAATAAAAGAGGGGGAGAAGTGGAACTTCCTGTATTAAGAATGGACGTTATTCTTGGATTGGTGAGATCGAGTATTGGAAATAAATCTGGATGTCAAGCACGATTCTGAATGATAAAAAGAGAGTGAAGGGAATAAGCTGATAGTAGTCACAAAGATAAGCCGTGTTTAAAAGGGAAAGAAATGAATCTTAAAAACTTAATGGGAGGAAAATAAAAGGATTATTCTAATTCTTCAAATGGCACGGCTGGGGCACACGCCCGTGTGCTCCACGGCTCGGCCGTGTTTGTCGCGAATTAAGATGTCATCACACGGCCTTCTGGTACGTCCGTCTGCATAGGCCTTGTGGCTATGTGATCATGTTACACGACCATGTGTGATGTGGTTCGCTTCTCCCATCATGATTTTAGTTTCCCAGGAAACAATTTGAGTCTTGAGTTGTATAGTAAGACGAGATCTCCAACTTCAAATTGTTTTCGTTGCTTTAAACGAATGTCATAGCGCCGCTTTGTTGCTTCCTTGTATAGGCGTGAATTTTCGTATGCATTGGCTCGCCATTCATCAAGCTCGTTCAGCTGCATCAACCTGTTTTTTCCTGCAAGTTTGGGATCAAGGTTTAGAAATTTAATAGCCCAAAAAGCTTTATGCTCTAGTTCCAATGGTAGATGACAAATTTTTTCATAAACAAGTTTGTAAGGTGATGTCCCTATGGGAGTCTTGAAAGCAGTTCTGTAAGCCCATAAGGCATCGTCTACTTTCATTGCCTAGTCTTTTCTGTTTGATTCTACTATTTTTTCAAGGATCCGTTTGATTTCTCGGTTTGCTACTTCAACTTGTCCATTAGTTTGAGGATGGTATGGGGTGGCTGTTCTATGATGAACTCCGCATTTCTTAAGGGTTTTTTCAAATTGGGTATTACAAAAATGAGTGCCCCTGTCACTGATAATGGCTCTAGGTGTTCTGAATCTCAAGAAGAGTTTTTTTAGGAAACGTACTACCACTCTAGCATCATTAGTAGGTAGAGCTTGGGCTTCTACCCATTTGGATATGTAGTCAACTACTACTAAGATGTATTTATTCCCAAATGAACTGGGAAATGGGCCCATGAAATCGATACCCCAAACGTCAAATATTTCACATGAAAGCATATAGTTTTGAGGTATTTCATCACATTTAGATATGTTACCTGTCCGTTGGCATTTGTCACATTAAGTAACATACCTGATAGCATCTTTGAATAACGAAGGCCAATAAAAACCTGATTCAAGTATTTTTTGTGCGGTCTTAGTTCCACTATAGTGTCCTCCGGTTGGCCCTGAGTGGCAATGTTCCAATATTTTTGATGTTTTTGATCCTGTAACGCATCTTCTGATGACTTGATCTGCACATCTGCGAAACAGAAATGGGTCGTCCCAAAAGTAGGTTTTCACATCATTAAAGAATCGCTTCTTTTGTTAGTGTGTTAATCCTTTTAGGATAATGTTAGTAGCTAAAAAATTAGCGATGTCTGCAAACCAAGATATAGCGAAAAATTGTTCTTTAGAAAATGAATCATTTATTTCAACGTCATCTAGTTCTCTGGTATTGGATTTCCCGAGCCTGGACAGATGATCAGCCGCGAGATTTTCAGCTCCTTTCTTATCTTGAATCTCCAAGTCAAATTCCTGCAATAGGAGAATCCATCCAATGAGTCGAGGTTTTGCATCAGTTTTAGTTAAAAAGGTAGTGAAGGGCGGAATGATCGGTGTAAACAACAACTTTAGACAATATGAGATATGATCAAAATTTATCAAATACAAAAACCACAGCTAGCAACTCTTTTTCCGTAATAGTATAGTTTTCTTGTGCAGTCGTTAAGGTTTTGCTGGCATAATAGGTAGGTTGAAAATGCTTGTCTCTTCGCTGTCCCAATACTGTACCTACTGCAAAGTCACTCGCATCATACATTAGTTCAAATGGTAAGTTCCAATCAAGTGCAATTATGATTGGAACATTAATTAATTTATCCTTTAAAGTATTAAATGCTTCTAAACATTCCTGATCGAAGTTAAAAGGTATATCTTTTTGTAGCAATTTAGTCAAAGGCTTAGCTATTTTAGAAAAATCCTTAACAAATCTTCTATAAAAACCAGTATGTTCTAAAAATCTTCTAATAGCCTTAACCGAACTAGGAGGTGGTAATTTTTCGATTGTTTCTATTTTAGATTTATCCACCTCAATCCCTTTACTAGAATTTTATACCCTGATACAATACCTTCTTGAACCATGAAGTGACATTTCTCCCAGTTAAGCACAAGGTTTTTTTCCTCACATCTTATTAAAACTCGCTTTAAATTTTTAAGGTAGAGATGGAAAGAGTTATCAAATACCGAAAAATCATCCATAAATACTTCCATGATATCTTCCACGAGTTCGTCGAATATAGCCATCATACAGCGTTGAAAAGTGGCAGGAGCATTACATAATCCAAAAGGCATTCTACGATAAGCGAACGTACCATATGGGCATGTGAATGTCATTTTTTCTTGATCTTCAGGAGCTATTGGGATTTGGAAGTAACCTGAGAGTCCATCTAGAAAGCAGTAATACATGTGTCTGGATAATCTTTCTAACATTTGGTCAATGAATGGCAAGGGGAAGTGATCTTTTCTTGGGGCATCATTCAATTTCCTATAGTCTATGCAAACTCTCCACCCTGTGACTGTTCTTGTTGGGATTAATTCATTCTTCTCGTTGGTCACAACCGTCATGCCTCCTTTCTTAGGGACAACCTGCACTGGACTTACCCAAGAACTGTCAGAAATAGGATAAATAATTCCAGCATCTAGAAGTTTAATTACCTTGGCTTTTACAATTTCCTTCATGTTAGGGTTCAGACGTCTTTGAGCTTGCACACATGGTTTGTATTCATCTTCCGTCAAAATTTTGTGGGTGCAAAAAGAAGGGCTGATTCCTTTAATGTCAAAAATTTTCCAAGCTATGGCCATTTTATGTTCTTTTAATACTTGGATTAATTCCTTTTTCTCCTTGGGTTGCAAGTTAGAAGCAATAATAACTGGTAATGTAGAATTATTTTTCAAGAAATGCGTATTCTAAGTGGTTTGGTAATTGTTTAAGTTCCAGTTTGGGAGGCTCCTCAATAGAGGGTTTTTGCTTAAGTTCATCATTTATCTTAATGCCCTCATATTCTACTTGTCTTGACGAATGGTCATTAGGTTCCTCACCTGTCTCCTCGCCTTGAGCTGGATACGATTCCGTCGTCTCCTTTTGTACAATTTCCTGAAAAGAATCTTGAGTAATATGATCAATAGAGTCAATAAAATAACATGAATCATCCTGTTCCTTAGAGAATCTCATAGCATCGTAAATTTTAAAGATAATCTCCTCGTCACCCACTCTAAGTACCAATTTACCGTCACCCACATCGATTACAGCCCTAGCAGTGGCTAAAAATAGGCGCCCTAAAATTAAGGGTACTTCCACATCTTCATCTATGTCAAGCACAACAAAATCAACAGTGAATATGAATTTATCTACTTTTACGAGTACATCTTCTATAATACCCCTAGGGTATTTAACAGATCTATAGCTAATTGAATACTCATCCTAGTAGGTTTAAGTTCCCCAAGACTAAGTTGTTTGAACATTTTATATGGCATCAAATTAATGCTAGAGCTTAAATCAGCTAGTGCTTTTTCAATATTCAGGCTACCAATTAAGCAAGGGATAGTAAAACTTCCTGGATCTTTCAGTTTGGTTGGCAGCTTGTTTTGGAGTATGGCTGAGCACTCCTCATTGAGTTCTATTGTAGATAAGTCCTCGAACTTCCTTTTATTTGTTAGAAGCTCCTTCAAAAATTTTGCGTATGTAGGCATCTGCGAGATGGCTTCGACAAAAGGTAAGTTGATATGTAATTGCTTAAAAAGTTCAAGAAACTTACTGAATTGTGCATCAATGCTATCTTTTTTCAATTTTGCTGGATATAGAACTGGTGGTTTATATTCCTCCGGCACTGGTTTGTTACTATTTTAGGGTTTTTCTTCCCTCCTTTCGCTTTCCACGGCTTCTTGTGCTAACTTCTTTTCAGATTCCGATAACACTTTCCCACTCCTTAGTGTAACTGCTTTGACATGCTCTTTTGATTTGGTGTTACTAAGTAAACTTCCTAGTGGTCTTTCCGAGATCAGTTTGGATAGCTGGCCTATCTGAGTTTTGAGTCCTTAGATCAACGCTTGTTGATTTTTAAGTGCTGTCTCGGTGTTCTGAAAACAGGTTTCTAACACTGATATAAACTTTAAGAGTATCTATTCAAGGTTTGGCTTCTTTTCCTGATGGTAGGGTGGTTGTTGGTAGCCCGGAGGATGTTGTGGTCTTTCATTTCCTTGACAGCCCCACGAGAAATTGGGGTGGTTCCTCCAACCTGCATTATAAGTGTTACTATATGGATTGTTTTGAGGTCGAGGATTATTACCCATGTAGTTTAATTGTTCGTTATTCATGCTGTGGCCATAAGGTTGGTATTCCGAATGGTTTGTTCCACCGCTACTTGCTTCGCACTACATTACTGGGTGAACCTGTGAAGAACTAAGAAAACCATCAATCTTTTTATTCAAGAGTTCTACCTGATTTGACAGCATGGTGACCAAATCGACGTTATAAACACCGGCTATTTTCGTTGGCTTTGTCCTCATGACTTACCACTGATAGTTATTCAGTGACATCTCCTCTATAAACTCATTGGCATCTTCCGATGTTTTATTGTTGATGGTTCCGTCTGCCGCTGCGTCAACCATTTACCGAGTCGAAGGATTCAGACCATTGTGAAATGTTTGTACTTGGAGCCAAAGCGGTAACCCATGGTGAGGGCACCTTCTCAGAAGGTCCTTGTATCTTTCCCATGCATCGTAGAGTGTTTCTAAATCCATCTGCACAAAAGAAGAGATATCATTACGTAATTTAGCCATTTTATCCGGCGAAAAATATTTTAGTAAATTTTTTCGGTCATTTGTTCCCAAGTAGTAATTGACCCTCGTGGTAACGAGTTCAACCACTGTTTAGCTTTGTTCATCAATGAAAAGGGAAACAACCGAAGATGTATGACATCATCAGAAATGTCATTAATTTTAAATGTATCGCATAGTTCTAAGAAGTTGGCTAAATGAGCGTTGGTTGGAATCCTGCAAACCATCAAACTGGAAAATTTGTTGTATCATTTGAATAGTGTTAGATTTTAATCAAAAGTATTTGTAGCTACAGCAGGTCTAACTATGCTTGATTCAGTTCCTGTTAAAGAAGGTTTAGCATAATCATACATAGTGCGTGGAGCAGGATTTTGATTAACCGCAATTGCAGGAGGTAGCTGATTGCCTTGGTTTTCAACCATCTCTTTGGTTGGGGGTTGAGTATCGTCTTCTTGCTCGTTCTCCGTGTATCTTAAGCTACTCCTTATTTCTCTTTGGTTTCTACGAACTGTACGATCAATTTCTTCGTAAAAAAGTAATGGTCCCGACGGGTATCTTCTAGTCATAAACTATAAAAACCTGCCAAGAGAAAAAAAGAGTAGCTTAATAAATAATAAAAATTAAATTAAATTAAATTGCAAGAAAAATAAATGGCTAAAGTAATAAAAATTGAGTGTTCCTAATATCTTAGATCCCCAGCAACGGCGCCAAAAACTTGATCGCGTTATTTCATGATAGGTTTTAAATATTTATAATTACTCGTTCTTAAACTAACTATTATTGCGATGTAGGCAAGTGTACCTATCAAACAGTAGTATAGTTTTAGCAAGACCGGATTGTTGAACTCAAAGGAACTAAAAGTACTAGTAATGACTGTCTTTTTATTATCTAGCCTAAGAATAAAGAGGTTTTGTTTTAATTAACTAATTATCTAAACTAAGAACACATAGAGAAAATAATTGGGGAATTGCTTTTGAAAAAAATCGATTGACTTAAAACAATACCTAAGGAAAAATCCACCTAGAATTTACTTGTTATTCTGGCTCCGAATCGGACAATTTATTCATTCAACTTGTTCCGAAGAGATCCCTAAGTTATGTTATTATCCCTATTCAAGACTAATAACGTCTAATTCCTAGATTGAATAATCGAGGCTTTTCTCTAATTAACACTCTAAAGTTGCATTAACTCGATCTATGGATCCCCTTATCAGGTTTTACCCTAATCCGAAAAAATCTTGTCACCCTATGTCTAGGCGCGCAATCAACTCCACTTAATTATGACAAATGTACTCTTAGACAGGGTCTATTCCTCGTCTGAATAAGAGCATGTCTTGAATTAGTATCCTGGAATATCAAAACAAGAATTAAGAACACATAATTAAGAATAAGTTAAATATTTATCATACGATTCAGAAAATAATAACAAGATTCATCTTAGGTTTCATTCCCCTTAGGTATTTAGGGGTTTTAGTTCATAACTAAATAAGAAAACATCTCAGAAGAATAAAGAATACAAAACATAAAGAAAACCCAAAACTCCTGAAGGGAAATCGAGGAGAGATCTTCAGTCTTGATGATGAATCCGGCTTCTGAGATGGATCAATCGACTTCCTTGGAGTAATTCCTTACTCTCTATTCTCCGTCTCCTTTTTCTTCATTCTCTAGGGTGTATTTATAGGCTTTGGAATGCCTAGAAGCCCTCAATTTTAGCCTTTTTCGAATTGGACTCAACTTGGGCTCGGCAGGGACACGCCCGTGGCACACGCTCGTGTTCGATTACTTCAGGCCATGCTCGAGCCTACCAAATTGACACGGCCGTGTGGTCTGCCCGTGTGAGGAGGTTCAGGCCGTGTTGATTTCGTACTTTGGCCCATTTTTTTCGTTTTTGGCCCATTTCTTGTTCCTTTCGCTCTCCTATGCTCTCCTAAGTATAAAACATGAAATTAAAGTATTAGGAGCATCAAATTCACCAATTCTAATAAGAAATCATCCACAAAATGCATTAAACATGTATAATTTATGGTTTATCACCAACCCTACAGTAGGCCCACAGTCGTTTGGGACGACTCATGCAACCCTAGAGAAAAATTCAGATAAATGGGCCCACACACCTGTGTGATTTGCCCGTGTGGGCCCACATATCTAAATTGGCCTTGCTCATGTGGGTCATGTGGCCTAGCCCAGATACCACACGCTTGTGTGGCGTATTCGTGTGGGCCCATACACCCAATTTGGCCTAGCCTGTGTGGCTCACACGTCTATACTCTGGCCATCACACGGTCATGTCTTGAGCACGACCTGGCCTTTGTCGATCACACGACTGTGTTGTCACACACAGCCTACCACACGGCCGTGTGGCGTCAACGGTGGAGTTTTTTGGCTGTCGTCGAATCTCATTTTTCTGCGTTTCAGGTACACACGTGGTATGATTTTAATGCTACTACAAACACGAACACTCCAAAACCTAAAAATCGACATACCGACACTCAGAATCAATCTTAATACATGGTTAAACCGAAACCCAAAATTGGCTACAACTCAAATGAAGCACTACTGCTTACCCCAAACACTCCGGTCGATTAACTACTATCCTGCAGGAGTAGAATCTCGAGCTTCTTGATTTGTTGCTGCCCAAATACAACAGTAACCCCAATCAATCATTGGAAAAACACAAGTTACCGAAAGCAGAGCTCCGCTTACGTGAACGTGCAACGAAAGAAAGAATAATAAAAATAGAGGTGTGATGGCCAGCAAAAATGAATCAAAACCAAAAGGAAGAAAAGGAAAGGGAAACGACAGAGGAACTAGATACCAACATCAGTTTTCTTAGGAGGAAGGAGAAAATTTTGCAAAAAGAAAAGATATCCCTTTTTGATAACAACCCCCAAATCCCATATTTTTCTCCCACTAACCCCCACTCTCAGTATTTCAATACAATCGGAACTCTTTCAGCCAAACAAGCAAAATAAACTCCTTCACTTGCGTAGGGATTCGAACACAGTGTAACACCTCTTACCCTTATCCGTCGCCGGAACAGGGTACGAGGTATTACCGAATCATAGTACATACCATTAAATAAAACCAAGACAAAAATATGGCATACAATTAGATCATAAATCATTATAACATATGCCTTTAATAATATTAGCCAATTTCAAAGGCTTCGTACAAAATAATCAGTCAAATACTATAATTAATATTTTAAAACCTAGACAATTATGAAACGTAACAAAATAACTAAGTCTACTATACATGCCATAATTCAAAATGTTTAGTTCAAATACCCAAAAATATTGATAGTGCAGGCAGATCTTCAACGATCCTTGACTCCTGTGCAAGCTGGACGACACTATAAGACAAAAGAGAGAAAAGAAGGTAAGCTTATAGCTTAGTAAGCAAGTTTGTAAATAATGAATAAAGAATTTAATATGTTTACACAATAACTCAAGTGTATCTACTTTTAATTTTACCATTTACTCCACTTTGGTCAAGCTGTCTCTACTGCGTCATACTCACTAAATAAATCATAAATCGAGTTACAAAACTCAAAATTAAAATCCGTAAAATTTTCATGAAACTAGACTCATATTACTTCTTACTAATGTTTTTCTAGAATTTTTTGTCCAGCCAATTAGTACAGTTTATTAGTTAAAATTTCCCCTGTTATACTACTCGACTGATTTGACCTCTATTCACTACGAATTGAATTTATCCCAGTACACAATTCAAATAGCTGTGAAATTTGTTTCATTTAAAACTAGACTCAATAAGGAATCTATACATATAAACTATATTTCTTAATTAGTTTTGTACAATTTTTAATGATTTTTCAAAGTTAGAACTGGGGATCACATAGTCATTCTGAGCAAGTCACACACAAATATAATTATCTCAAAATATAGAGTTCCTTTACTTGCTCTGTTTCTTTTACATGAAAATAGATTCATTATAAATTCATATCTCATTTAGCCTCTAACTAATTCCTACTATTTTTGGTGACTTTTCAAATTCACGTCACTGCAACTGTCCAAAACAGTATTATTGCTAATTCACTCTTTCACACTTTCTTTGTATTTACCTCATTTAGCCTACATATCACAATTCACTTTCACCACATTTCATACATCACAAGTGTAGGTTCATGATTATAATGTCACTATAAAATCATCCCGTTGAACAATTCAGATCAATCCTCGATACTTGGTGGTTTCAGCACACAGCTCCACCATCATATTTCATATAATTCGGCTCTCTTGTACACATGATGAACACTTAGTACCACCCATGTGACCTAGCCAATTTATCTCGTAGCTCTCTTGTCTACATGGTGTCCTTCACTTGGAATCACACATGCGACCTAGCTACATTTATCCTCTCCCGTAGCTCTCTTGTCTACATGGGATACATCACGTATCACACATGTGACCTAGCTACTACATAGTATCTCATAGCTCTCTTGTACACATGATGTGCACTCAGCACCATACATGTGACCTAGCTACATTTCATCTATATTATTCAATCTTTCCGAAAGTTCAACCGGGATTTCTCTCACTATTACTTATTTCCATTCTTCCAATAGTCGATTTATAATTCAAAATCAACTAAAATATATAAAATAGGCTGAAATACAAAAATGTAAATGAAGTTAATGTATTATTTACATACAAACTTACCTCGGTGCAAAATATGGAAATTTTGCAATTTAGTCCAAAACCTTTTCCTTCCCAGCTCGAGGTCGATTCCACGCCTTTCTTGATCTATAACAACACATTTAGCTCATTTAACACTCATACTATTTATTTCAATCCAAAAATCACATTATGCAAAAAGTACATTTTTGCCCCCTAACTTTTACAAAATTACGATTTTGCCCCTAGGCTCAGAAATTTAATTTCAGCCCTTATTCTTATGTTTTGTGACATGCTGAACATTTTTCTCTTCTATAACAATATCAAATTCTCACTCTAACATGTACTTATGAGCATTAGGTATTTTTACCGATTATACCGTTTTGCTCGTTTTCACTAAAAATCGCTTAGAAAAGACCGTTCTCCTAACCTCAAACATTCATATTCTACCATCAAACATCAAAATACATGCATATCATTCATGGGTAAATTTTTAAACATAAACCCTAACTCGAAATAATGGTAGAAATAGGTAAACCGAGCTACGAGGATTTCAAAAATGTAAAGAACATTAAAAACGGGGCTTGAATGCACTTACTATTGAGCTTGAAAGCTTGGAAAAACCCTAGCTATGGTGTCTATGAGAGTTTCAGCCAACTTGATGAAAATGATACCAAATTTTGGCTTTGTTTTCCCATTTTATTATTTTATTTACCAAATGACTAAATTATCCTTCATTAAAAACTATGATGTTTTATCTTCCTTTAGGTATTTTTGTCCAAACTAGTATAATGGTCTAATTACTATACAAGGACTTCCACTTTAAAAACCCATTACTCACAAGTACTTAGTACCTTTGTGAACTAGAACACACATTTTACAACTTTTGCAATTTAGTCCTAAATATCAAATTGGACCCTTTATCGATAAAATTTCTAAACAAAATTTTCACACAGTTATGAAATCATGCCATAGACCTTAAAATGATAATAAAACTATTATTTCTATCTCAGATTTGTGGTTTCAAAACCACTATTCCATTTTGGCCCTAAATCGGGCTGTTACACACAGGACCTCCAACACACCAACATCCTTACCATCCAAACCTGCAGGCTCATTCTGATATGAATTTACAAATAAATTAATATAAGCCCACTTAACAAAAATAGGGCTTAGATCCAAAAATAACATAATTTGCTAAAGGTATGGCTTGAACTTGGAACCTCACACACACACACCCAGAACACTTAACCACTGAAACAGATACACATTTGTGTCAAATAATCCCAGAAACAAAAACTAAAATCCGGGGCATTACAGCTCTACCCCCTAAAAGAAATTTCGACCTCAAAATTTACCTGATCAGAAAAGATGAGGATACTACTGGCGCATCGAGTCCTTAGGTTCCCATGTGGCCTCCTCGGTACCATGATTCCGCCACAGAACCTTCACTAACGAGATAGACTTCCTTCTCATAACCTTAATGTCACGATCCAGAATCTGAACTGGTTCCTCCTCGAAGGTCGAGTCTGGCCTAACCTCGATCTCCTTAACTGAGACAATGTGAGATGGGTCTGACAGATACCGTTTCAGCATCGAGACATGAAAAATATCATGGATATGATCCAACTCTAGAGGTAGCTCCAACTGATAAGCAACCGACGCTATTCGCTTCAAAATCTGATACGACCCAATAAATCTAGGGCTGAACTTGCCCTTACGACCAAATCTCAGAACCTTTTTCCACAGTGAAACCTTAAGGAAGACGAAGTCCCCTACAGCATACTCAACATCATGCCTCTTCAGATCTGCATATGATTTCTTTCTATCCAAAGTTTCTTTCAAATGATCCCGAATTAGTCTAACCTTATCCACTATCTCAGAAACCAACTCAGGACCCAAAACCTGACGTTTACCCAACTCAGTCCAACATAGCAAGGTACAACACTTACGACCATACAAAGCCTCGTAAGGTTCCATCTGAATGCTAGAATAGAAGCTGTTATTATAGCCGAACTCAGCTATCGGTAGATAATCCTCCCAACTACCTCGAAAATCAATCACACAACTTCGAAGCATATCCTCAGTATCTGAATCACCTTCTCAGATTGACCATTGGTCTGAGGATGGAACACAGTACTAAAGTCCAATCTCGACCCCAGAGTTTCATGTAACTTCTTACAGAATCAAGATGTAAAACGAGGATATCTGTAAAAAATAATCAACACTGGAACCCCATGTAGTCTAACTATCTCAAAGATATACAACTTCGCCAACTTCTAAAGAGAAAAGTTCGTCCGAACCGGAATGAAGTCAACAGACTTGGTCAATTGATCCACGATGACCCAAACAGAATCCTTCTTAGTGGGTCTCAAGGGCAACCCACTAACGAAGTCTATCATTACACGTTCCCATTTCCATAAGGGAATCTTGACAAGCTGCAACAAACTCGAAGGCAACTGGTGCTCAGCCTTAACCTGCTGGCACGTCAAACATCGAGCCACAAAATCTATAACCTCTCGCTTCAAACTCAGCCAACAGTACAACTCACAAAGATCGCGATACATCTTATTACTATTAGGATGCATAGCATAAGGGCTACTATGCGCCTCCCACAAAATAGACTGCCTCAGATCAGAATCGTTTGGCACACAAATCTGGCCTCGAAAACACAAAACACCATCACTGTTCAACCCAAAGTTGGAAGTAGTACCACTCTCAATCTGTTGAAACTGCAAACCCAAAGACTCATCCCCTGTCTGCTTATCCCAAATCTGATCAATCCAAGTTGGCTTAATTTGTTCGGCCAACAGACTCCCATCATCAAACAGACTAAGGCGAGCAAACATCGCCCTCAGATCAGACATTGCTCTACAACTTAGAGCATCAGCTACCACATTAGCCTTACCAAGATGATACTCAATGGTGTAGTCATAATCTTTGAGCAGCTCAATCCAACAATGCTACCTAATGTTCATCTCCTTCTGAGTAAGAAGGTGCCTGAGGTTCTTGTGATCAATGTAGATGATACACCTTTTGCCGTGAAGATAATGCCTCCAGATTTTCAACGCAAAGACTACTGCAGCCAACTCGAGATCATGTGTCAGATAATTTGCCTCATACGTCTTAAGCTGACGGGATGCATAGGCCACAATATTCCTATCTTGTATCAACACACATCCCAAACCAACATGCGATGCATTACTGTATACCACAAATTCCTTGCCAAATTCAAGCTGTATCAAAATAGAAGTCTGAGTCAGAATATTTTTAAGCTTCTTGAAGCTTGATTGCTACACATCAGTCCAAACAAATAAAACACCTTTACATAGAAGCTTAGTCAATGGCGCAGCAATCAAAGAGAACCCCTAAATGAAACGCCGATAGTATCCGGTTAGACCTAGAAAACTGCAGATTTCAAACTCATTCTTGGGTTGTTTCCAATCCAACATAGCCTAAATCTTCTTAGAATTGACTCGAATCCCCCTAGCAAAAACTACGTGCCTAAAAAATTCACTTCATGTAGCCAGAACTCACACTTGCTTAGCTTAGTGTAAAGCTGCTTCTCACGAAGAATCTAAAGCACTACTCTAAGATGCTCATCACGCTCATCCTCAGTCTTAGAGTATACTAGAATGTCATCGATGAAAACCACAACGAATAGATCCAAATAAGGCTGAAACACTCGGTTCATCAGATCCATAAATGCAACCACAACATTCATCAGACCGAAAGGTATAATTAGGAACTTGTAGTGTCCATAACTAATCCTAAATACAGTCTTATGAACATCAGCTTCCTTAACCCTGAACTGATGATACCCAGATTGAAGATCAATCTTGAAGGACACAGGAACCCCTCGAAAATGTTCAAATAAGTCATCGATCATTGAAAGAGGATACTTATGCTTTATAGTCAGCTTGTTCAACTATTGACAATCAATGCACATCCTCATGATTCCATCCTTTTTCTTAACAAATAGAACAGGTGCTCACTAAAGAGACACACTACAAAGAATGTAACCACGATCCAAAAGTTCTTGAAGTTAAGCCTTAAGTTCTGTAAGCTCTTTCAGTGCCATTCGATAGGGAGCGATGGACACCAGAGCTGTACCTGGAAGAAGCTCGATCCCAAACACAACCTCTCAGTTCGGAGGCAATCCCGGTAACTCCTCAGAAAAGACATCTTGAAAATCCCTCACAGTTCTATTATCCCCGATCGAAGAGTTCCTAGAAGCAGAATTACTAATGTAAGCCAAATATGCCTCACAACTTTTCCAGACTAGTTTCTCAGCCACAAGAGCAGAGATTACATTTGACAAATAATCTCGACGCTCTCCGATCACAACCACCTCTTTATCATCCCCAGTCCTTACTACGACCCTCTTAGTCACACAATCGAAACTAACTCAGTGTTTGACCAATCAGTCCATACCCAGAATCAGATTGAACTCCCCAAATGGTAACTCCAATAGATTAGCCAGAAATATAGCCCCTTGCACCGTTAACGGAACATCCCTATACAGTTTACTAACCCGAATAGACTGCCCCAATGGACTCAATACAGTAACCTCACTAGTAATGCTCTCAACAGCAATTACCGAGGTTTCAGATATAGTACTAGCTATGTATGAATGAGTAGACCCTATGTCTATCAAAGCCAAGTAAGGTACATCAAATATAAAGAACATACCGGTGATAACATCAGGAGCATCTCTATCCTCCCGGAGATGAGCAGCATAAATAAGTGCAGGCTGCCTCACCTCGGTCTGTACAGCACCGCTGCCTGGTGTTCTCTGTCCATGACCCAAACCGTTACCACCGATAGTCTATCCACGACCCCTAAGTGGCTGCTGAACTACTCTTTGAGGCTGTACAGTACTCGGAGCTAAACTTGCATCTGATCTGCCCACTGTGGACACTCTCTAATACGGTGCTCAAGAGACCCGCACCTCAAACAAGCCCCAATCCTCCTTCAGCTCTCGCCCAGATGGTGTCTCCCACAATGTCCACAAGACAACACCCCAGTAGAAGCAATAGGGCCTCTTACTCTAACTAGCCCCTCAGATCTAGCCTTTTTCTTAGGCTTTTGCACAGAACTCGAGGGTTTCGAATCCCTTTTGTTCTTATCTCTCTCCTTATCTCTATTCTGACACTCATGTGCTTAACATCTTCAGCGACCTTTGCCTTCTCGACTAGAATAGAAAACTCGCACTCCCTCTGCGGAGCTATCAAAACTCTCAAATTTTCTCTCAGTCCATCCTCAAAGCGAACATACCTCTCATATTCTGATGCCACCATACCTCGAGCATAGGTACTAAGCCTTAGGAATTCGGCCTCATAGTCGGCCACAGATCGATCACCTTGCGTGAGGTTCAAGAATTCACGTCTATGAGCATCGATACAGCTAGCTCCCACATACTTGCTCTGAAATGTAGTCCTAATGAATTCCCAATTTAGACTATCTGGGTGAGTTCCCTCTTTAATTGTCAACCACTACTGGTAAGCCTCATCGCGAAGCAAGGAGACTGCACCCTTCAATTTCTGCTAGGGGGTACAGTCTAGATCATCTATAATTCTCTCAGTGGCCTCCAACCAACACTCAGCAACATTAGGGGTGACTCCTGTGACACCTCTAAACAATTCAGCTCCATTAGATCGAAGTCGTTGAGTTAGCAACCGTCGACCCCCAGATCTAAAATTAGGTCCAGCGACCTTCTCTAATATCCTCAGCATGGCTTGGGACAGTGCGTCGTCCCTAGTTGAACTGTAACACCCCTAAACCTTATCCGTCACTAGAATAGGGTTACGAGGCATTATTGATCAAAGCACAACATATAATATACATTTCTCAAACAAGATTCAACTTCACATAAATATCAAACTAACATAATCATATTGTCCTTTATAAGGTTCTACGAGACCTTAAAACATGCTTAGAAGTGGTTCAGGACTAAACCGATATCATTTGCAAACTTTGAGAATCTAATAAAATTTTCAAACATTTAAAGGTCACACGCCCACGTGAACAGGCCTTGTGCCTCAAACGGCCTCAGACACACCCGTGTGTCTAGATAGTGTGAAAATAGGGCATACATACTAACTTTCACCACACGGCCGAGGACACCCCCGTGTGCCAGGCCATGTGAAAACTGGAGGGGTTACTGACTTGGGTCACACGGTCGACCACACGCCTATATACCAGCCTGTGTGTCACACAAGGCTAGTGGACACGCCCATGTGTTTAAGCTGTGCCAAACCTGTAGGGTATACTGACTTAAATTCGAACGGTACCCTAGCGGACACATGACCGTGTAGCATGACCTTGTGTCGTACACAGCTGAGACACACGCCCGTGTCTTTTCCCGTGTGGACAAAAATAGGCTATTTGCATAACCATTTTGCCATCATATTTTCACAATCATACAAAAGTATAATTTGCATCAATAATTCAACCAAATTGGCAGCCATTTCATAACCATTCATACACATATCATACCATTTAGAAATCAATCTCTCAACTACTCAAATACATAGCTAAAACATACCAAATCAATATGTCAATATCATCAAATTTTGCATAACTTCTAAATGCATTTCTTCATCATTTCAATTACTAACTCTTGTTACAAAATATACCATTTCATCATCTCAAAATTCAAGCCACAACATGCTGTCTTCCAAACATTAATATACTAATTATCAACTAGCTATACAAGCAAACATAAAACCATTACAAAATATGCCAAAACATAGGCCATATATATAACACCACATATATCACTTATCAAACACATAAATCAAGCCAACTTAAATGGCCATACACATTACCATTTACAAGCCAAGTCTCATGGCTATATCATATCTTAAAACATATCAAAATGACACTAGCCTATACATGCCATATACTATATACACAAAGCTTCAAAAATACCAACAAGATGATCGATAGTGTGACGATGTTCCTGATGATCCCCGAGTCTGAGCTAGCTTTGATTATCTACAAAGAAAGGAAAGAACACACAAAGTAAGCTTTAAAAGCTTAGTAAGCCATATACAAATAAATTATCACATGAATCAATATCATTTCTATCAATAGGCAACCATGAATAAACATTTATAAGATCACAAACCTTTCTCATTGTACACCTATTCAATATCATAATTGAAATCATCAAATACTCTCCTTTATTTACTTGTATGAATCTCATACATTCCTGAGCCATTTAACTCATTCACACATTCTTTCTCGACTTGACTTTTCCCGCTGAACCATTCAAAATCGTTAAAGATACTCAAAAATCACATAAAACTCATACAATGCCATATCCTAGATATGGTCTTACATATTATCACATATCGATGCCACTGTCCCAGACAGGGTCTTACACGAAATCGAATAACAATGCCAATAGCTCAGACATGGTCTTACACGTAATCACAATACAATGCCAATGTCCCAGACATGGTCTTACATGACATCTCGGTAACTTAATGTCATGACATTTGTATCCTATACTATTCCTAAAGTTCGTACGCGACTTTCAGATATCATAACTTCGTCGATTCTTGCTCGTATTTGCTCGTTCAACATTCATAAGAATTCAATGATAATGAAACATATATAATTCAATTCAAAGACATTTATTTGCATATGAACTTACCTCGTAGTCGAAATAGAGGGACTGAATCGACTATTCGATAACCTTCGATTTTCCTCGATCTAAATCCGATTTCTTTCTTCCTTGATCTATATACATTCAAAATTAACTCTTTTATTCCTCAATTCATTCAATTTCATCCAAAACACATAATTTGGGGTATTTTACACATCAACCCTATAATTTCACATTTATTACAATTTAGTCCTTATTTCAATAAATACAAAATTACACCAATTCAATTCAAACCCATGTGTGCCAAATTACTATAGTGCCCCTAGCAGCCTATATTTCACATTTATTCACATTTTTAACCCCACATTTTCATCTTTTCACAATTTAATCCTTAATATGCATTTTTACTTAAAATCACTTTACAAAACATAGATATCTATCATTAAGCTTATATAATTCATCATCAATCATTCAAAAACACATGAATTCATCAATGAAAACTTCCAAAACATTAAGTAGTTTTACAAATTAGTCCCTGGGCTAGCTAGTACTCAAAGCAACGATCACAAAAATGTAAAAATAAAAAAAAACGAAACAAAAAAGGACCTTCAATTAAACATCAACATGATCGAACCTTCAAAGTTTTCAAAAACCTTATTTTCTTTCTTATTTCGGTTGGGGAAGATGACCATTTAGCATAAAATTGTTCTTATTTTATTTAATATAACTTAATTCACAATTTACCATTTTATCCTTTAGTTAAAACATTAAAAATCACATAATTCAAGGCCATTTATGTACATCTCCACTATCAATGGTTTAATAACATTATAAGGACCTTTGGTTTAATAAACCATAGCAAATGAACACTTTTAAATTATAGCATGCTACTTTTTTATTTTACGCGATTTAGTCCTTTCGTCAAATTAAGCACTCAAATGCTAAAATTATTTCACGAAACTTTCACACATATCAAATAACATGCTATAAACACCAAAAATAATATTAAAATAATTTTACGACCTTGGATTTGTGGTTCCAAAACCATTTTTTTGATTTAACTAAAACCAGGCTGTTACATGAATGACTCTGTAACCCAGTCTCAGTAGCAGGTGACACAGGTGTCTCACTAGTGTCTAGATTTGGCATGCTGCCCAGAGATGAGGTCTTAGCTCGAGCCCCCAACGGCATCTAACTCGGCTTCGAGTACCACGTTGACGGATACCTCGTACGCTTATTGTAATTTCGAATTTTTATCTACATTAAGAGTTTTATGCATCAGTTCAATATTTATTAACAAGTGTTTTATGTAATAAATATTAGAAGTTCAGCAATGTTTCCAAAAGTTTCAGTCTTTATTTGTTTCATTATAGTTTTCAAAGAGTACTCACTATAGTGTTTTAGAGTATGCTATCTAAAGTATTTCAAAATAAACTATCCAAGTTTCAGAATACTTACAGGATCGGTGCCAGAGACTCGGTGTACCACATTCTCAATCAAAATATTTTTTAACCATTTGAAAATCAATTCTTTAAAACATATTTTGGAACCCAAAATTCACAGTCGAGTTTTGCAACCTAGCTCTGATACCGCTAAATGTAATACAGCAAACTCTGCCTAGACGTTATGGTTAAATCTGCGATGTCACATGGAATAGATTTTAAAAATGGGGTTATCTGGGTAGAAACCAATTCCGATTATTCAACTCTTATTTGTTTATAATTATTCCAAAATATTTATTTAAATAGTCGAAACATCTTAAGACGTATCTCTTTTTAGTGGAAGCTTATAAAATCGTTAAGTATAGGAAAAACCGTTTGATGGGAAAAATCGTTTGATGTTTTTAAAAAGTCTTTGTTTTTGGTAAAATCTGAGCTTTTGTCAAGTTTGGCAACATTAAAAGCATAATACATAGTAAACCCAAATTAAAACAACAGTCCGAAAAGTCCACATTTTACAAAAATACCCAGAAAGGAATTAAAAATTTAAAGTAGAACAAAAACAGAAATGGTATGTAATAGGTGGTCACCGTCGAGTCCTCCGTTGCACCGATCCGCCTAACTCTATGAATTACCTATACAGATCAGTCAAAAAAGAGTGAGTTTACGTAAACTCAGTGTGTAACCCTATAGAATTAAGCATGCATACACATGCAGTAAAACAGAATCAGTCAAATACAGATTCGGGCCTAAGCCCATTACAAATACAGATACACAAATCAGAATCAGAATCCTACCCCCATCCTCTAGATACTATTTCCAGGTATCCCTATACACCATGTGGGGTTTAAAACACCTACCTATTCCTACACACCATATAGTACCGATGTGGCACATAACAGATATAATGCAGCCATGCTGCCAGATAATAGGCGTAAATTACCTTTTAGAATAATTTCTCTAATATACATCATCCCAACCCCAATATCAGATACAAAAATATACAAGTACAGAAAAATAATCTAACATGCTCAAATGCTTATGACCATATACAGATAGCAGAAAATAGTTCAAGTAGACATGCATCAGAATTCTAATCAAATCAGAATATCAAACAAACAGTTCATATAGCTTAGGGTTTAATTAGCCCTTACCAATCCTACAGTAGGGCCACAGTCGTTTGGGACGACCCGTACAACCCTAGGAAAAAATTCAGATAAATGAGCCCACACACCAAGATTGGCCTTACCCATGTAGATCACACGGCCTGGCCCAGATACCACACAACCGTGTAGCGTGTCCGTGTGGGCCCACATGCCCAATTTGGCCTAGCCCGTATGGTTCACATGGCCACCCTCCGGCTATCACACGATCGTGTCTTGTGGCGATGTGGAGTTGACAGTGGGGTTTTTTGGCTTTCACTGAATCTCATTTTTCTGCGTTTCGGGTACACTCTGGTAAGATTTTGATGGTACTGCAAACACGAACACTCTAGAACCTAAAAATTGGCATACCGACGCTCAAAATCAATTTTAATACACAATTAAACCAGAACCCAAAATCGACTATAACTCAAATCAAGCACTATCGCTTACCACAAACACTCCGGTCGAATAACTACTATCCCGCAAGAGTAGAGTCTCGAACTTCTTGATTTGTAGTTGCCCGAAAACAACAGTAACCCTAATCAATCATTGGAAAAACACAAGTTATCGAAAGTAAAGCTCCACTTACCAAAATGTGCGACAAGAACATAAATAACAAAAGTAGAGGTGTGACGACTAAAAAATAGGAATCGAAACCAAAAGGAAGAAAAGGAAAGGGGAATGGTAGAGGAACTAGATACCAACGTCAATTTTCTTAGGATGAGGGAGAAAATTTTGCAAAAAGAAAAGATACCCCTTTCTGATAACCCCCAAATCCCATATTTTTCTCCCACTAACCCTCACTCTCAGTCTTTTAATACAATTGGAACTCTTTCAGCCAAACAAGCAAAAATAAACTCCCTCATTTGCACAGGGATTCAAGCACAGGACCTTCAACACACGAACACCCTTACCACTCGAACTAGCAAGCTCATTCTAATATGAATTTACAGATAAATTAATATAAGCCCACTTAACAAAGATAGGGCTTAGGTCCAAAAATAACATAATTTGTTAAAGATAAGGCTTGAACTTGGGACCTCACACACACACCCAAAACAGTTAACCACTGAAGTAGATACACATTTGTGTCAAATAATCCGAAAAACAAAAACTAAAAGTCGGGGCATTACACTAAGTGAAATTTTTCAGAAAATAGGTCCATACACCCGTGTGGGCCACACGGTCTGCCACATGATCGTGTGATGCAAAATAGTTTCAAAAACAGTCTCTGTTTTCAAGTTTTCTTAAGTTTCTAATGTCGTTTCAGGTTCGAATCACACACCTGAATATTTTCTAATGCAGAGTCAACCATTAGATTTTAAAAACCCAAACGATTACAATGGTAGTCCTAAATTGCAATTACAGCATTGGAGAAGTTGATGTTTCATAAAAAAAAATTAAACAATAGAATGAATACCCTCAGACAAGGGTTGGATTTGCAAATGAAAAGGATAATAGTTGTTGTTTACTTGATTAAGCACGAAGCAACAAAGAAAGGGAATAAACAAAGTAGGAGAACGACATAATAATAATAAAGAACAAAAGAACAATAAAATAAATAAATAAAAAAAACTGGGGAAAGTGGAAAAAGAATGTGTAGAATTGGGAAAGAAAAGTGGAGGTAATAAAAATATTTTTATTAAAATCAAACAATTCTTTTTAAAAGAAATAAACTAAATCCTATCTGCTTAACAGCTTTTCAGGCATGCATTACTTTCATTTGTTCTAATAAGTTGTCCTAACTAGACTTCAATTCAAATCAAAATATTAGCTAGTATATAATGCTTGGTTATTCTCACGAAGTCAGTAAATGCATGTGGTTGTTAATTTGCAATAAAGTGAATTATATTTTTAAATTCTTAGTTCAAATTACTTTTTACGAGGATCTGGAAAATGATAATTCATTCCAAGTATTATCTTATCCAACTATTATTTCTCTCCCTCTAATGTTGTTGGAAAAATTATAAAATCAAATAGTAATCACAAATCATGTTATAATTGAATCTCCAATTTATTCAACAAATTTAATAATACAAAGAGACTCATATCTAATGTATATTCCCAATTTTCTTATATACCCATTTAGTGCATTGTGATGGAAAATTTTGAACATACATTGCACAGTTAAAAATTCTAAAAGGTCATATTTGGCTCCTAACCAAAAGTCAATAGTAATGGGGACTATTCATCAAAACTTAATACATGCGTACAAGTGCCAGTTCATATAAAATGTCATATTCTTATACATATATATAAAAACTTATGTCCTTAAAAAAAATTTGGTTTAGCTACTAACTGGAGGTATTTAATTATTAATTTTGCTACACCATTTTATATGTATAAACAACAAACTTTTGCGATTCTTACTCACACAGAAAATGTAGCATACAATAATCATTGAAAGCTTGAGTAATAAACTTACCAACATTAGCAAGAATTGTCTTAATTACTGATAACTCTTGAAAATAGTTATAATTCATACCTTTTGGTTGGGTCAATTGTTTGTACTTAAGTGAACTTAGTTGCATTTTAGGATATTATTTTAGCATTTTTAGAACATTGTATAAGGAGCTTGGATGGTGCTTAAATATTATTATTTGTTACTTTTAATTGCATGTGAAAGGGTTGTGTTTGGTGGTTTGGCAGGTGTAGGATGTGGAGAAAAAAATAAATGAATGAAGGTTTGCCGGGGAAAAAGGTTGCATAGTTTTCCAAATTTTATGCCATGGCAATTTCAGGAATATGATCAAGTCAACAGTCAACGCATACCAGTCTCAGCCCAACTCTACTTGTACCAGAAAAATCAACCTAAAAAAAGAGAAAAATGATCATGATATCATGTGTTGATAACCACCAACCCTAAATGAAGGGATATTAATCCCAAAAGAAAATCTAAAAAAGAGAAGAAGATATCTTGGGTTGTTGGATTTACCCTAGGGAAAAAGCTTATAAAAAGCTAAAAGAGAAAACCCTAAAGGGCAAACAAGAGAGAACAACAACAAAGAGGAGGATATCCTTGGGTAAAAATAGAGGGTAACAGCTGAGTAGAGACGAAAAAAGGAAGATGAAGGCAGTCCTTCTCAGCCACCATAGGACACTATGTTGCGGGAGTATGAACTAGACATGTGAATGTTGTCTTCCTGAAGTCTTCCATTTTTATTACTTTATTCTTCCGTGAATTGAATGATGAAAATAATGTTGGATGTTATTTTGGTTTTAAAGCTTATTTGCCAACCCATGAGCTAAATCTCATAGGGTTGGGATTATATGATGAAACCTTCATTTTTCTATAATGGTTGAAGCATAGATCTGAATTAATTTACTGTTTCATTCAATTGTTCTTATTTCTACAGTGTATGTGTGCAATCCCTAGACATAGACTGTATGTGTGCAATCCCTAGACATAGACTGTGTAGCATACCCATAAAGTAACCTAATTTTGAAAAGGTTGGATTAGTTAGATCAAAATTGAATGATATGAGCGAGTACTTGACCGATACTTGTGGTAAACTCTAGACATAGAGCAACGCTCATATAAAAGGAAATAGTCCAGGGTACCGTATTAAAAGCCTATAGACATAGGCAAGGTAACTTGAGGATTTTACTCTTGAAAAAAGTAGAACACTTTAGAACTCTTCTGAATAGTAGATTGAGTATGATTTTGCTAATGTATTACTAATATAAAGGGTAGATTCTTAGTAATCCCAACCTTCCACATCACATCATATATCCTTTATTTTTTTGCCGTTGTATCATTCTTACTTGTTTATCTGTTCATTTACATATTATTCACGTAGTCATTCTCGTAATTGCCATTGCATTTTTACTCTTGCGTTGCCATAACATTTTTAATTATTCATCAATTACACATATTGTTCACATTAATGTTCCTTTTGTTTACCACTTCATTTTTATCATTATTTTGTTATAACATTAATCTAACTTTATTATAATAACTTTACCAATTGTATACCTAATTCGATCACTGTGGAGACAATCTCACTTATCACTTTATTACTTGATTCGATGTGTATACTTGCACAATTCGCATATCATTTTCACACTTGACAAGTTTTTGGCGCCGTTGCCGAGGATCAGTAATTTGGTGTAATTTGGTTTGGTTATTTTACTTAATTCCATTAGTTTATTTAACTTAGTTTTATCTAATTTCTATAGGTTTGCCATCAGTACGTGAAAAGATGCATTCCTACTAACAAAGAGTATCATTTTGACCTAGAGATTGAGAGAACTTTATGAAGAAGGAAGAAAGAACTACAAAAAATGGCTAGGAACGAGAATGATCCTGGTCTCAATGATAATCAGAATGGTCAATATGTTAATCCCCCTTCTCGTAAGGTGATACTTGTTATGAATGATAATTTGAATTGTTAGGGTGCTAATTCTCATGTTTGTGAAGTGATAGATGACCAAGATAGACCAATCCGAGGAGCATGTTGTCCTAATTTTAGATAACCTAAATCTAGGGATAGTCACAGTAGTTTAAGCTAAAATCGGTAATTTTTCAGATGTTACAAATAGTAGGACAGTTTGGTGGGCTGCCCACTAAAGATCCAAGACTTCATTTAAGACTTTTTCTTTAGGTTTGTGACTCATTCAGGCAGCAGTGTGTTCCTGAAGACGCTCTATGACTTAAACTATTTCCATATTCTTTAAGAGATCAAAGGAGAGCATGGTTGAATACTTTTCTGTCGAGAACAATAGCATCATGGAATGATCTTTGCTAGAGGTTTTTGCTACGGTATAATCCACAGAACATGAATGCCAAGCTTAGAAATAACATCATATTTTTTTGGCAGTTAGAGGATGAAACATTATATGAAGCCTAAGAACGATTTAAAGAGTTAATTCAGAAATGTTCGATGCATGGATTTCAACACTGGACTTAAATAAAGATGTTTTAAAATGGGTTGAACGCACATACAAAATGGTAGTTTATGCATCTGTCAATGGTAAATTGTTGGATAAATCTTACAACGAAGCCTATGAGATTTTGGAAAAGATTGCCAACAACGACTACCAATACTCTGCCACAAGAGTTGGGACGTGCAAGAGAGCTGCTAGTACCATGGAGCTTGACACAATTACTTCATTGACAGCCTAGGTATCTTCTTTAGCTAATATGATCAAAACAATGAAGAAGACCATTGCAACTCAAGAGATGAACTCAACTGAACTGTCATGCATTTATTATGGTGAAGACCATGTGTTTGGTGAATGCCCATCAAGCCCAGCATCGATATACTACATAGGTAATTTTAACTGGAATAATAACCCTTATTCCAATACTTACAATTCAGGGTGGAAACAGCATCCAAATTTTAGTTGGAATAATCAATGTGCGAGGAGTTCACACAATGTTGCAAGACAGAATATCCACAATGCATCGCCTAATTATAATCATCCTATGCTGAGTAAAAATGCTCAAAAAGATTAGGTATCATCTTCTAATTCTATTGAAGCTTTGTTGAAGTAATATATGGTAAAAAATGATGTTTTGATTCAGAGTCAGGCTGCGCCTCTTTGAGCTCTTGAAAATTAAGTAAGGCAAATAGTGAACGCTCTAAATTCGAGGCCACAAGAAGCATTTCCAAGTGATACTAAGAATTTGATATCACAAGGAAAAGAGTATTGAAAAACAATCACCCTTAGAAGTGGGACTCAAGTGGATGAAGTTGTTCAAGATACCACGGCAGAAGAGGACAATTTCAGACTCGACCAGGAAAAGAATTTAGAACCGTCTAAAAAGTACATTGCAATTCAAAAGGTAAAACAACAGCCTGTCGCAAAAAAAAATCAGATCATTTTATTAGGGGAAATGTCATAGCAAAACAATATCAGCAACTTGAAGGACGACCACCTCTACCACTTCCTCAGTGATTCTACAATTGTAAACAATAGGCCCAATTCAAAAGATTTTTGGATGTTTTAAAGCAACTCTATATTAACATACCCCTAGTAGAAGCTTTAGAGCAAATGTCAGATTATGTAAAATTTATGAAAGATCTATTGTCAAAGAAGTGCAGATTGTGAGAATTTAAGACTATTGCTCTCATTAAAAGGTGCACAAAAATGTTGGTGAATAAACTATCTCCAAAGTTGAAGGATCCAAGGAGTTTCACTATCTCATTTTCAATTGGAAATTGATATATTGGTAAGGCGTTATGTGATTTAGAAGCGAGTATAAATCTAATACCTATGTTTATTTTCAGGAAGCTAGGAATTGGGAAAGCAAGACCTACTATGGTTACTTTGCAACTAGATGATCGATCCTACGCCTATCCGGAAGGTAAAATTGAAGGCGTGTTGAGATAAATTTATTTTTCCTATGGATTTCCTTATTTCAGAATTTTAAGCTGACCAAAATATGCCAATTATTCTTGGAAGACCTTTTCTTGCTACAGGTAGAACTTTAACCGATGTGTAGAAAAGTGAACTGACCATGAGGATGAATGATCAGTAGGTCATGTTTAATGTATTTAATGTACTGAAATATGCTGATGAGAATGAAGAATGCCGTGCCATTGACTTGATAGAAATAGTAGTAGAGGAAGAGTTCATGAGATTTTGCCACAACAATTCTGATAGTGATATCGGAGACCTTTGTGCACTTTGCTGGAGCAAAATAGACCTTTTAATTTTCATGAACATTTTTTGGTAGCTCACATATATCCTCATGGAACTGTTGATGTCAGAGATGTGAAAATGGGGGTCACATTTAAAGTTAATGAACAACGCTTGAAGCACTACTAGGGTGCTCATGTGAAATAGGACAAGCAATCCATTGACCTCCGCAATGCTTAAGTTAAAAATTGTGTTTCTTTTTTTTTGTTTTTTTCCTTTTGGTTTTCTTTTATTTAATTACTTTACTTTAGTTTCGTCTTTTTTATTAGTTATATTTAATTATTTCATGGTGTTTTCATTTATACTTTTATTCTTGAATAAATGAGTAGCTTTTTTCTAGATTTACGGAGACTGATAAAGTTAGTGCTCTTAAATCCACACGCCAAACAGAATGAAGTAACTACACTCCAGTCCAAGCTAGGGAAGTTTTTTTTTCCTATCTCATGCATTTTATTTCTTTAGCCATGACATTTTCTGTGCATATCTATCTTTTTTGTTTCATGTTACATACTTGTACATGCATTAAGGACAATACATCCCTCAGGTTTGGGGGTGTATTATGCATCTAAACTACATTAGATATTTAGTTGAGCATATTATTTTACCATTTTTTGTTTATTTGTCATTTATTTTTCCATGGCAAACATGACTGCCAGGAATTGTTTAGACTGTGATGAGTGTGTTTTTGTCTGTGATGTTCGATGAAAAGCTTAATTCTCCGGTAAACTTAGAAAGTTGTGACAGTGGATTAAGTGATTTTAGCTTAGGATTGTTTGCTTGTAAATTGATCCCTAAAATTAAGATGTCCTAATCTTATTACAATTGATCTATAGTAAGTTCCTTTTGATAAACTTAGAGACTCTTGAAAATATATTCGGTAACATGACAATACTCAATAATGAATAAAGTGGCAATGTCTAAGAAAACTCTTTAAAAAAAATACCATAGAAAACTCCAATGCTTAGAACTACTGAGTAAGTCAGCACCACTTTTTTGCTGCATCGTGTTGTTGATTAGAAAGGTGAGTTTGAGTAAGAGTGTGTAATAAAGAAAATTAGAGTCACTCCACTGTAGTAACGAGCTAAGCAACTAAAGGGGGAATTGTTCGCTTCATCCATCTTTTTAGTTAAAAGCCTTAGCTTGATGAGTGAGTATTCAAATCGTGACATGATTGAGTATTTGGAAATTTAGTGTATGCTCCATTGAAATTGTCAAGTCAAAGAATCATGTGACCAACTGAATCCTCTAGTAAAAAAAAAACAAAAGAAGAAAAAAAGGCATAATAATTGGATATGTATGTATTTGAGTATGTATAAGGCCAGATGAAAAGAAAAAAAAGGAAAACTGAGTTAGTTAAAAGTTGAACTAAGTAAATTAAAAGGTACTTGCTATAATGAAAATTGCATGAATACTTAGGATTTCTCTTTCTTTTAAGGCAATATTTTCTGCACTGCCTTTGCTAAATAAGCGTATGGCACTTGATCAAATTTGTAGACATTGAAGATTGCTGATAACTGAAGTACAAGATGCTCTTTAAATGGTCTAACAGTGCAAAGCTGATTATGTTACAATGGCAATTCTTATGTTCATATATTCTGCATATCTTACTTGAGGACAAGTAAAAACTCAGGTTTGGGGGTGTGATAACTGTTGAAAAGAGTTATAATTCATGCCTTTAAACTGGGTCAATTGTTTATACTTAAGTGAACTTAGTTGCATTTTAAGATATTATTTTAGCATTTTTAGAACATTGCATAAGGAGCTTGGACAGTGCTTAAATATTATTATTTGTTACTTTTAATTGCATGTGGCAGGGTTGTGTTTGGTGTTTTGGCAGGTGCAGGATGTGGAGAAAGAAATAAAAGAATGGAGGTTTGTCAGGGCAAAAGGTTGGACAGTTTTCCAACTTGTATGCCATGGCAATTCTAGGAAGATGACCGAGTCAATAGTTAACACATACCAATCTCAACCCAGCTCTATATGTACCAGAAAAATCAGCCTAAAAAAGAGGAAAAAGATCATGAGATCATGGGCTGATAACCACCTACCCTAAAGGAAGGAATATTAATCCAAAAAAAATCTAAAAAAGAGGAAAAAGATATCTTAGGTTCTTGGATTTACTGTAGGGAAAAAGCTTGCAAAAAAGCCAAAAGAGGAAACCCTAAAGGGTGAACAAGAGAGAACGACAACAGAGAGGAGGAGATCCTTAGGTAAAAATAGAGGGTAGCGACTGAGTAGAGATGGAAAGAGGAAGATGAATGCAGTCTCTCTCAGCCACCACTCACCGCGCTGTTGGAGTTTGAACTAGACATGCGAAAGCTGTCTTCTCAAAGTCTTCTGTTTTTATTACTTTGTTTTTCCATGAATTGAATTATGAAAATAGTTTTGGATGTTCTTTTGGTTTTGAAGTTTATATGCCAACCCATGAGCTAAAAATCTCATAGGGCTAAGATTACATGATAAAACCTTTATTTTTCTTTAATGGTTGAAGCATAGATCTGAATTAATTTATTATCATTCAATTGTTTTTATTTCTAAATTGTACGCGTGCAATCCCTAAACATAGATGACGGTGCAGCATGCCCATAAACTAATCTAATTCTAAAAATGTTGGATTAGTTGGATCAAAATTGAATGATATGAGCAAGTACTCGATCCATACTTATGGTAGACTCTAGACATAGAGCAACGCTCATATAGAAGGAAACAGTCCAAGGTACCGTATTAAAAGCTTATAGACACAAGCAAGGTAAGTTGAGGTTTTTGCTCTCGAAAGAAGCAGACCACTTTAGAACTCTTCTGAGTAGTAGATTGAGTATGATTTTGCTGAGGCATTACTGATAAAAAGGGTAGATTCTTAGTAATCCCAACCTTCCACATCACATCACATCATAATCCTTTATTTTTTGTCATAGTATCTTTTCCAAAGCATTCTTAGTTGTTTATTTGTTAATTTACATATTATTCACACAGTCATTTTCATAATTTCTATTGCATTTTTACTTTTGCATTGCCATAGCATTTTCAATTATTCATCATTTACACATATTGTTCATATTAATGTTCCTTTTGTTTACCAGTGCATTCTTATCATTATTTTGCTATAACATTAATCTAACTTTATTATAATAACTTGACCATTTGTATACCTAATATGATCACTGTAGAGATGACCTCACTTATCACTTTATTACTTGATTCGACGTGTATACTTGCACAATTCACATATCATTTTCACACGTGACAATTACATAATCTGAAAAAAAAATTGTTCTTAAACAAATCATTAAACATGAAATCTTGAAAACAACAAGTTGCGAGTTGATAACTCACGTATGATTAACTTGTATATGCATGTACCAAAATTATGTCAAAACATCCACTTGCTGGATAAATAGGTTCATATTTCTTTCAAAAATGCAATTAATTCAATCTCAACTTTTATTAATATAGTTTAATAAATCTTTTTTTGAGAATATGAAATACTTGATAAATGAAGAATCTTCATGTTCTTATCTTATTGCATCATTATTGATTGAGATGGTATAACCCGATCATGCCAACTAATTAGTACATTTGGACTAATAAACTTCTGAGTTACTATGCATGTGATTCAACAGTACTAAAGTAAAATTCTAGTTTACCATTCTATATGATTTAACCTTACAAATAGGAGCAAAGCAAGAAATTTTGGGGGGGCAAAATTAAATTGTATATTTTTATGATAGTAAAAATGTAATTTCACCATTTTATAGTCTATATCTTTATAATTTTTAAAGGATTAAATCAAATTTTTATCATTAGGGGGCAAAGTGTAATTTTACCATTACTAATTTTAAATTTTATAAATTATAAATGGGCCTAAATGGAAAATTTTCCATTTTAGGAGAGGTCGGGAGCCCTGGCCGCCTCTTTGACTTTGCCACTACATATAAATAGATAGAATAGCATTGTATCAAAGAAAACACCAAATTAACTAGTTTAGAGGTAGTTATAGATATCATCTTTGAAGCATCCAAATAGGAAATATTAAACTCAATAAAATAAAATCATAGTAACAGCCTACTTTCAGTGAAATCGGAACAGTGGTTTTGTGACCACAAATCCGAGTTAAAAAGAAAATTTTATTTTAAAATTATGGCATGGTCTATATTATGATAAAAGGTTGCATGAAAATTTTGATAAGAAAATTTTATTGATTTTGTAGTTAATTGAAAAAAAAATGCATTTTCAGGACTTCGTTCCTATAAATCGGATTCGTTAGTTGTATAGTTAATTAGGTTTTTGTTAAGTGAATTTGCTTGAATTAAACATAATAAGGTAAAAGGATTAAATTACAATAGAGGTAAAAGTTTAATTATAGATTCAAGAAAAACTAAAGGGACTAAAAGGAATTATACCATTTTTTAAATGTTGAGGCGGTTTAAGTATGAAAAATCATAGATTTTTTAGTTTAAAACGTGTATATATATATAATAGTAACTAATTATAAAGTATATTATTATATTATTATATTATATATATATATATATATGAAATAAAAGAGAAAGAAGAACAGAATAGAGATAAGAAACAGAAAGAAAAGAAAAGAAGGAAAATAGGGTTTTTGAAGTTCAAATTCAAATTGGTAAGTTTATTCAACTCCTTTTCTTATAATTTTGATGTTTTTGGAATCCTAGGACAAAATATTACTTAGTATATGTTGCAACTTTGACAGTTAGTAGATTTTTGGACATGGTTTTTGTTGAATTAATTGATGAATTAAGGGCCAAATTGATAGAATTTCAAGTTAGAATTTGGTAAAGGATTAAATTGAAGAATAAATTAAAATTTTTGTGTAATAGGGAATAATTTGTAAACTTGTGAAATTCAAAGAAAAATTCTGAATTTTATGAAATATAAGTGCTGTAAATGTAAGATGTAAAAATCAAATAGGCTTGGAACAATGATTAATTTGCATAAATATTAATTTCCAAGCCTAGGGACAAAAATGAAATTTATGAACAGTTTAGGGTCAAAATAGTAATTTTTTTTGGAACATGAGTTGAATTCAAATGAGTATGAAATATGTTGAATTGATGTTAAATTCATTTATATAGACCCGGAAAGATCGAAAAAGGAAAGTGATAGTGGAAAAGAAATCGGATTAAAAGAATTTCGATTATAAGTTGCTATCGAGGTAAGTTCGTATAACTTGAATGAGTATGTAAATATGTTAATTTAAATGTTATATTGTATTGTATATGATGTATGAAATTGAATATATGAATTATAGATGTGAAATGAAAGAAATGATACATGTTTGAAAAATAATAATAAATGGGTGAAATTCCGTTTGAATATTGGTGACTGATGGATAAATGGAAATTTCCCGAAATAAATGAGATTCTGCATGTGTTGCAGAAATGGATTGAGCTCAGATGGAAAATCTGACAAAAGCCTTCTTGAGAATTTAAAGTGAATAGGATTTATTCCTGATTCACTAAAAGAAATTAAAGTGAATAGGATTTGTTCCTGATTCACTATAAATATTTAAAGTGGATAGGATTTGTTCCTTATTCACTATGGTAACTTAAGGTGGATAGGATTTTCCCTAAAATGGTAATCCTGATTCGCTACGATTACTTGATATGCTACTCGAGAGAGTGTTTGATGATTTAACATCCTAAGAGCTAAATCCTAGATATGAATTGACGAAATATGAAAATGTACACTTTGTGTGTTCTACTAAAAAATCCATCGACAATTCCAATGATTCAACGGATGAGATAGAAAAACTAGACATGAGAAATATGAGATGGAATGAGAAAATAGCTTGATGAGCTCATCTATGCCTATTGGTACATTTGTTACTAACATGTTTGATTGAAATGTTTATGAATAGGCATATAGCCAAAATGAATGGAAATTATGCTTCTATATGATTTAAATGTTAAACATGATTGGTAAGTTTAATTCATATTATATGAACTTACTAAGCATAAATATGCTTATTAGGTTATATTTTCCTTGTCTTATAGTGCTTGAAAGCTCGAAAGAAGTGGAAGACGGGTCGGAAACTTCATCACACTATCATCCTATCAATTTTGGTATAATGATTTACTTATTTTGAAAACTGCATGTATAGCTAAATTAGTGAAATAATAAATGTTACACAATGTTTGGAAGTTAGCCATTGGTATGGCTAGCAATGATATATATATATATATAAACATATGAGTTCATGAGGATATAAATGGTTCTCATACACACATGGATGAAATAGTATAAGTATGGTAAGGAAAATATGCATATTGATTTGCCATATGGTATATTAATTAACGATATATGATATTGTGAATGTGGTTACTTTGGTAAGTTTGGGTAATAGGTTTTTGTGATGTTAAAGTAGAGTTTTCTTACATGAGGAACTATGTTCATAATATGATAATAGGAACATAAAAGGGAGTGATGGGAAATATTGTAGTGAAAGGAAATAAAGGTGTTATAAACTTAGTCATTAATACTTTGCACTAAAACAGTCTTACATAATAGCTGTAGTCTAAATTTGAAAAATCAGAAAAAATTGTGGAAATTAAGTTAGAGATTGAATAAAATATTAATTTAAAACTAATCAAGTATAGTTTCTTATAAAGGAAACGGTGTAAGCAAAAGAATTTCATATTAGGAGATATTTGAATTTGTGTAAGACAGAGTCAAAATGATTTTGAAATCCTCTATTCTGATTTGAGAAAATCATTAAAAATTGTACAAAAATAATTATTAATTATAATTTATATTCTTAGAATCTTTAACAAGTCTATTTTCAAAAGTAATAAACAGGAACATTATTCAAATCTCGTACTAAGAGATAATTAATTTTTATTGAAGAGGGTTCGGGACTATCGGACAGCAAAACAGGGGTGACTTTAAAGAATAAACTGTATTTATTGGCTAGACTAAAAATTTTGAAAATTTTATGGTAAGAATATATGTGAGTCTAGTTTTAGAGAAAATTATCTGTTCTCAATTTTGAGTTCTTTAGCTCAAGATATAAATAATTTAATGACTATGACTCAGGTGGACAGTTTTGTTATGAACATAAGAAAATTGAGGAATTATGTGTAGTTATTCTGTAAACTTCGGTAACATCCTGTAACCCTGTTCCAGCAACGGATATGGGTTAGGGGTGTTACAATCATAGCCTAAACAACATGCATTTGATGCAAATAAAATCTATCAATTTTCAAAATGTGCACTAACAAATATTTCATTCTGATTGTATGCACGTGTGTGCAGAAAACAAATAATTTTATGGAATGATTCGATATGAAAATTTACTATGTTGATTGAATAGAAAGCTTGAAATCAAATGATAAATATGATAATAAATCGTTGAGGTAGCATTTATGAAATGAATTTATCAAGTATCAAATTGTGTTTTAACAAGTATTTGATAATGTCGGTTAATATTAATTGACATATTTATCTTATAAACTTAATCTATGTTCTATTACAATTTATAATATGATTTATTTTCGAATTACAGAAATACTACTAAGTTATACTCCCATACGATTTTGTTTTCCGTACGCAAGTTAGGTCCTTTTTGGTTCGATCGTCAACATCAGCATCCAATGGCAATCCTAGACTCGAAGTGTTGGTGATGTTTCTAGTTGTTAATGGCATGTACCTAGGAAGGCCATATGTTTACATAATGTTATGTTTCGGATGAAATTGGCACTTTGAATATCATGTGTATATGTATATATATAAGTGTTGGTGATGATCTTTGTTGTTGGTGATCTTATTGAATAGTTCAGGTATGTATGCTTAATTGCCTATATGGTGATTAGGTAATGTGCTTTGAAATAGGTTTGGTGAAATGAATGGTATGCTTAAGTTGAGTTTGAAATAGTTTGGTAAGTTTTGGAGCATGTTTACATGGTTAAATGATGTATGCCATGTTAGTTGTGTTGATGTGTCATTTGAGGCATATTGGTATGGTTTGAATGTGGTATTTTGGTTTGCATATTAGTGAAAGTAGGTTTCAATATGTTTTAAGTTATGCTTGTATATGGAAGAATGTCTAGGTTGATATTGAAACCTAAAGGACACTTTTTTGTGCCACACGGCCATGAGCCACACACGGTTCCAAGACACGACATCAAGTTGTTACACGAGCTGGAACACACTCATATGACTTATTGAATTTGTGCCTGCATGGTTGCACACAACCACAACCTATTACACGTCCCGGTGACACTACTGTATGACAACTTTGAAATAATTACACTTTTTACCCACACGGCTACAGTAAAGTTATATAGTCTGCCTACACAATCATACACCCCACCCTCAAACGACCTCAGTCATTCACACGATCATGGGACCTGGCCATCTGACCCTTGTTTACAAAATTTTCCCATTATTTTGTAATTATTTCAAATTGATCCCTAATCAATTTCAGGTTAATTTAAAGCTAAAATGAATGGTATGCTTAAGTTGAGCTTGAAATAGTTTGGTAAGTTTTGGAGCATGTTTACATGGTTAAATGATGTATGTTAGTTGTGTTGAGGTGTCATTTGAGGCATATTGGTATGGTTTGAATGTGGTATTTTGGTTTATATATTAGTGAACTATATGCAAGTTATAAGTAGGTCACTATATGCTTTAAGTTATGCTTGTATATAGAAGAATGTCTAGGTTGATATTAAGACCTAAAGGACACTTTTTTGTGCCACACAGCCATGTGTCATACACGGTTCCAAGACACGACATCAAGTTGTTACACGGGCTGAAACACAATCGTATGACACGTCCTGACGACACTGCTGTATGACAACTTTGAAATAATTACACTTTTTACCCACACGGCCACAGTAAAGTTACATAGTCTGCCCACACCATCATGTGCCCCACCCTCAAACAGCCTCAGCCATTCACATGATCAGGGGACACGATCGCCTGACCCTTGTTTACAAAATTTTCCCATTGTTTTGTAATTATTTCAAATAGATCCTTAATGGATGTCAGGTTAATTTAAAGCTTTTGTAAGCTCGATTTAAACCTGAATTTGATTGTATTGCATGTCATACTTGTTATATGTGACTAATTAATGTTGACTTGAAATTTTGAACTATGAATTGTAAGTAAATGTTCCGTATTTGCCTGTAGAATCTATTACTCGAGTTTAGCGATTGGACCAGGTAAAGGGTGTTACAATTAGGTTCTAAGAATATGTCAGATGGGCAAGCTTCGATTTTGGTTGTTAGAAGATGAAAATAATCTAAGGATTCGGGTCAAAGAAGATCTAGATCGAAATTGAGTTCGAAGAACCGAGATAAGACCTATAACTACTGCAAAAAGATAGGTCACATTAAGAAAGAATTTAAAACTCAAAAATAAGAATAAGAGGGCTACCGAAAATGACGAGAAAGGGAAATAGAAAGCTAATATAGCCAACACCAATGTTGCCAAGGACAAAAGAGATGATTCCTTGTTGGTGTCTTTGATCGAAAGGCCTAAGCTTAGGTCTGATTGGATCTTGGATTTAAGGTGTTCTTACCATATGTGTCCCAACATGGACTGGTTCTCTATGTATAGATCAATTGAAGGTGGAGTTGTTCTTATAGGGAACAATTCACTATGTAAGATAATTGGTATTGGCACGGTTCATATCAAGATGCACGACAGAAATATAAGGACACTGTCAAATGTCAAGCATGTGCCTAACTTGAAGAAGAATCTCATCTCCTTAGGTATCCTAAACTCAAATGGTTGTAGGATCGTCGTCGAGTCAAACGGTGTCAAAGTATTTTGTGAAGCTCTTGTTTTGATGAAAGGACAAAAATTTGGCAGCCTATACATTCTACAAGGTTCAACAATGACCGGTACGGTAGCAATCACAAAAGCAGAGACGAAATCATCATCACATCACGATGAGGGAACCCATGACGTTGTGATAACGTGATGAAATTCCCTCTTTACAGATTCTGAATCAACTTAGTTATAGCACATGCGACTCAGTCATTTGAGTAAAAAAGGTATGACCATTTTGAGTAAAAGAGGTCTTTTCATAGGCATTGGAGTTGAAAAGTTAGATTTCTGCAAACATTGCATTTATAGGAAGCAAACTCGAGTTAGCTTTGATTCAACAGTGCACAGGACAAAAAGGACCCTTGACTATATTCATTTCGATTTATAAGGTCCGGCTTTAGTTATCCCCAAAAAAGGTAGAAATATCTTCTAATGTTTATTGATGACCACTCTAGAAAAGTTTGGGTTTATTTATTGAAGCACAAGAATAAAGTCTTCGAGATCTTTAAGTAGTGGAAGGCCTTACTAGAAAAATAGACTGGGAAATCTGTAAAGTGGTTAAGAACGGATAATGGTCTCAAGTTCTATTCAGCTGAGTTTAATGATTACTGCAAACGAGAAGGAATTGAAAGACATCGCACAGTTGTTGGTACATCGCAGCAGAATGGTTTTGTTTAAAGGTTGAACAGAACGTTACTTGAGAAAGACTGATGTATGCTTTCAAATACAATCTTAGAAAAAGAGTTTTGGATCGAAGTTGTAAACTTGGCAAGTTATTTGGTGAACTAGTCTCCACATCAAGCATTGGATGAAAAGGTTGCTAAAGAGATATGGTCGGGTAATCTTCCTAATTACTCTAAACTTAGAGTATTCGGTTGTCTTGCTTATGCATTAGTTAGGGAAAGCTTAAACCAAGGGTTGTAAGATGTATTTTTCTGGGTTTTTCCACTGGTGTTAAAGGCTTTAAGTTATGGTGCCCCAAAACAAACAAAATGATAATTAGTAGATATGTTATGTTTGATGAAACTGCGATGTTTCATCTAAGGAAGGAGTCGCCTTCCTTTAATGAAAAAAATGAAACAGTTCCCCAAGAAAGGTGGAGTCAGAGTCGAAAACAGACAATGGCGTCCCAACGTTACAAGCAGCAATGTCACGACGATAGAACGAGCAGAGCTGACATCATAAATAGGGATTTCGTGATTTCACAATGTCATGACGAAATCATGATATAAGTGTGGCTGAAGTTGCTTTGGAACTGCAGAAGGGTACTAAAGTAACTTCATATCAGTTAGAGGCTTCATTTGACTCTCAAACTCCTTCTACATCTCAACTACAAAATTATAAGTTAGCCCAGAATAGGAAAAGACGATAAATTAATCCACCACAAAAATACTGTCATGGAAATTTAGTGGCATACACTCTAAGTGTTGCGAAGAGCACTGATTCGATCGATCCCTCCAATTACTCCGAGGCAGTTCAGACTCCCGATTTGAGCAAATGGTTTGTCGCAATGGAAGAGGGGATAGAATCTATTCAAAGAACAAGACTTGGAAACTCATGAAAACACCCACCGAAAAATAGATATTTGGTTGTAAATAGGTGTTCAAAAAGAAGGAAGGATCGGGTCCAGGTGACACCAAATATAAAGTGAGGTTGGTTGTAAAGGGCTACAGTCAGGCGGAGGGAGTTGATTTTCATGATGTGTTCTCTCTTGTTATGAAGCATAAGTCCATTTAAGTATTGTTAGCTATTATTGCATTACTGTAATAGCCGACTTTCAATGATTTCGGAAATAGTGGTTTGAAATCACTAAATTCGGCAAATAAGTTCATAAATTTATTTATTTAATAATTACGAACCAAATGTGATTTTTGAGAGATTTTTTGAATTAGTAATTTGTGCTTTATAAAGATTTATTAAGTTAAAAATTTGAGAAAAAGAGGTATCGAGACCTCAATGTTATAAATCAAGTCGTAAATATTTTTATAAATATTTACGGAGTGTCAATAAGGAAGTATTAAAATTTCGTCAAAAAATTTTGACGTTTGGGTGGTTAATTAAATACAAAGGACTAAATTGAAAAAGGTGTAAAAGTTGCTAAAAGGATTAAATAGCTCAATTTTTAAATGAGGAAGGACCTAAAGTGCAAATAAGCCCAAAAGAGATATTTTGGGCGACAATAGCTGAGAAAAATTACGAAATGGGTGAAATAATGGCAAAATTAGAAAATTGCCAAAATTAGCTAAATAAAAATGGGACCAAATTGGAATATATAGAATTCTCTTTATTTTTCTTCATTTTCATCAGCTGAAAAATAGCAATGGAAGAGGGTTCAAGCTGGTTTTCATACTCTAACTTCATGTAAGTTTAATTCTTGCTTTCTCCTTGAAATTTCTAAGGTTTTGGACTTTTACAATTGGGTCGAACTTACTATGTCATTAGTTTTTGATTTCATGGCTAATTTTTAAAGTTTCCATGGATGATTTTTGGAAACATATGATGAATAAATATAGAATTGAAGCTTTAATTTTGATATATTATGATTTTGTCAAGTAAAATTGAGGGAAATTGATTTTAGGACCTAATTGTGAAAAAGTTTGGAATTATAGTTTAGTGCTGAAATTCTAATCTCTAAAATTATAAAGTAGTTTAAAGTAATATAATAAAGTATTAATTGATAAAATTAGCTCAATTGAGAGGTTAATTGAGCAGGGATGAAATTGTCACTTTTTAAAAGCTTAGAGGCAAAATGGTAGTTAACATCTTGCATAAAACAATTTTGGACAGCAGCAGTTGTATGAATTTGAAAAATCATCAAAAATTGTAAAAATCGAATTAGAGGATGAAAAAAACATGAAATTAAATCTTATTGAGTCTAGTTTCTTATAGAAGAAACGATATAAGCAATGGAATTGTAAATCATGAGATATAATAAATTTTTGTGAGACAAGGTCAGAATGATTTCGGGTTCCCCTATTCTGACTTTGTAAAATCATAAAAAGTTTAATAAAAATAATTAGGGGCTTAAATTTATATTTTTAGAATTTTGAATGAGTCTGTTTTCAATAGAAACAAACTAGAACATCATCCGAATCCTTTATGATGAGATAATTAATTTTTAGTGTAGAAGGTTTGAAACTGTCAGACAACGGAACAGGGGTGACTTCAAAGAATAAAACGTACTTATTGGCTAAAGCAAAAATTATTTAAATTTTATGGTAAGAAGATATGTGAGTCTAGTTTCAGGTAAAATTATCTAATCTTAATTTGGAGTTCTGTGGTTAAAGACAAAAATAATATAGTGATTATGACACAGATGGACAGCTTAAATATTCATATAAGTAAATAGTAAAAATTATAGATAATGTTACTTACAAGTGTGTTATTTATACTAAGGATGTGGATGCAAAGGAGGAGGAGGAAAAATATATTAATGACTTGTGTATAAATTGATAACAAGCTTGATTATAGTTGATAAAAGTTGAATTAGAAATGATATAATGTTTTATTTGTATTTCTATAATTCGAACTTAATATTTAATTGTTGAAATTATTATCTAATATGTATGGTAAGTGCATTGAGATGATTATTTGAATTGGAGTGAACATTGGTTGAAATTGAAAAGTGAATTTAATTATTAATTTTGTATTTTGATTAAATGTTATTGTAAGTAATTTAGGTGAGAATTATTTGTATTGTGTTTTACAATTGAAATGGATTGATTTGGTATGTGATAAATTTACTGAAATTATATGGATATATGTGATTGATTTGGAAATTGAATATTGAATGTATGTTATATTAAAATTAAATTGATTGGGAATGTGATGAAATAAATATGGATATGTGATATTTGTGGAATTTGAATGTATGTTAATGAAAAGTAAATTGAATTGTATTGAATTATTAATTTATGTGATTAAATTGAAATGTGTATTGATTGAAAACTGAAAATTGATTAAAACCCTATTAATGATGATCGGGCTAAGTCGGATATAGTTAGCATGCCATAGGATTGGAAGTGTTCAGGATACTTCAACTTTGAGTCGATGAGGCACTATAAGTGTCGATCGTTATTTCGACTTGAGTCGATGAGGCACCTTGTGTGTCGTCTCGCCATCGTTACATCGATTTAATCCGATAAGGTAATCGAAAATCTTGATCTTGTCACTTTTTACTTTGGCAAAGCCGATGAGGCAATCGAGTGTCGATCTTGGTGTGTTGGTTGGATCCGTATCCGCTCATGTCCGAGTCATGTTAATAGGGGTAAATAAAAGTATTGAATGACTGATTTCTCTAATGATTGATTGTTACTGAATAATAAAGATCAATTTATCATTACCGAAAAATACTGATTGAGAAGTGAATAGTTGAATTCTATTTATTGATATTAAACAGTGAACTGAAGTATGAGTGAGACATATGAATTATGTATCTTTGAACTAGATATGAATGAAAAATATTACTGTTTAAATGAAATGTGAAGTAAAGTGATAGTATTTAAGTAGTTAACAAAATTGAGTTCACTTATATAAATTTGTTAATCGAGATTGTGATCGACAAGAAGAGATAGCGAATTATATGATTAACAATATGTTGAAGACATGTGTTAGAGCTCGTGATCAATTTGAATGTTTAAGCTTTGCAAATTTATACTAAACATGGAGAAAAGTTATTTGGAAGCTCGTTGGATTGGAAGCATTGATGGGGATCGATCACATTAACTACAGGTATATTCAGCATATTTATATATGTGTGTGTCATAAATCACTAGATGTATAATGGCATGTATAGGTTTATTAACCAATGCTGAATTATAACTTGATATGCAAGTATCTAGCCACTAATATGGCTTGTATTTGATATATTTGACACATACATTTATATGGTCTTAACATGCTAATGGAATGAGAGTGTGAATAATAAAATAGTGATAAACATATAGAAGAATTAAAATGAGATGATAAAATTAATATATAGTAAGCCTATATAAATAAAATGGATGAAATAAGTAATCTTGCATATACAAGTATAGAAGAAGATATAATAAGCATAAAACTTGATTTGGACTTGGTTAAATATCTTGAATTAATTCTTTAATGTGTTTAAGTGTTGGTGTAGGTAAAAGATCAATTGGGAGATAAATAAGGCTTGGAAAATAGCCTAAACAATGTTCACATGGGATAGACACGGGCGTGTGCCTTGGCCGTGTGAGGCACACGGCCTGAAGACATGGCTGTATGATATGACTGTGTGAAACCTATACTTAATTTCGAAAATTAAAATTTACCACATAGCCTAGCAACATGGGCGTGTACTAAGGCCGTGTGACCCAAGTTTCTTCAAAGATGCAAGTTAGAGAGTTACACGCCCCAGAGACACAGCCATATGACCCTTATATGTGTGAAAAATTTTAAAAATTGCAAATATTTTCCTGAGGATCTGGTTTAGTCCCGACTCGACCTTAATGCATAGTTTGAACCTTGAAGATTCGTTAAAGGAATATTTATAATCAATTTCGATGTTTGAACAATAAATGACTTAAATTATCTATAAGTGTTCTGTACTCCTTAGTAATGCCTCGTAACCCTATTCCAGCGACGGATATGGATTGAGGGTGTTGTAATTACACAACCTTAAATTAAAGCAGTTAAATATGAAAATTGCATTCTTTCATGGCGACTTACAGGAGGATATCTTTATGCAGCAATCGGAAGGCTTAAGGATTAAAGGCAATGAAGATCATGTTTGCCTTCTACAAAAATATATGTATGGCCTGAAGCAATCTCCTCGTCAATGGTATAAGAAGTTTGATTCATTTATGTCAAGCATCAATTTAATACGAAGTAAGTATGATAATTGTGTATACTTGCATAATCTTGATGATGGATCATTTATATACTTGCTACTCTATGTTAATGATATGTTAATTGCGGCTAAGGATCCATCTAAAATTGATCGATTAAAAACCATGCTTAAATCTAAATTTGAGATGAAGGATCTTAGTGCAGCTAAAAAATTATGGGAATGGAAATTTCCAGAGATAAACACTCTAGTAAGATATTTTTTTCACATCAAAGGTACATTGAAAGGGTCCTTAAGCAGTTCGAAATGCAAAATTTGAAACTGGTTAGTACTCCCTTAACTGCACACTTTAAATTTTTTGCTTCAGATTCACCAGAAACTGAAGACAAAGAAAAGTATATGTCCTTGGTTCTTTACTCCAGTGCAGTTGGAAGCTTAATGTATGCAATGTTTTACACTCGTCCAAACATTTCACACATTGTTAGTGTTGTAAGTAGATACATGGCTAGACCCGGAAAATTATACTTGCAAGTAGATAAGTGGATTCTCAGATACTTAAGAGGGACATCAAATACTCGTTTAGAGTTTGGACGAAGTTCAAAGGGTTTAGTGGACTTCGTAGACTCAGATTATGTAGAAGATTTAGACAAAAGAAGATCCATCGTAGGATATCTATTTGTTTTCGACAAATACATCATTAGTTGAAAAGTCACGCTTCAAGCCACTATGGCTTTATCAATTATCGAAGCTGAATATATGGCAATCATAAAGCTGCGAAAGGAGACATTTGGTTGAGAGGTTTATTAGGGGAGCTAGTTAATAAACACGGAGCAAATATTGTATATTGCAATAGTCAAAGTGTCATACATCACACTAAGGATCAAATGCATTACAAAAAAACAAAGCACATAGACATTCAGTATCACTTTGTTCGGGAGGTGATTGCTCAAGGAGATGTTCAGATTCACAAAATTGGCACAGAAAATAATTCAGTCGATATGATAACCAAAAGCCTTCCAGTTCTCCAATTCAAACACTGTTTGGATTTGGGCAGCATCATGCAAAGATCGAGTTAGGTCCCAAACGTGGCTCGAAAAAGAAGGCATTGCAGAAATACGAGCCAATATGGAGATTTGTGGAGTGTGCCACGTATTTTGGATGAAATAGAGCTGACTCATGACAAGGAAGAGCCAACATCCCAGCAACGCGACACATGACTTCTTTACAAGAAGAAACCGATGTCTCGACGACACAACGTGTGACATCCTGACGAGCTGAAAAACGACGTCGGGACGTGGCGATATGTTCCCTACTAAATTAGGTTTCTTCTCCTAGTTAATCTCTGCTATCTTTTCCCAGTCGAACTTTAATAACTCTAAGGATATTTTAATCAGATTAGCCCACAAATTTTAGGCTATAAATAGGGCTTTTAGCAACGCTAGAGAGATTGATTCAACAACACAATTAAGAGAGAGTTTTGTGGGAATTTCGAGAGAACTTTGTATTTTTGGTTCGAGTTTGTTTGTTGTTTCTCTATCTTGTATCTCCTTCGGTTATTTGTCGTTTTAATGAAGTATTTTTTGCCCATGGTTTTTTATCCTCTTCAGAGGAGTTTTTCCACGTAAATATTTGTGTTCAATTTTTCTCTATTCAGTCTTGTTGGTTACTTAATTCGAGTTAACTCCTACAGAATAAACAATTAATTTAATAAATTACAATGATTTTTTTTTCTTTTATTTTTACTTAGCATGAAATTTTTGAGATCATACAATCAAAAGAAATATTTTAGGAAATCAAAAATGAAAATGTAAACATGCTTGTCCGACTAAAATAAAAGTAGACAAATTTGTAAAGATTTGATTTTGATTTAAAAAGGTGGATAATGAACAAGATAGTGTACCCATAATATATATTATATATGATATAACTGCCATATACACCTATATGATATTCTTTTCTTAGGCTTTTAAATTTTGGCAGAAACAATAACCCTCCACCATCGCTTGAATCATGTCATCATATACAAAGAGAATCATTCAGTTGATAAACGCCTCCACTTCTCCTTCTCACATTCGTCAGATCCAAGCTCAGTTCATTCTCAGAAACCTCCTCAAAAACCACTTCATAGCTCACCATTTCATCAATGCCTGCAACTCTTTAGGCCTTTTAAACGATGCCCACGCCTTCCTCCTTCTTTCTAAACCTCCCCCTCATGTCTTCCTTTACAACACCCTCTTTAGAGCCTTCTCCCACTCCAAAACCCCACACCTTCCTTTTTCTTTATATGCCCACATGCAATGCGCCTCGGTTTTGCCTAATAACTACACCTTCCCTTTCCTTCTCAAGTCCCTAGCCGATTTCCAGCTGCTCCAGAAAGGACAAATCGTTCACGCCCATGTTTTAAAATTGGGTCATTCCCATGATATTTATATACAGAATTCCCTGATGAATATCTATGCTTCGTCTGGTGAAATGGGGTTATGTCGCCAAGTGTTCGATGAAATGCGTGATAGAGATGTCGTTTCGTGGACTATTTTGATCACGGGGTTTAGAAATGTTGAAAAATTTGATGATGCTTTGATTGCTTTTGAGCAAATGCAGTATGCAGGTGTGGTGCCTAATAGGGTGACTATGGTGAATGCCTTGGCTGCCTGTGGTGGTTTTGGTGCTTTTGAGATGGGGGTTTGGATTCATGATTATATAATGAAAAACAGATGGGAATTGGATTTGATCCTTGGGACTGCTTTGATTGATATGTATGGAAAATGTGGGAGGATTGAAGAAGGGTTGAAAGTTTTCCATAGCATGGAAAAGAAGAACAATTTTACGTGGAATGCTGTTATCAACGGACTAGCTTTAGCCAAAAATGGTGAGCAGGCCATTTGGTGGTTTAATAGGATGGAACAAGAAGGGTTTAAGGTTGATCATGTAACTTTAGTTGGGGTGCTTTCAGCTTGTAGTCGTTCGGGTTTGATCGATATGGGTCGACAAATATTTATTTCTTTAGTCGAAGGGAGATACAGATTCTTGCCCGAGGTTAAACATTACGCATGTATGATTGATCTCTTGGCACGGGCAGGATGTCTTGACGAAGCTTTTCGAGTTGTGCAGGAAATGCCTTTCGAACCTTCAAAGTCCATTTGGGGATCATTGCTGGCTGGTTGTAGAGCTCATGGAAATTTGGAATTGAGTGAGATAGCTGCAAAGAAACTTATGGAGTTGGAGCCAAGTAACAGTGCTTACTATGTTGTGTTGTCCAATTTGTATGCCGATATGGGGAGATGGGATGATGCTGAGAAAGTGAGAACATTGATGAAAGAGAAGGGGTTGAAGAAAGACCTTGGTTTTAGCTCTGTGGAATGGGAATCCCAGGGACAAGTTTATGAAGTATTAGCATAGTGAATTCCCTTTAAACTTGTATGTCAAGAATGATCTTACTCATTTCCTTCGATCTTCGTTGAAACGGAAAGGTCTGCTCCGCTTGGATCGAGTTCTAAATCTTGGATATGAGGAAACTTTGCTCCTCTGGTTGAGGTTGGCTTCTTCCTGAGAACAAATGTATAGCCAATGAGATTAAATTCTGACCCATATGGCAATGGACAATTGTCTTTGCAGCTGTTTTGGAGGAAAGCACTCAAGCAATTTGCAGTGTATATCATGAAATCATGAAAGTTTATTCGATGGTCTGCTGACTATTAGCAACATTATTTCAAGGTATAGGATTCTCTATATTTTATGAGCATGTAACATGATACTCAGACCTCACTGCAGTGACTCAGAATGATTGACCATTTATAAAGTTTGAAAGGTACAGAGCTTTTGATTAACTATGATCAGTCCGATTTCTATTTGTCATTTGTTTCAAGGTTCATTTGTTAAATGAACTGAACACGAACAAAGTTTGTTAAGCTCTTTTATATTTATTTCATTTTAAAACTTGTTTAATAAATCATCTAAAATTCATTTAAAATTCATTATTATTTGATTATTATATATTAATAAAATTATTATTGCTTGTATGCTTATTTTATTTATAGTATAATTATTAATATTTATATTTGAATATTTCATATCTAAAAATAAGATATATGTTTATTTATATATTTATAAACATTGTTCATGAACATGTTTGTTTATGCTTACGAATATGTCCGCGTAACTTAAATGAATGAACATAAACCCGCATAAATTTAAGTAAATGAACACGAATACATTATAATACTTTGTATCTTGACATCTATAACTTCTTTTACAATATCCAAGCTCAAAACCAGAGTAAAAACAGTGGTATACAATTCAAACACTAGAACAAATATATATATATAAATGATCCTGCAATAACAAATATTATGCTTAGAAACTTCAGTTCCCATTAATTTCCTAACATAAAATCTAAATATATGCTTATTTACAGAACGAATTGCATGGCTCTTTCGATCATTTCAAGCGATCATATGACTTTGTCTAGAACTCGAACGAATGATGTAAAAAGCCACTTCCTCAAAGACAAGCCCAAATTAGTTACAGTGAGATGTCAGAGAAATATGTAGATAAAATTGTTTTCTCACCATCACCAGTGACATCAACTTCCTTCCTGTCATAGAAAATAGAAGCAAATTCATACAATTGAATTATAAATGTTAAAAATTCCCCTGACAAGGAACTAGCTCAGGTCTTTACATGTGTAATGATTCCTTGCAGTATAGTATCAGGCGGGTAAAATGTGGTACAGTTCTGCTAGGATCAGAAATTATAATTAAAAAAAAAAAAAAAAAACTAATAACGCAAGGCATGGAAATCTTCAATACTAGTAGTAATCATACACACTGGTTAACTTAAGAAATGACCTTTTGATAAGATTTAGGGTTCAATGTACATACCATGGGGCGTGAATGCAAATCAACTTTCCAATTTCAAGGTCAACATTGGCACATATTCTTTGATTGAAAATAACAGTTACTTTTTGTCCTTCATTTTCCAATATTTTGGGGCTCTCCGACTGCAAAATACCCTGCAAAAACACACGTATAACTTCAGTTTCTAAGTTTTTTGTTCTCATGGTACTGCATCTTAAAACTCTTCAAGATTCCAAACCTCTATGGTCTTGACAAAAGAGCAATAACAGACTGTCAGTTTTGCATCCAAATATCTTGAAACAATGTTCACGGCAATGCAGCTTGGCTCATCTGAGAAAAAGGAGAATAAAGAAGAGCAAAGAATAAGCAATGTATCAAAACGCATAAACAACTTTTTCGTTAATTGCTCATGTGACGCAGTCTTTATAGGTCAATTTCCCTCAAAATTTGCTAAAGGGATAAGGCAAACAATAACAAGATGTTACTTTTAAAGCTAGCTCCATTCTGTAACTTCATAAGAAAATGCGTATCTGTCTCCTTTTCTTGCTGCATGATCTGCTGCAACTTTCCAAATAGTCCAGTGCTGCAAATATTGGGAGGAAAAATTACTCGAATATATTCTACTTTTCTAACATTTATAATTAACATGATAAGATAATTCTAGCCGTGTTATGAACCTGAATGCTCCTGGTCTAGGAATAAAGGTGCCTTCAGCAGTCAAGGAGGTGGCACCTAAGGCTTCCTGAAACTTATCTGAAATAGTTGGCTTCTTTATCTCAGGGATGGCAAGTTTTAGATTTTGGTAATCAGCCTGCTTAAGCATTTTGTTCAAGTTCATTCAGTTCATAATTCCAAGTAAGAGGCAATAACTAAGCAACTGCAGGCATGATGAGTATACCTCATCATTGCTTGATGATCCACCACTGAAGGGCTCATTGAGGTCTTCACTTTCAATGGTTCTATCACCGAGTGAACATATACTTCTTTTGAGAGCAGCTTGTACCCTTTTTCCTCTTGCTCTGCTATGCTGCAAAGTATGCATTTAAATTAAAATTTTAAGCAACAACTTATGGCTCAAGAACAATAATGAGTAAAAAGGAATACCATTTTAAAATTCCCTCTTAGCAGACTGGTATTATCTTGAAGGTCATCTAAAAGCTCAGCCATTGAATGCTCAATAAATCCATGACCATGAGCTTCTACATCAGCAGGAACAATCTCTAACCGGTTTTCCTCTTCTCCATTGAAATCTTCAAGAACCTCAGCTATTGAATGCTCTAAGGTTCCATGATCACTGGCCTTCAATCTTTCAGGCATTTCACCAGCCTTAGTTGACACCTCATTTTCATTATCTGAAGTAGCAGACCGTCCTTTATGTGATTGGAAGCAAAATGAAAATCTAGGTTTAATTTTGCTTTTGGCACCTGCAAAAGCATGCATAGCCAAGGTTGCCAAATTAGAATAAAAGGAGCATCTTTCAAATGTCAAATAAAGCCGCATAATATTGTGGTTATGTGAAAGAGTTTAGGAACTGACTCACGGGACAAGTAGATCCCTCAATGAGGTCGGCTAGTGAAAGATCTAGCTACTACCATGCATACAGTTACCATACACTATTTGATGCAACAGCACATTTTATGTGAATCTATCTATGTTACCACTTGCATATAATTGAATATTACTATTTAAAATAATGATATAATAATTAAATAAGGTAGCAAGAATTCCCCGGATACTCTCAGGAAGTCAGGATTCTCTCATCCTTTTCCTTTTCTGCTTACTACCATGAGAACATGATCTGATGAAAAGCAAATACACACATTGAGAATGGATTGATAATGCATTAGAATCAAGTCAATCTTGGAGCAAGAGAAAAAAACCTTTACAAGATTTATCAGCTTTGGAGGCAGAAGAAAAGCTAGAAACATTTTTGTCCAAATTGATTAGTGCCTCAGCCTCTTTAGTTACCATAGACCATGCATTTTCCCCATTTCCATCCTTAATTCCATAACTATGATCAGATTCTTTAGCACCAGAAGCAATGAATGTCTTTGAGCGCATAACATTCTCCTGTCCAAGGAAACCTAATTATAACACAAAAAACATGCCGAATACACTCAACGATCACGAGTTAAAGCACCACCATCAGACAGTAAGATATCCCACAAACAAACAAAAATTAATTATCTGAAATTTTACTTATTACCTCACCATCAGAGACCAGTTCCTCACAGGAAACTCTTCTACATAACTTCTCAGAGGGGAAGCAGTTGCCCTCATCGGAAGAGTCAGGCACTTCAACATCCTCTTCAAGACAAAAACTAATGTGTTCTTGATGGTACGAGCGATTGTTATCACATTTTTCTAACAAAAAATTTAAAATCAAATAAGCAATACATCAAACAGCTTAACAAAAAAGAATTGCAGCCACAACTCAAATCTAGAAGAAATTGACCAGAAACTGGATACCTTTAAGTGTTTCAAGTCTTGATTGAAGTTGAAACCTTTCCTATCGACGCAAAAAATTATAAATCAAAATTCAAATAGAGAAATAAAAACTTTCCACATTTACACATAAACTAGCAAGTAGAGTAATTGAGTAACGACCTCTTTCTCTTTTTCTAAGCGGTCGCCTAATGAAGCACAATTTTCTCGAAAATCATCATCGAAATCGTCCTCGTCTGCCAAATTTTCGCTCATAAGCTAATGTACACATCCTCGATAAACACAGAAAAATAACAATAATAATGTTGATAAAAAGAAATTACCAGAAATGCTCTGATCAGAATCTGGATTTTCCTAAAAGCAAACAAGTAGTCAGTAAATAACTAATGATGATGAAAAGAATATAATTTGTTTTTCAGAGGGAAAAAAAAAAAAGTCGATGAGGAAGTCATTACCTGAAATGCGTTTCGCCGCCACATTCCGGAGCTCCGTTCTTTCCAAATTCAAAATGGTAAAACTACCCGGTTCTTTTATTACTTTATTTAGGGTTAATGAAGATTTACTATTTTGTTAAAATAGTTTTAATTGTATTTTTAACCTTTTTAACTTTTAAACTTTTATTTGTTTTTCAATATGCTTTTCTAATAGATTTAACTAATAGATTTAACGAAAGCACCGCTCAAAAAGTTAATAAGAATGATATAGAATATTTTAATGAGATGTAATTTATTACTTAGATAATTTAATAAGATAATTACATTTGGAAAATAATAAAATAAATAATGCATTAAATTAAATTAAAAAACTCTTAATTTAAAGAAAATAAACGTAATTATCTAAAAAATTTAACTCAGTAGAAAAGCTTCTCAATAAACAAACGTACGAAAGATTGAAATCTTTTGAATTGAAAAAAAAAACAACAAAGATTGATGGCAAAGAAAGGCTCAAAAATATAATTACGGTCATTTTGACAAAACATGTAAACGTTAGTGACTAAATTTATCATTACGCCTTTTATTTACTTTCAGAATTCTTTAAAAAAATTATTGGTTAAAATATGTGATAAGTTCCTTTATTCTTCCTATATTTAGAATTTAGTTTTTGACTTTTAACTTTATGAATTTAATCTTTCTATTTATCATATTTCAAAATTAAAGTCCGATAATTAATACTATTAAGATTATTTCGACAAATTCAAGTTGATAGCAGTGTCATTTTTTAGTTAAAGTGAGTAATTTTTTTCTTGGCTTAATATAACATTTAGTATTTGAACTTGACATTTTTTTTTTAATTTGGTACTTAAACTTTTTTTTTGTCCAATTTGGTACCCAAACTTAATACTTTTTTCCTAACTTGGTACCTAAACTTGACACTTTTTCTTAAGTTGGTTCTTAATCTTTTTGGAGTCCAATTTGGTACCTGAACTTGACTCGTTTTCCTAATTTGGTACCTACTCTTTTTTTTTATTTGATTTGGTAATTGAACTTGTCAAATAATTTACAAATTACGTCAATATATTAACAATGTTATTTTTTTATAAGCTAGCAAAAATAATCAATACATGACCGACATGTGATAGATGATATGACATTTTTTGTATTTTATATGTTCAATTAATTTTAGTTTTGTTTGTTTAATTAATTATTTTATTAATTGAAAATAATAAATTTCTTTTAATTTGGGATTTTAAAACTTTTTTCTTATTTAATATTAATTAGTTAAGCATAGCTCAATACCTATTTTTCAACATGAATTTCTTTTAGTACTGACAATATTTTTGTAGCATAACATAAAAAACTTTAACACCGTTAGTGTTTTGTGTAATTTGCATAACATTTAATAAATTTAGGTGCCAAATTGAACCAAAGAAAAAGCTTAGGTACCAAAATAGGGGGAAAAAAATGCCAAGTTCAAGTACTAAATTGGGCCCAAAAAAAATTTAGGCACCAAATTAGGAGAAAGTGTCAAGTTCATGTACGAAATTGGGTCAAAAAAAAGTTTAGGTATCAAATTAGAAAAAAATGTCAAGTTCAGATACCAGATGTATATTAAGCCTTTTTTATTTCAAGATGCAACCCCAACAAATTTAAAAAATAAAATTAACCGTGTTACTAATTGGATATACATTTTAAAATTTGAAAAATAAATAGACTAAATTTCTGAAAATTAAAATTCAATGAATAAATTCTTAAATTTTGAAGAGTACAAGCATGACATATTTTAACCAAAATTATTTACTTTCAAAAGAAGAAAAAAGAATAAGCTTTTGGGTTGGAACTTGAAAGCCCAACATAAATTTTATTTTCTTGAAAGCCCATTACTGTTGGGCTTTTGGTTAAATGAAAAGAAAAGAAAGATTATTTCCTACTAAAAACTAAATCATTAAGTTTTTAGCTCTTAATTTTAATCTTCTAACATATTAATAATTAAATTTAATTTTTTAACATAAAATTATTTAAATTTAATGTTAAAATTTTATAATTTTATTACTATTCGTGTTATATACTGAATTTTTGACATATTACAAACAAATTACAAATCTAAATTACGATCAGCTTCTTTTGTATCATACTTATCTTCAATCTTGTTGCCAATGGGGAAGAGAATAAACCATGGTTATTTGAATCAAATTGGTTGGGATATTGATTCAAAGAAAGATTTTAGAGTGGTTGAATCACAAATTGATACGTACTGATTAAATTAGGCTAAAAAGCCAATTGAATTAGTGTTTAATTTTTTTGTGATTCATTTAATCAAACCGTCCGGACCAATTGAACTAACGAACTGGTGGCCTAACTAGTTTGACCACTAATCTAGTTTTGAAAACTTTAAACAAACCTTTTGTTAGCACCCAAAAACTAGAATTCAGATCCCGAAAGATTTTCATAAAATACGCTTAGAATATCCTAAAGAAAAATCTTGATACAAAGTTAAAAATGTGTTTTTATATTTCCTTCAAGACACATGTATAAATGAACGTATATATAATTTGCTTGTTGAATTGGTACCATAAATTAATATAAACATCATTTCAGTTTAAAAAATTAAAAAAAATATTATTTTATAAAATATATAATATCATTAATAATATAATTTTATATTTTCAAAATGTTATATATAAAATTAAAATGATGAAATTATAACTTAAAAGCGATCCATCTTTACTATTTTAAATAAAATTTTAGTTGATCCTTACCATAAACTTCTAATAAATATTTTTCACAATTTTCTCATAATCTAATAAATCACATTGGGTACATTATTGTTGAAATTTTATGTTAGAGCGATAGATTGAGGGACCCAAATTCCTAAGGGCGGTGGTAATGATAATGGTGTTAATCAATGGCTGTTTTTATTCTAAATAATTGCTTTTTCCATTACCTTTTTTTTTTTTTTTTTTAGGTTAACTTTAACGAGTCAAAAAGGTATTGGGTTCCTAAAAGCTCTTTTTGTTACATCAATGCTCCAATGATTGGTATGGTTTGATCATGCAGTTGGTAAGAATTTGATGCAAAATCAGTTCGGTATTTAGCATAATAAGGAAGAAAAAAAGAAACATGTGATTAAGCGTGAGGTATTTATGACATAAATTCCATCCTTTTGCTTAATTAAAATTGTATCTAGATACAAACAGCTTCGAAATGATATAATTTACATGTATTTGTATTTTTTTTCTCAATTAAGTTGATACTCGATTAAGTGAGCATCAATTTGACTTGGGGAGACAATGATTTAGTGGCAGTAGGTGGCAAACTTATCTTATTATCTATTCCATTAGGAACTATGGATTTTTTGGTCCATCACATTCATGCATTTACGATTCATGTGACAGTATTGATACTCTTGAAAGATGTTCAATTTGCTCATAGCTCGCAATACCGAATAGAGCAAATCTTGATTTTAGTTTCCTTTGTGATGGGATAGAAAAGGGGGAACATGACAAGTATTCGCTTAGGGTTATATCTTTTTAGGACTATTTTGGATGTACAATTCAATTTCGGTAGTAATATTCCATGTCAATTGGAAAATGCACTCAAATGATTGGGGTACTATAAGTGATCAAGGGGTGATATTATGAGTTCAATACATCCTGTTTAGCATAAAGGCGGATATTCCTTGCTCATTATTAGTCAATAACTTATTCACAAACTTCGTGTGAGGCTAATAGTTTTCTTTTCCCGTCTCGTGGAAAACCCTTTTTGCTCCGCTGAGCCTTATCTCCCTCTAGGGGTATTTTACTGATAGGTTCTATAGGAACCAGGTGATCCTATTTGGTCAAATACCTAGCGACAAACTCCTATGTTCCTTTCATTATAGTATTTCTTAACAAGTTCCTGGATAACAAGCTTAAAGTTTTTCTTATTGATGATATCAATATTAATGATAATGACGCTATTGATGATAGTGACACTATTGATCGTGACCTTGATACGAAGCTAAAGCTTTTAACTATGATGGTAACTCATATCACAAGAGAAAAATTTTTATTATTTGAAGTGGCTCTTTCGCGCGGTTTATGAAAAGAAGGCAATTACTTCGAATTTGATCAATTGAGATATCTGGAAACAATAACAATATCAATATAACAATAATATATATTTCATTCGAATTCAAAGTGGATTCTTATTTTCTATTTATGTATTCTTTTTAGATTCAATTAGATTCAAGGGCAAGCATTGAATAAAAAAATAGAGAATAGATTCATGAGCCCTACTTTATAATATAACGAAAGGCATGCTTGATAGAAATATTAGACTACATAAAGTCAATGAACGAGGTGGGTTCATTAACAACTCAGAGATGGAAAAATGGCAAAAAAGAAATCATTCACTCCCCTTCTATATCTTACATCTATAGTATTTTTGCCTTGGTGGATCTCTTTCATTTAATAGAAGTCTAAAATCTTTGATAAACTATCTAATTGATCAAGTAGCACAATGAGGATCGTATCCATAAGATTTTGCACTTCTCAACAAATCTAATCTGTTTCAATATTCTAAGTGATTATTTTATTTTGGGGAATAAAGAACTTATTATTCTTCACTCTTAGGTTCAATAATTTCACTATACATCAGAGCTCATTCCTTCATTTAATTGGTAACTTGTACAGTTCACACTCTTCGACTCTACTAATAAATTTTCTAGTAATAGATCTTTCACGACGAGATCTATCTTTTACAATAACGATATGTAAGGATGAGGATTAATTGGGCAGCTGACCCTATTACTCCATTCTTTGCAAGAGTCGAAGCATAATCATTTTTCTTTTTAAATAGGATTTCTCCACTTAATGGATAAGAATTTGCTACCAATAGGGAAAATTTTCTCATCTTAAAATCCAAGATTGAATTTGCGCCAATGGAAACGATAAATTTCACACACAATAGAAGGATATCGTAGATCTATCTTTATTTTTAGATAGTGAACGGACGAACCCCATTCTATTCACTGGTATAAATCATTGATACTGAAAAAGTTATTTTTTTTTCTCAACCCATGATCTGAACAAGTCGCACATACACCCTAGTACATGTTCGTCGGCGCTAAAGACATTCCCCAAGAGTAGGGGATTTTGTGATGTTTCTAATTGGATGTCTTGCATTTCTAACAAGTTTTTTAATAGTTGGCAAACTGAATCATATACATAATAGACTAGTTTACATCTTGCTCTTGCATTTCTAATTTTGCTTTTTTTTTTGTTTATGTTTTAAACATAATTAAATTATATTGTTTTTCTATTATCTTCTCTACTTATATTATATTTGGAATTATTTGTTAAATTTAGTTTAACTCTGCCAAATTTCTACTCACTTGTTTGCTACTTTAAAATTCACTTGTATGGACAAAGTCAAGATCAATTTTGATTGCATACATAAAACCAAATTATACAAGATATATAATTAAGAATGACATTTGATTGAAATTTACTTGTGTCTAGTGTATTGACCTTGGAGGATAATATTGAGTTTCAAAATTTGTTTTTACTGTAAAAAAAATATAACCCAATTTAAAAAAATTATAATTTTTTAAGAAGATGAAAGTAGTTTAGTTTAGTTCATAGCAATTTGTATATTTTATTTGTAAATGTATTAGTCAATTAATTTAAAATATATGCTTATTTTCAATGCAAATTGCAGTATATATACTATTTATAAAAATGTTCTTCCTATTAATTTAAGTAATTTGAAATTTTTCATAATATGGATGAAGAAAATTCTCAAAGTTTTACTTACATAGAAAAGACAGAAATTGATAATGCTAATTTGGAGGGACTTGTGGTAGGTAGTGAAGATGAAGCTTATAATTTGTATACAGATTATGACCATCGCATTGGTTTTAGTGATCGAAAAAAGAAAAAAAAAGATATATTTAGGGTACAAGATTATTCGCACAAAAAAAAATAGATATATTTGAAGGGACTAAAGACTTTTATTGTTCCAAACAAGGTTTCAAAGAATTTGAAGATGTTGCAGATACAAAAAAAAAAACAAATTGGAAACAAGAAATGAATGTCTGACAATGATTCGCTTTACAGTACAAGATAACCAATAGATAGGAACTCGTTTTATTTCTGAGCATAATCATGAGTTAGCAACTCTTTCAAAAAGACATCTACTCAGGTCAGCTCAACCAGTTCCAGTAGTTAAAGCTAACATCATTAATTCAATGGTTAATGTTGGTACACGACCTACAGATGTTTACTCTTACATGTCAAATGAAGTTGGTGGAACTAAAAATGTAACAGCCAGCTTTTAGTGGTGTCAAAAATAGTGGTTTCATGACCATGATTCAGACGAGTGAGTTAGTATTTTATTATTTATTTAATGTTTATGAGTATTTATTACGGTCGTATTAAAATTTGGTTAAAAATTTAATGTTTAGTTAATTAATTAGGAATGACTAAATCATAAAGGTTGAAAAAATGGGTTTCTATTAGTTAAAATGGTCAAAAAGCTCTGATAAGGTAAATCAATGGACTTGGATGGTAATTATACCATACTTATAGTTAGTGGATGATATTGGTTGGTTTTTGTGTAAAATTTGATGATTTTAAAGGTTAAAATGGTAAACAAGTAAATGATAATTAAAATAAACGATGATAAAACAATATCATCGTCTTACTCTCTTTTTTTTCCATATGTTGAAAACCAAATAACCATTGTTAAAGGAGAAGCAAGTTTCGACCAAGCTTGATTTCATTGCATGATCAAGAATAAAATCAACCCAACTTGAATCAAGGAAAAGATAAGGTGTCGAATTAGTCGTCGGCTTCATTTTACAAAAAAATTTTGTCGAGGTAAGTTCAGATATTATTTCAAAGTATTACATTTAAATTATAAGATTAATTGGTATCTTTATATATGTATTTATGTATTGATGTTTAAAATTGTCTTGATTTGAGAAAATGAAAGAACTATGATTGAAATATATCATAGTAATATACTTGAAAAGGATGTATCTAAAAAGGATATCAAACGAAAAGGTTGAAAAGGATGTATCCGAAAAGGATATCAAATGAAACGTTTGAAAAGGATGTATCCAAAAAGGATATCAAATGAAAAGGTTGAAAAGGATTTATCCGAAAAGGATATCAAATTAAAAGATTGAAAAAGGATGTTATCCATAAAAGATAACAAATGAAAAGGATGTATTTGAAAAGGTAAATAATTGATGAATTATATATTGAAATCTTATGTATAGTATATTACATGTTATGTTTAATTTGTTCTTGTATATGTGTATAATTACTAACTTGTAAAATGGTGTGACTAGGAAGAAATGTGTATTTAGGAAATAAGTAATGCTTGGATGGTTTAATCATGTTGTTATTCATTTGGTAAGTTTGATTTTATCTTATACAAGCTTACTAAGCATCATTTGCTTACATAGTTGTTTTCTTTATCTTGTAGATCTTCGAAAAGGTCAAATGGTTGGGGTTTAATTAGAGCTCTATCACACAATCTGTCAATCTTTTGGTAGTTTTTGGCTATTTTGGCTTATGGTTATAAATGGAATGCATAAGGATTTAATAGGAGTTTTAATGTTATTTTACCAATGTGACTTGGAGTGAAAGTGCTTGTTTATATACTTTGATTTTGGCTTGTAAATTTATGTAAATGTGTGTTTGGTCACTTGTAAATGCCATGTGAATATATGTTGGTTTTTGATTCATTAACAATAGGTGAAGTGGCTAATTAGTGTAGAGATTGATGAATGTTTAATGTTTGAACTTGTGGTATTGAGTTTGAAATGTTTTAGTATTTGAATTGTGGTACCAATGAGGATATATTGGTTTAGTGTTTAGATTTGAATGAGATGTATTTGTTTTGACATGATTTAGGCCTGTTTAGGTGTGTTTTGAATAGTTTAAATGGTTGTGAAAAGGTATGCTTGCGGCTCAAGTAAGTTCAATTTGGTAAACTTGAATTTTAAGGCACATTTTAGGACATACAGGCTGTCACACAGTCGTGTGTCACACACGTCTCCTCACATGGCCGTGTGTCTTTTAATTTTTAAGTACAGATTGAACCACATGATCTCAGAGAGTTACAATAGGTGAAGTGGCTAATTAGTGTGGAGATTGATGAATGTTTAATGTTTGAACTTGTGGTATTGAGTTTGAAATGTTTTAGTATTTGAATTGTGGTACCAATGAGAATATATTGGTTTAATGTTTAGATTTGAATGAGATGTATTTGTTTTGACATGATTTAGGCCTGTTTAGGTGTGTTTTGAATAGTTTAAATGGTTGTGAAAAGGTATGCTTGTGGCTCAAGTAAGTTCAATTTGGTAAACTTGAATTTTAGGGCACATTTTAGGACATACAGGCTGTCACACGGTCGTGTGTCACACACGTCTCCTCACACGGCCGTGTATCTTTTAATTTTTAAGTACAAATTGAACCACATGATCTCAGAGAGTTACAATGGGTGAAGTGGCTAATTAGTGTGGAGATTGATGAATGTTTAATGTTTGAACTTGTGGTATTGAGTTTGATATGTTTTAGTATTTGAATTTTGGTACCAATGAGGATACATTGGTTTAGTGTTTATATTTGAATGAGATGCATTGTTTTGACATGATTTAGGCTTGTTTAGGTGTGTTTTGAATAGTTTAAATGGTTGTGAAAAGGTATGTTTGTGGCTCAAGTAAGTTCAATTTGGTAAACTTGAATTTTAAGGCACATTTTAGGACATACAGGCTGTCACACGGTCGTGTTTCACACACGGTCTCCTCACATGGCCGTGTGTTTTTTAATTTTTAAGTACAGATTGAACCACATGGTCTCAAAGAGTTACACGGCCTGTCGACAGACCGTGAGCCAAAACTTTGAATGTACATACGGTCTGGTACATGGCCAGCGACACGACCGTGTGACTCAAGTCAGTATGTTACACTGATAGACACACGAGCTGGGACACGACCGTGTGTTCCATAATTAGAATGCCCACACGGCCTGGGTTATGTCACACGGCCTGGCCACATGGCTGTGTGACCCCTGTTTTCTAATTTTTAACTTTTCCCAAAATTTTCTAATTTGTTTTGAATTGGTCCCTAAATGTTCTGAAATTGTTTTTAGAACCTCGTAGGCTTGATTTAAGACCGTAAATATGTTTATTCTATATTTAAATTGACTTATTACTAATGATATTAAATTTGCATAATTGCTTTGTATTGAATTTAATTATTCTATTTAGTACGATAATGTTCCATAACCTTAATCTAGTAATGGAAATGAGTTAGAGGTGTTACAAAAAAGGTTGAGTTTACAAAACGATATTGTTATAATTACACTAACAAATAAATGATGATGATGATGATGATGATTGAAGCCGGAGATGGTCAAAGTTTACTTAATCATTTCAAGGTTAAAAGCAAGTTAAGATTCAATATTTTTTTACACAATTCTTATGGATTAAGAAAATCGAAAGACATTCTCTTTTTGGAGAGATGGTAGATCAAGAATTGATTATGATTGCTTCGGAGATGTTGTGGTTTTTGACACAACTTATCATATCAATAGATATAACCTAATATGGGATTAATCATCATCGGCAAACAATAATGTTTGGGTGTGCTTTTTGTTAGATGAGACTGTTGCTTCCTTTGCATGGTTGTTGAAGCCTTTCTTACAATCAATGGGTAATAAGTCACCAAAGACTATAATGACTTTTAGAATCGAGTTACCTGAATCCTTATTAAAATAAAATACAGTGGTAAAATAAAATAAACGTAAAACCCATATAGAACTACATTTCTTTTATTATATTTTAGAATAAGGTTTTTCAACCTTATTACACTTCATTTATTTGATACTGATTAGAATAAGGTGTTTCAACCTTACTACACTCCTTCTATTAGAATATGGTTTTACAAGCCTATAAATAGACATAGTCTACTCTTGTATCCATTCAAATTCGACATAGTAAATTATCTTCTCCTCTACTAGTGGTTTTTCCCGAAAGGGTTTCCATGTAAAATCTGTGTTCTTTATTTTTCTTTCTCTTTTCTTTGTAATGCATTGTCATTATCGACGTTCTATTTTTTTACAATAACTAATCAGGATCATGCAATTAGCAAAGCAATCAGATAAGGCTACTCAGTCGAAGCACTCATCTTAAACAAATAGAAAAGGTACAATTTTGATTAAGTGTTTATTACTTTAGATATCACAACCAAGATCTTGTTTTGGTTTTAAAACTTTGGTTTTCCTATAAATTTATTTTTCGCTGCATTTTCGAAATTCGTTTTTCCAACAGTAATTTCAATATAAAGTTACACATGGTGGTACATTTTTTTTAAGTATATTTATTTTAATAAATGTTACATTTTATATAGGAAAAAAAAACAATCAACAATCAGAGAATCCTTAAATCTACTCGTTGGTTCTACTCTAAGTTATGAAAATTTTGTAAGTATAAAATTAATTAGCCGCATATTATATAGAAGTATTTTTATTGTTGTTATACATTATTAACTCCTGATTTTTTTTTTTGTTTGCATTATAGGTCATTCCTTCAATGATGATGCCAGCAAATAATATCTATGCATATTCATGTCAAAATTCAATGCAATTTTTCAACATGGTAACCACAAGTGATAGTTATGCTATATTCTTCTTAGAATGCCATGTAAATGAAACTATTTTTTTTTAAGACTCCGAGTAGCGGTTGGTGTTTAAGTGGTTCAAATTTACCTCCTAATAGCATGCAACAAAGTACTGGTGTAATAGCTCCAAATTCACGCTAGGTATTCATTTTTTATTTTCTTTGTAGATATATAATATGTTTGGTTTTACATCAAATATTCAAGTGGATTTTTTCTTTAGAAAATCTTTTAAATTTTATTTTGTGAATTTAATTATTTTAATCAATTAGATATCCAAATTCTAACTGTTAATCACATGTTTATTTCATACTAACACTTTCTTTTATCAATGAATTATATTTGTATATAATTTTCATGCTAACATTGATTCTTTTATCAATAAATTATACTTGAATATATATTTTGTATTCGCTCCAATGATGTAGGATAAAACCCTGAACTGTTTTTTTTTAAGTCAGAAACATACATCATGGTGAATTTATATTGATACAACTATTTTTTGTACATGGTCGTTAATATGACCGTTACAATGTATAAAAAGACTCGAATGTTCTATGGTGTGGTCATTGACTTCCTTATCTAAGGTTCTTTAATAAAGTGTTGAACTATTTAGCTACGTTTCTTTGGTGTTTCGTAATGAAACTTTTGCTAGTGATTTGTTTTATATTCTAATGTTGATTTTTTATTTTTTATTTTGATGTTAATTTCTTATATCCCACGTTTGGATCTTATCAAGATCTTTTGTAATGAGCTATTTTTGTAATAGCCCGTTTTTTCAGTGGTGTAGAAAATAGTGGTTTCGAGGCCACCAAATTCGACGAGTAAGTTTGTAAATATTATTATTTAATATTTACGAGTCAAATTTGATTTTAAAAAGGTATTTGATTTGATAATTTATGTTATATAAGCGATTTATTAAGTTCAAGTGGTAAGACCATAATATAAAGTGGTTTTAGAAAATGAGGTATTGGGACCTCGTTTCTATAAACTAGGCTGTAAATATTTTTATAAATATTTACGGAGTGAAATTAAGGTGGTATTAAAGTTTCGTTGAAAAATTTTAACGTTTCAATAGTTAATTAACTAAAAAGGGCTAAATTGGAAAAGTTGAAAAAGTCAATCACTATTAGTTTAAAGGTGTTAAATTGATAAAAAAAATTATAATTGGATGACCTTAATGGGTAAATTACCCATTTTCAAGATGGTCAACTGTTAAAGCTTTAAATTCTTCTAAATTTATATGTGTATATGATATTTTTATTATTAAAATAAAGAAAACATAATATTTTCTTCCTCATTTTACTTTTCATCACCGAATTTGCCATGGAAATAGAAAGGGAGAATCTTGAAGCTTCGGATTTCACTTTGAAGATGCATGTAATTCTGTTTTAGTCCCGTTTCTAATAAGTTTTATATTTTTGAGATCGTTACAACTAAGTCCAGCTAGCCCGTGCCTTCGATTTTGAAACTGTTAAAGATTTTGAATGCTGTCATTGATGAATCTAGTGATTTTTTTTATGTTAAATGATGATTTTGAAATATTAGTTGTTATTTAAAAGTATTTTGTTAAGTGATTTTTTATGAATTTATCTATTAGGGACTAAATTGCTAAAATAATAAAAGTACAAAGATTTGATGTGAAATTATTGCAAAAATGGGCTGAAAGGGGTGCTATGAATATTAGATTAGTGTAAAATTTCAAAAAAAATGGTTAATTTGCATGTTTTAGGCTCAAGGACTAAATTGAAGAAAAGTAAAATTTTAGGGGTAATTTTGTAAAAATTTCAAAAATGACTAAAATACATTATTTTACTGTTTAAAGTAATAGATTGAATAAAATTATTAATTTAGGTCAAGATCGAGTGGAAAGTCGAGGAGAATGAAAAATTACTAAAATGCCCTTGAACTTTATAGTTTCTGCAATTTAGCCAGGTAAGTTCGTAACTTAGTTAGTACTATTAATTATTGTTTCAATAAATTATTATCTATTTGTGTATATATGTGAATCAAATTTGTCAACTTGAAGGAAACGAATAAAACCAGGGTTGAAAGACATTATGGCAACACAATATAAAAATGTAACAAGACCATGGTTGGACCATGGCAATGTTTACGTAAGACCATAGCTGGGCTATGTCAATTTTTCAAACGTAAGACCATGGTTGGACCATGGCAGTGTATATATATATGTAAGACCATAGTTGGGTTTATGGCATTCTAATGATAAGACCATAATCGGGTTATGGCACTATGAGCGTAAAACTATGGTAAGGCTGTGGCAGTCCACATGTAAGACCATAGTTGGACTATGGCACAATATGAAATGTGTACCGGGGTTCCAATCATCTTTACGATGTTCATCGAATATGAAAAAGGATGGTTTCAACCATCGATTAAAGAAAATGGATAATTTTGACCATTGTTTAGCACACTTGTGTGAGTTCCGGTAAGGGTTCCGATTAACTTCACTACGATAAATATGGAAAGGTATGATGTACTGATGATTAAAGTATGAATATTCATAATTATGAAAGGTATGATTTAAGAGATGTTATGTTTATGTACCATATCTTACCATGTGATGATACTGCTAAGTTATGTGTTTAATCACTAACTTGTGACTATGGTAAATGTTATGTTTATGTCTTTTGTGTTATGCAAATGAAATAGTAAGTTTTCAATATGAACTAATACATGTGTGTATGAAATTTAATGAAATAAAGATACATTGTAACGGCCTAATTTTCAGTGGTGTCGGAAATGGTGATTTGAGATCACTAAATTCGACAAATAAGATTGAACAAGATAGTAATTTAATATTTATGAGTCAAGTAAGAATTTAGAAGAATTTGTGAAATGGTGAAATTAGTGAATTAAAAGAATTTATTAGGTCAAACGGGTCAAAAATGGGGTATCGAGACCTCAAAGTTGAAAATCGAGCTATAAATATTTTTATAAATATTTATGGAGTGTCATTGAGTTAGTATTAAAGTTTCGTTAGAAAATTTTAACGTTAGGATGGCTAATTAATTGAAAAGGATTAAATTGAAAATAGCACAAAATTTGTTAAATTGTGAGTAAATAGCTTAAGTATTTAAAAAGATGGATTTAAAGAGCAATTAGACCCAAAGGTTAATGGCTGGACGGTTTGGGTATGAAATAAGCAAGAAAACAATGTGAACAAGGGCAAAATTGGAAATAGATAAAAGTTAATAGTTAAATAATGATGTAATTGAAAATCTAGACATTTTCTTCATAATTTCTCAGCCAAAACGCCATAGAAGGTCTGGAGAAAGCTGGTTTTTCATATTTTTACATCATGTGAGTCTAATTCTTGCTTTTTCTTGATAATTTTATGTTTTTATGACTTTTACAATTAGGTCCACTTGTAGAATTCATTAGTTTTTGATTTTATGGGTGAAATTGGAAGTTACCCTGGATGGATAAGGGAATTTTATGATGAATTATTATGAAATTTAAGTTCTAATTTCATATTAAGGTGGTTTTATTAAGTGATTTTGATAGGAAATGATATTTAGGACCTAATTGTGAAAAAGTTGTGAATTGAAGGTTGCTGTTGAAATTCAGAATATAAAAGATTTTGAAATAGTTTATAATGATAAAATAAAGTGTTAATTGAGAAAAATTAGTTCAATTGATGGGTGAATTGAGTAGGGACTAAATTGTGAAAACTGTAAATTTTGGGGTAAAAGTGCAATTTCGAAATTTGAACAGCATAAATTGTGAAGTGAAATAGAAATCAAATAAATGCTAATGAGTAGAAATATTTTATATTATAGATCAAGAATCCAAAGAAGAACGAGGAAAAGAAAAGTTGCGGAATAGTCCCAAAATTTCAATATCTTCTACAAATTAGCCGGGTAAGTTCATATGGTTGAATTTAGATGTTTATTTGTGAATGATTGAAGTTTATAATGTGTTATTATATACTAATTTGTTGTGGGATTGTGTAGATTTTGTTAATGAAAGAATAAATGTGGAAATGCAAATTAGGAAAACGCAGGATTGAGTACGTTCAGTATCGTGGACGTGTGATGAATTGATTGGATAAGACCATGGTTGTTCCATGGCAAAGTGTGAAATGTAGGTATGGTATCATCCATACTGAGTTGTGAAATGTAGGTATGGTATTATCCATACTTGAACATGAAATGTAGGTATGGCATTATCAAATCCATACCGAGTTAAAAAATGTAGGTATGACATTTCCCATACCGAGTTGAAAATGTAGGTATGGTATTTCAATGAGGAAAACCATACTGAGTTGTGAATCGTGGCATTGAGCAACGACGTACTCAATTTCGTAAGCCGTTTCCTAATTTGATTATAAGAAATAAAAGAGAAGTGATCCAAATGGAAGTGATTGAGTAGTTGTTACTTGTTGAGCTCAACTATGTGAATTATTATAACAATGGTTGTGAATCGCAGAAACTTTAGTAAGTGTTTTGGTATTGTTTGGAAATATTATGTTTGGTAAGCATTACTTTTAACCTATGAACTTACTAAGCTTCAATAAGCTTACTTGTGTGTGTTTAATATTTTATGTAGATTGACTTGAAGTGAAGTGGGTAGATCGGATCAACACAACAAAGCACACTATCCAGATCAATTCGGTAGCTTTTGTTTTAAGTTTGAAGATTTATATGGCATGTATAGAGTTTGAATGAATTGAAGTAAAGATGTTATAAACTAGTTAACAATATTTGTACTAAAACAGTTTTCGGTAAGTAGCAGTAGTTTGACTTTGAAAAATCACTAAAAATAGTAAAATGGAATTAAATAATGAATAAATTATGGAATCGAATCTCGATGAGTCTATTTTCATATGGAAGAAGCAAAACAGGTATATGAGCTATATTTTATGAGATGTTTAAATTTTTGTGAAACAGGGCCAGAGCGATTTCTGGATCCCCTGTTCTGACTTTGGAAATTCACCATAAATTTTACAAAGATAATTAGAAGCCATACTTTATATGTACAGATTCCTTATTGAGTCTAGTTTTATTAGAGACAAACGGCATAGTCATTGAAGCTCTTTACAGAGAGATATCTGATTCGTAATACACAAAGGTCAGAGTAGTCAAACCCTAAAACAGGGGAGATTTTAAATAATAAACTGTACTAATTGGCTTGACCAAAAATTCTAGAAAAAAATTGGTAAGTAGATATATGAGTATAAATTCAGAGAAAATTTACGGATTTGTATTTCGAGTTTTATAACTCGAGATATGAATTATTTAGCAACTATGACACAGTTGGACAGCTTGTCTAGAAAGTGTGATATAAATTGTTTGAATTTGTTTAAGTGCTCAAATAAGTTTAGTAATGCCTCGTGCTCGACTCGTGACGGTCTCGGGTAAAGGGGCGTTACATTTATTGGTATCGAGCCTGGTTTAGTCGATTCTCGAACAATTTGATGTGTAAAGTGTTTAAAATACATGCCATATAAATCGTGATAGTGTGATGTGAATGATCCGATCTAATTACTAATTTTGTTATAGATTGTAAAGATGTCGATAGACCCGATGGTGCTAGTCGGAAGAGGAAGTTAATAGTAGAATACAGACTTGAAGCGGGGAACAAGTGGTAATGTCCCGATTTCTTTGATGAGAGAGGAAGAACTTAAAAATATGATTTACGGATTAATGAATCGGTGGTATCATGAAATAATACAAGGAAGAAGTCAGCACAACAACCTCCTCCTCCCCTCTTGTACCACCGCCACAACCCGGTTGCTCCTCCTTTAATAGATGAATCTAGCAAAAGAACACCAATTGAAAAACTCGAAAGTTTGGAGTGAAGAATTTCGAGGAGATCGGACGATGATCCGTTAAAGCGAGTATTGGTTAAAGAGTTTGGAGAGAGTTTTTAAACAGATGATGTGTTCTCCGGAGGATTATTTGGGATGTGCAGTTTCGCTATTGAAAGAATAAGCGTATAATTGGTGGGAAACCATTGAGGCAGTGGTACCTGCAGATAAACTTACCTGGGAATTCTTCCAAAACGAATTTAAGAAGAAGTATGTGGGAAAGAGATATTTAGATAAGAAGAAGAGAAATTTCTTGATCTTCGACAAGGGAATAAAACAGTGGCCGAATATGAAAGAGAATTTGTGTATCTCAGTAGATATGCTCGGGATGTTGTACCGACAGAGGAAGAAATGTGCATTAGATTTGAAGAAGGGCTTAATGATGAAATCGAATGATGATTGGAGGTACAGAGATTCGGAATTTGTGATTCATCGATCGAGCTCAAAAGATGGAAGAAGTGTATAACGAAAGATGCAAAGAGAAAGAAGAGGTAAAGAGGTATACAAAAGAAGTTTCTCTAGACCAACTTCGACTTTTTCGCCAAAAGTTCGAAATGATTCGGTCGACTGTTATAATCCGGAACGATCGAATAACAAGAAACGACTCAACAAGATGTCGGAGTAACTAAGAAACCAGCAGACTAGTGTTAGTAGTGTGCAAAATATTCCGAGACTTAGATGTAAAAATTGTGGTAGATTTCATATTGGTGAGTGTTGGGGAAGAGCCGAGCTTGCTATAAATGTGGTGGAACCGATCATTTTATTCGGACCGTCCTCAATTATTAAAAGAAGATAGAGAACAAGGGAGAAGCAAGCAAATACTCCTCGAAAGGTAAACGTTCAGTCAAAGTAGTGCTCTGGACTGTTCATTCGGGAACGAGAGATCTGCAGACCCGATCGAGACAAGAGTACCTGCGTACATATGCTATCCGGGCAAGGGAAGAAGCTTCGCTCCGGATGTGATAGCTGGTAATTTCTATCTTTTGATGATTCTGTATGCTTTAATTGATCCCGGATCTACACATTCATATATTTGCCTTTGCATTAGTGTTAGAAAAGAAAATGACCGTTGAGTCCATCGACCTTGAATTGCAAGTCACTAATCCACTAGGGCAAAGTGTGTTGGTTAATTTAATATGTCGAATTGTCCACTTTGAAAATACAAGGTGTGAATTCTCTGCGATTTAATGTTGTTACCTTTCCGAGAATTTGATGTTATTCTTGGAATGGATTGGTTGATTGAACATGATGCCATAGTGAATTGTAGAGAAAACGGATTGATTTAAAATGTCGATGTGGGAAATAGTTTCAATGAGTTTGGGGATAAAAAGAATGATGTCGAATTATTTCACCTTTTACAACTCGAAAATTGATTCGGAAGGTAATAAAGCATTTCTAGCTTATATTCTTGATACTCGGGGTTCGAATTGAAGATGGAACGATTGTCGATTGTTAATGAGTTTTGATGTGTTTCGAGGAATTACCGGTTTACCCCGGATCGTGAGGTTGAATTCACAATTGATGTAATTCCGATACAGCTCAATATCAATAACACCGTATAGAATGGCACCAAATGAGTTAAAGAGTTGAAGACACAGTTGCAAGAGTTATTGGATAAAGGGTTCATCGAATCGAGTACATCAACTTGGGGCGCTTTGTCTTATTTGTGAAAAAGAAAGATGGTTCGTTGCGATTGTGTATTGATTACGAGCGCTTGAATAAGGTAACAATTAAAATAATTATCCATTACCTCGTATCGATGATTTGTTTGATCAACTGAAAGGTCTTTGCAGTGTTCTCAAAAATAGACCTTAGATCCGGGTATTATCACCGAAGGTTAAAGAGTGTGATGTGCCAAAGACGCTTTTGAACTCGGTATGGTCACTACGAATTTTTGGTAATGCCTTTTGGTTTAACGAATGCCCTGCTGCATTTATGGATTTAATGAATCGAATTTTTCAGTCTTATTTGGATAGATTTGTGGTGGTATTTATTGATGACATATTGGTCTATTCAAAGACGAATCGAACATGCACAAGACTTGAGAATTGTACTACGACGTTGAGAGAAAAACAGTTATATGCGAAATTTAGTAAATGTGAGTTTTGGCTTCATGAGGTTGGATTTGGGTCATATTATATCAATCAAGGAATTCGTGTAGATCCAAGTAAAGTTTGGCGGTGGTGAATTGGAAAACACCAAGAATGTAATCGAAGTGTGAAGTTTTCGGGATTAGCGGGATACTATCGCCGTTTTGTAAAGAATTTTTCCATGATTGCTTCACCAATGACTCGTTTATTACGTAAGAATGTTGAGTTTATGTGGTCGATGAATGTCGTGAGCTTTGATCGATTAAAGAAAATGTTAATGAAGCTCAATCTTAACTCAACCGAATCGTATACCGTATGTTGTGTACAGTGATGCATCTTTAAGTGGTTTGGGTTGTGTGTTAATGCAGTCGGGAAAGGTGGTGGCTTATGCTTCACGGCAATTAAAACCACATGAAAAGAATTACCCTACACATGATCTTGAGCTAGCTGCAATTGTTTTTGCCTTAAAAATTTGGAGACATTATTTATATGGTGAGAAGTGTTATATGTATACGGATCACAAAAGTTTGAAATACTTAATGACTCAGAAGGAACTGAACTTAAGACAGAGACGGTGGTTAGAGTTCTTGAAAGACTATGATTTGGTTATTGACTATCATCCGGGAAAGCTAATGTAGTTCTTGATGCATCGAGTCGAAAGTCATCCTTGTTTGCACTTCTGCAATGAATGCTCATTTGGCTCTTAATGAAGAAGGTGTTGTATTAGTAGAATTGAAGGTAAAACCAATGTTTCTTCAACAAATTCGAAGCTACTGAATGAAGATCCAAAATTGGTCTTTGAAACGACAAATGGTTCGGGATAATTTAGATTCGAGTTCAAGATTGATGATGAAGGTATATTGCGCTATCATAATAGGATTTGTGTTCCCAATAATTCGATTTAAAGAATGATATTCTTTCTGAAGCACATAATAGTATGTATTCTATTCATCCGGTAGTACAAAATTGTATGGTGATCTGAAAAAGACATATTGGTGGCTGGTATGAAAAGAGAAATTTCGAATTTATTGCAAAATGTTTGATTTGCCGCAAGTTAAAGCGAGCATCAAGTGCCAACGGGTTTATTACAACCCATTATGATTCCTGAATGGAAGTGGGAGCATATTTCAATGGATTTTATGTCGATTGCTGTGACTCAGAAAGAAAGATTCGATATGGGTGATTGTTGATAGATTGACAAAGTCAAGACACTTTATTCGATCGAATAGATTTTTCACTTAATAAGTTAGCGAAATTGTATGTGTCGAGATTGTGAGACTACATGGAGTTCCAATATCTATCATTTCGCATCGGATCCGAGGTTTACTTCAAGATTTTGGAATAAATTGCAAGAAGCCTTAGGCACCAGATTGAATTTTAGTACACATTTCATCCTCAAACAGATGGACAATCGAGCGAGTGATTCAAATTTTAGAAGATATGTTAAGATGTTGTATACTCGAGTTTGGTGACAGTTGGGAAAGGTATTTACCGTTGGTGAGTTTGCTTACAACAATAGCTATCAGTCTAGTATAAAAATGACACCATTTGAGGCTCTTTATGGTAGAAAATGCAAGACTCCATTGTGTTGGTCGAATTGAGTGAATCAAAAATAGTTGGGGTTGATTTGATTCGAGAAACCAAGAGAAAGTCCGGATTATTCGAGATAGTCTAAAAGTCGCTTGGATCGTCGAAGTCATATGTGGATTTAAAACGAAGAGACATAGAATATGCAATGGGTGATCGAGTATTTCTAAAAGTTTCACCATGGAAAAGGGTGTTACGATTTGGTAAAAAGGGAAAATTAAGTCCGAGATTCATAGGGCTATATGAAATTGTGGAAAGGGTTGGTCCTGTGGCTTATCGTTTGGCTTTACCTCCGGAACTTGAGAAGATTCATAATGTGTTTCATGTGTCTATGCTAAGGCAGTATAGGTCAGATCCTTCACACGTAATTCCCCATACTGAAATTGAGCTTCAACCAGATATGACTTATTCAGAAGAACCAGTGAAGATTTTGGCTCGTGAAGTTAAGGAATTGCGGAACAAAAGAGTACCATTGGTTAAAGTATTATGGCATCGACATGGTATGGAGGAGGCAACCTGGGAAACAGAGGAGTCAATAAGATCACAGTATCCAAATCTATTTTCAGGTAACAAATTTCGAGGACGAAATTTTTAAAGGGGGGGAGAGTTGTAACGGCCTAATTTTCAGTGGTGTCGGAAATGGTGATTTGAGATCACTAAATTCGACAAATAAGATTGAACAAGATAGTAATTTAATATTTATGAGTCAAGTAAGAATTTAGAAGAATTTGTGAAATGGTGAAATTAGTGAATTAAAAGAATTTATTAGGTCAAACGGGTCAAAAATGGGGTATCGAGACCTCAAAGTTGAAAATCGAGCTATAAATATTTTTATAAATATTTATGGAGTGTCATTGAGTTAGTATTAAAGTTTCGTTAGAAAATTTTAACGTTTGGATGGCTAATTAATTGAAAAGGATTAAATTGAAAATAGCACAAAATTTGTTAAATTGTGAGTAAATAGCTTAAGTATTTAAAAAGATGGATTTAAAGAGCAATTAGACCCAAAGGTTAATGGCTGGACGGTTTGGGTATGAAATAAGCAAGAAAACAATGTGAACAAGGGCAAAATTGGAAATAGATAAAAGTTAATAGTTAAATAATGATGTAATTGAAAAATCTAGACATTTTCTTCATAATTTCTCAGCCAAAACGCCATAGAAGGTCTGGAGAAAGCTAGTTTTTCATATTTTTACATCATGTGAGTCTAATTCTTGCTTTTCTTGATAATTTTATGTTTTTATGACTTTTACAATTAGGTCCACTTGTAGAATTCATTAGTTTTTGATTTTATGGGTGAAATTGGAAGTTACCCTGGATGGATAAGGGAATTTTATGATGAATTATTATGAAATTTAAGTTCTAATTTCATATTAAGGTGGTTTTATTAAGTGATTTTGATAGGAAATGATATTTAGGACCTAATTGTGAAAAAGTTGTGAATTGAAGGTTGCTGTTGAAATTCAGAATATAAAAGATTTTGAAATAGTTTATAATGATAAAATAAAGTGTTAATTGAGAAAAATTAGTTCAATTGATGGGTGAATTGAGTAGGGACTAAATTGTGAAAACTCAAATTTTGGGGTAAAAGTGCAATTTCGAAATTTGAACAGCATAAATTGTGAAGTGAAATAGAAATCAAATAAATGCTAATGAGTAGAAATATTTTATATTATAGATCAAGAATCCAAAGAAGAACGAGGAAAAGAAAAAGTTGCGAATAGTCCCAAAATTTCAATATCTTCTACAAATTAGCCGGGTAAGTTCATATGGTTGAATTTAGATGTTTATTTGTGAATGATTGAAGTTTATAATGTGTTATTATATACTGAATTTGTTGTGGGATTGTGTAGATTTTGTTAATGAAAGAATAAATGTGGAAATGCAAATTAGGAAAACGCAGGATTGAGTACGTTAGTATCGTGGCGTGTGATGAATTGATGGATAAGACCATGGTTGTTCCATGGCAAAGTGTGAAATGTAGGTATGGTATCATCCATACTGAGTTGTGAAATGTAGGTATGGTATTATCCATCTTGAAATGTGAAATGTAGGTATGGTATTATCAAATCCATACCGAGTTAAAAAATGTAGGTATGGCATTTCCCATACCGAGTTGAAAAATGTAGGTATGGTATTTCAATGAGGAAAACCATACTGAGTTGTGAATCGTGGCATTGAGCAACGACGTACTCAATTTAAATAAGCCGTTTCCTAATTTGATTATAAGAAATAAAGAGAAGTGATCCAAATGGAAGAGATTGAGTAGTTATTCTTGTTGAGCTCAACTATGTGAATTATTATAACAATGGTTGTGAATAGCAGGAAACTTTAGTAAGTGTTTTGGTATTGTTTGGAAATATTATGTTTGGTAAGCATTACTTTTAACCTATGAACTTACTAAGCTTCAATAAGCTTACTTGTGTGTGTTTAATATTTTATGTAGATTGACTTGAAGTGAAGTGGGTAGATCGGATCAACACAACAAAGCACACTATCCAGATCAATTCGGTAGCTTTTGTTTTAAGTTTGAAGATTTATATGGCATGTATAGAGTTTGAATGAATTGAAGTAAAGATGTTATAAACTAGTTAACAATATTTGTACTAAAACAGTTTTCGGTAAGTAGCAGTAGTTTGACTTTGAAAAATCACTAAAAATAGTAGAAATGGAATTAAATAATGAATAAATTATGGAATCGAATCTCGATGAGTCTATTTTCATATGGAAGAAGCAAAACAGGTATATGAGCTATATTTTATGAGATGTTTAAATTTTTGTGAAACAGGGCCAGAGCGATTTCTGAATCCCTGTTCTGACTTTGGAAATTCACCATAAATTTTAAAAGATAATTAGAAGCCATACTTTATATGTACAGATTCCTTATTGAGTCTAGTTTTATTAGAGACAAACGGCATAGTCATTGAAGCTCTGTACAGAGAGATATCTGATTCGTAATACACAAAGGTCAGAGTAGTCAAACCCTAAAACAGGGGAGATTTTAAATAATAAACTGTACTAATTGGCTTGACCAAAAATTCTAGAAAAAAATTGGTAAGTAGATATATGAGTATTAATTCAGAGAAAATTTACGGATTTGGATTTCGAGTTTTATAACTCGAGATATGAATTATTTAGCAACTATGACACAGTTGGACAGCTTGTCTGGAAAGTGTGATATAAATTGTTTGAATTTGTTTAAGTGCTCAAATAAGTTTAGTAATGCCTCGTGCTCGACTCCGGCGACGGTCTCGGGTAAAGGGGGCGTTACATACATGTAAAACATGATATGTTATGAAGGATGGTAAATCCAATTGGATCATGCTCAAGTATAATGGTTATCTATGTTAAGTTCACATGAATTATATTCAATCATGCTAACATGTGTTGTTGTTGGTGCTTAGGCTTGTGCCAAGTTTATGATTGAATTATATCATGTTTAATCTTAATGAAGTACATTGAAATGATAAGTGCTCAATTGGTAACGTGCTTATGTCCATGAAAAGGTGGAATAAATCAGAGAATGTAATTTCTTATGCAATGGTTGATTATGTAGTTGATTCCAAAAGAGCTACGTTTAAACGCACTAACTTGTAGTCATGGTTGATGTTATGCTTATAACTTGTGTGTTATGCATATGAAACGGGTGAGGAAAAGTAATGAAATAGTAAATTCATAATTGAAATGAAATTTGAAGAAAAAGGAGTAATAAGTTGAATGATGTATTATATGTGAGAAATTTACGTATGTCATGGATGAATATACCTATATCAAGGATAAATACACTAAGTCGGGAGTTGATAATGTTGTTTAGGCTTATGATAAGCATTGGGAATAGAATGAAATGAGAGTAAATTGAAAAGTGCATAATCTTATGGAGAGGTTGTTGATTATCTACTAAGTCCCACAAAATCCTATCACGTTATGAATGATAAATATATGCGACATTAATGAACTTACTCATTTGTGAATTGTTGATCATATTGATTTATGAATCTTATGACATTGGCATAGATTTATGTTTATTCTATAAAGTTTATTATGGAAATGGAATAATATGCTTATAGTTTATATGAACTTACTAAGCATACATTGCTTATGTAGTTATTTTCCTTTACTTTACAGATTATTGAAAGCTCGATTGGGTTGGAAGCTAGTCAGAGATCCATCACACTATCCACCGATTTTATCGATTGATTTTTTATGCTTTGGTCGCAGTTATAATGGCATGTATAGGTGTTTTATGCTTGATGGTATGGCCTCTATGTTTGGCTTGTAAATATAGTTTTATGATTGATGACATTTTGGCATTTTTAGGGCTTCATAGCTAATGTTGAAATGATTTACTGATGATATGTTTTAAATGGCCAAATTGGTATGCTTTTGTGTGATATTGGCATGAAATGTTGCTTTGAATTTGTGAAACTTATGTTATTTTGATTCCTTGATGGTTGGTGTTTATAAGATCAAATTAATGTATGGTTTGTGGCCAAAGTGGTAAGTGTTGGCATAGTTGCAAAGTGATCATTTAAGGCATGGTTTTATATGGAATTTAATCAAGCATGTTTGGTTGAACTATGACCATTTGGACATTAGTTTAGCATGTATATTTGTTGGTTGTTGAAACCATTTGGAAATGGTTAGATTTGTGTCATATATATGGTTTTGATACATGAGAGAAATGGTTCAAATGGTAAAGTTATTTTTCTATGACATGAATCTAACATGGTAAGGTTGGTATGTGTCTATTGTGGTATGTTTTGGAATGAAAACAAGTTAGTTGCTAAATGGTTAAATATGCACATAATTAGGTATGTTTAATGTATGTGTTTGAGGTGCTTTAATGGCATATTGGTTGAATGGAATTTGGTCATTTGAAAGTGGTCATTTTATGCATGGTTGAACATGTTTTGATACCTTGGTCATATATGCAAATGGCTTGTTTAGGTGTGCTTGAATTAGGTGAAAGAAATTGCTTGAATTTGGCCTATTTCTTGTCCACACAACTTAAGACACTAGCGTGTGTCTCAGCCGTGTGTGACACACGGCCAGCGACACAGCCATGTGTCCCCTGTAGGTTTTTAAAGTTTTCATTTTAAGAGTTACACGGCCTAGCACACGGGCATATGGCTTAGTCGTGTGAACCAAGTCAGAGTTACACGGGCATGAACACGGGTTGGGACACAGCTGTGTGTCCCTACTTCAAATGCCCACACGGCCTGAGACATGGGCGTATGTCTCAGCCGTGTGAGTCACACGGTCGTGTGACCCCTATAGTATGAATTTTTCTATCTTTTGCCATAAAGTTCTAAATGTTTTCGATTTAGTCCCAAATCATTTCTAAAGCGTTTCTAAAGCCTCGAGGGCTCGAAAAAGGGACGTTATACATGTGTTTGAATGGAATATGATGTGTTCTATAAATGATTGTAATCAAATGTTTTAAGTTAAAAGTTTACGGTAATGCTCTGTAACCCTATTTTGGCAACGGATACCGGCTAGGGGTGTTACAATTTTCTTTTTCTTTTTTTTTTGTTGAAAGGTAAAATGTATAATTTCATTAATAAAATCACTACACCATCAAAATAATAGGTAACAACTCCAGTACAATATCATCTCTCAAGAATATACAAAACAACAATTAAAAGAAACAATTATAGAGTATATCCAATTCATAAACTTGTCAAATCCATACACTTTCTTTAGCCAATCAAAGTTAAACTAGTTGAAAACAAAATGGTTAGACATTCTTGAACAATGTCATTGCTTTTAAGCAATGTGTATTCCAATGGTACATGATTCAAAGTACTTCTTGTGTAGCTAAAGAATGGATACACATTAACCATGAATGGTGATTTCATCTCGTGGAAGAAATTTGGTAAGGAAGCAACAATATAACACAAATGATCAAAAAATCTTAGTGTTGCAACAATTGCAAAAAAAAAAAAAAATCAAATTAAAACTTCAAGAACAGATTACACAAATCCTAAGATCGCATTCTCACATATCGACAATATCTAGTAGCAAGGAATGAAAGATTGGCACATGCAACACTTTAACAAATGATGATACCATGCCGTTGATGCTAAAGCATAGACCATTAAGCAACTCCACTATCTTCAGACCATCAAGGTTGCTAGCGGTGTTGAGCTCTTATGCAAGACAAACATGAAGTGGAAGTACAACATGAATCTCCCATTTAGAATCAACAAAGTGTATGTTAGCTAATAAAAAATAGCCCTGACCCTTTATTGTGACAGAAATATCCTTGAGGTACACGATCCTATCACAACTCCAATGTACTTATTTTCAAAAGCAATATTTTTTAACGACAAGATTTGAAAATGAATAAGAAGATTTCTTTACCAGAAACATCACTAATAAAATCTAATAACTTCTTCAATCTCTCCTTAACATCAATATCATCTGAAGAGAAATTATTCTAAATTGAAATGAAAAACAACTCTATTAACGGCGGGGCTAGATTCGAAACAATCAATCTTATATCCTTAATTGCCTTCTCAATATGTTAAGAAGGAAATGAATCGGTTGAACTTTCATCAATAAATGCAACTCCAACACAAAAAACCGACAATGACTTATTTTTATTAACATCATAATTCATCTGCACTTTATAAGTAACAACAACAACAACAACAACCATCAAGAGGAGAAATCATGGCATTATAAGTAACAACTTGCTTGAAATTTCCATAGTGAGACTATGGAATTGGCACATAAATTATATCAACCAACAATAGCAAGCCACAACCAAACTCCATTTTATTCATTAATTTTGTCAATCAAACTATGATATATAATTTGAACAAATCAATTGAAAAAGAAGATTAAAAATTGAAAAAAAAATTGTGAACATTTCAAAATTTCTAGAGGGTGAAAGCCCTCTACTCGAATGCATCGTTGTTGTCATCAATTAGTTGCTGAAATATCCATCATCCATGTATTTAGTTTCTATGAAAAAATAATAAAAGAGTCAAAATCAAACACTAACATTTTAATTCAATGGAAAATTTAGGATAAAGAATTAGGAAGATGACGAAGTAGATGGGCATCATCATCGTCAATTAGGGGCTTGAATACCCGTCATCTGTGGATTCGATTTCTGTGAAAAATTCTATCAAAAATTTTAAAAAAATTTAAGTTCTTTTTTTTTGTTTTTCAGTAAAAACAAATCTTGAAACCAACATTATCCTCCAAGGTCGATACATTGGACACAAGTAAATTAACTTACAAGCAACTTTCAATCAATTGTCAATCTTAATTATATACCTTGTATAGTTTGCTTTTACGTATGCAATCAGAATTGAAATTGGATTTGTCCGTACAAGTGAATTTTAAAGTAGCGCACAAGTGAGTAGAAATTTGGTAAAGTTAAACTAAATTCAACAAATAATGCCAAATATAATACAAGTAGAGAAGATAATAGAAAAATAATTTAATTTAATTATGTTTAAAACATAAAAAGAAAGCAAAAACTTACGATTGAGTGGTGCTTTGGAGCTGAAGATTTTGTTTGTGACGAAACGATGCCTTGGAGGACGATTTTGGTTTTCAAAATTTGTTTTTACTAGAGAAAAAATGAACCTTAATTTTTTTGATAGATTTTTTTAAGAAAAGAAAATGGAAATGGCTTGGAAGTTTAGTCTAACTATACATATCATGTGGAAAAAAAAAAGATGACCATGGATGATGTGGTAAGGAGGGTTCATAAAATAATTTCTAAAGTTAATCTTAATTAAATTGTGGATTGGTGTTAAATTGTACTTGCTATTGTTATTTGTTATTTAATTTATTTAACGACTACAAGATCCACAGTTCCATAAGCTCGGGCTTTTGCTGCTGACATAAAAACATTTCTTTTCATGTCTTGGATACAACTCATAGGGGCCTACCCGTTCTTTGTACGTAAACTCTTGCGAGACTTTCGCAAAGTTTCAGTAGTTCTTCCACTTCTAGGATAAATTCTCCTGTTTGTGCCTCATAAAAGGAACTAATAGGTTGATGGCTTATTACCCTGATGATATAACATAATAAAAAGTTTTTCTAACTCAAGTAATAGGGTGAGAAGAATAGCTAAAAAATATTAAGAAAAAAAAGATAGAATTGAACAAATGTACAAGCATTTTTTGTACAATGCATATGACTTTACAATGAAATTCTCTGACAGTAATTCAGTTAGAAATTTTATAACAAGTATAAAGGAATACATATATTAAATATGCCATGTCAATCGTGCAATCATGTTTAAATGTAACGTATAAGGATCATAATATTTATTAGATTATAGCACACCCAAGATGTGGGTGAAAAATAAAACTATGTAATAAATATATTAATAAAAAATTATATAATTAACAAATTAGGCTTTGGTTGTATATGATAAAGTACAAATGTTGAAAATTTAGAAGCTTAAGTTCATATCTTGTTATTTATGTGTTTATATTCATTTTTTTTTCATAATATGATTTACTTTATCATATATAACCAAAGCTTCTAAGTTTTCAAATATAAACATCCTTATTTTCGTCATTACCCAACACGTGACAACAAACTCAATTTTAATACTGATTATTAAATATTTTATATTTTCACCAAAATTATTGAGTTGAATAAAAATTACAATTTTATCCTCTAAACCAGTGAAAATGAAACAAATTCTTCCATAATCCATCAATTTACAGAAGCATTGAAAATTAACGACCCAAAAAGATATCACACATTACGTAAGACTAAAGGTTTAAAATATCTTTCTCCATAATTTATGGTAAAAAAAAAAAAGAAAAAAAAAAGAGGTCGATTTCAGGCAACAACACAAAATTCATCACTCTTTTGCATATAGACATCATTTTCAGGAGAATAAAAAAGGGAAAGAATAAGCGTCCATGGCCGACTTTCCTGTTGTATTTATGCATGGGGTTACTTAGCTTATGTCAATTAGCAATTTGGTTGGTTCCAGCAATATTTGTGCTTTTTATATAAAATATCAACATCTGGGTGTCTTCACGTTGTTGTGTTGATGTTGGCTTCATAAATTATATCGATCCAGCATCGGTGAAAACTAAGCAATTTGTAATTTGAATGGGTTGACCACACTTTTATAACTTCATATTCTTATTTCTGTCTCTTTGTTGTTTCTCAGTCTGCAGCCGGGTTTCTTGTTTTTTCGCATTAAACTTGTGGGCTATTATTTGGAAATACCTAATCAAAAAATTCCCAACTACCTTAACCTTAATGTAAGACACAAATCACCCTTGCATTCTTATTTGTCTCAAATCAAGGGCCAAGGGAGAGGGCAGGCCTACTGAAATGGAAACTTGTTGCTTTTGAGTAATGTGAGCGAAGAAAAGCTTATCTCGATTAAATGGAGACCAATGTAGTTATCTCAAACTAGAAAGTTAAAATAAAGGTTGGATGATATTTTAGGATTTCATTTGGTTTTATCCAAAAATTGAATAACGGCTGTTAGACGGAACATTCAGATATTGTCCATTTTTTTAAGTCAACAACTCTTTGCTTTTTCCTTGAGCTAAGGATTCTGATCTTGTCTCTAACCCAAATGACTAATGCAAATAAAATATCTGCCAATGCGAAAATAATCAACTAATCAAACTTTTCTTTTTTTCATCATGTCGATTTGAAACACTATATATGTTAAAATTATGTTAATTATATAAAAAAATATTATAATTATAACTCTCATTTAATGTCTTGTGCCTTCATATTTGAAATTTTTTATGCGTTTTAAAGTTTCTTTGAAAAAAAAAAACCCACTTCTTATTATTACAATAGTAATAATGGTAATACCATTAAAATCCATTTAAAATGATTCAAGTTGTACCTAGAAAACAAAGCAGCAACCTCATAAGTTAATAAAGAAACTGAAACTCTGGAAACTCACTTGTTTAGTTTCCTCCATCCATTGGATCAAAAGGGACAAACAGGATTCGGCACATTTTCAGCAACAATGACATCTTCTTATATTTATCTATATATTGACTTGGTATATATCATAGAATATGCCCAATATTTGCTTTTGCAATTTATTATTTCAGGGACTTATATCTATATATATACAAACAAATAAAAAAAATGTTGAAATAATTTTAAAGATTAGTATTATTGTTATTATTAAGATGTGGACACCTACCAGTTTTCAATATTCAATGTCGACATTTTCCAAAAGCTTTAGTCCTAACACAATTTTTTCATTTATAATTTACATAAATTTGGATAGTATACTATAATTTCAGCCATAACATTTTTCATAATTTTGATAACTTCGCTACTTTAATATAAATTCAATAATCTTTTTTACATAAATTTTTATAAGTGTTACAAGTACAATACAATTAATATATTAATATACTTATGAGTAATTAGAAGCATCAAACATTAAAAATAAAACTCCAAATATCAAACTATTATAGTACAAGAAACTATCTGAATGATAAAAATATATATATTCAAACTATTACAATACAAATAAACTAAGTACAATCCAAACTAAAATTTACCATCGCATACAATTGAGTATTCAAAACTCAAAACCTTCACCGTAATCCATATACAATTTTAAATAATACAACTTTGAAACAATTATACATCAAAATAGAAAAACTATTTAATAAAAATTTAATTAAAAATAAACAATATTAACCTATTATATTCACCAACAAAAACCTGTAATATAAAACTAGTAAATAAAAAGAATTAACTAAGAAAGAGAATGGGAATTAGATTAACAACAAAGGGTAATTTCTATATAGTTGTCCTTTTCAATATATATAAGTTTAATTATATATAAAGCCAAAGAAGAGGGGGTTCCAATGTTACTGATATTTGTGGCAGCAGCTAAACCCCTTTTCTTTCACCAGAAATCAAGGGAAGACTTTCCTGGGTTTTTGTCTTCCTCTACATAGCACCACATTCCTGAATTTTTATGTTCACCAAAAAAACAAGCCCCACTTTCAGTTACTGCTCCAGCACCAACAACAACAAAGATCTAGAGCCAAGGAAAAAGGGAACCGACAAGCTTTGTGTTTTTATCAATACATCTTCTACGACTCTCAATTTTAAATGTCAAATATGTCTGGTGATGATGATGGAAGCTTCTCTTCGGGAGAGGAAGTCCAACAGCAGAAACAGCTATTGCAAAACAACTTTGCTGCCTCTGGTTCAGGACCTTCTGCTGCTTCTAACAGTAATAATGGTTCACAGCAAGCTGTTAAGAAGAAGAGAAATTTACCAGGAACTCCAGGCAATTATATATATAATTCATTCCCCAAATCAATCCTAATTATGCTTTCTTCTATCATAAGTTATTACCTAGTTCTGGTTGCATATTTCATATTATGTCACAAGGAAAGTTCTGATGAAATGTTTAACTGATGTACTGGAATTTTTTGGTTTTGAACACATGCATGGGGTTTGAGTTTTACATATGATAGAAGCATGCATGTCAAAGCTAAATTTTATCAGAGAAAAGAACAAGTGTTCTGATGGGGTATGTCCCAAGAAATAATAGCTGATCATAACCGGATGCATGTTGAGTCGAGTAGTAAGAACTTTGATGTTTTGAGTATTGATTTGATTGCCTTTCTCAATGAAGAGATTAATTGTTAATTTTTTGTATAAAGTGTTCAATTATTGCTATGAGATTACAATAATTGTAAAGAACTTTTTGCTTGATTGTACCTTTTATTTCTCTTTTTGTTTTTGACTGTTGCATTTGGGCCATTGGTTCTTTAGTGTCAAAGTAATCCTATAGCTTAGATTATACAAAAGAATGCATAATTCTTTGTTTTTTTAGAGCTAATTGCATAATTGCTGTTTGGATCAGATCCGAATGCTGAAGTTATTGCTTTATCACCAACAACCCTTATGGCAACAAATCGATTTGTATGTGAGATATGCAACAAGGGGTTCCAAAGGGACCAAAACTTGCAATTGCATCGAAGAGGTCACAATCTTCCATGGAAGCTAAAGCAAAGGACAACCACTGAGGTCAAGAAACGAGTGTACATATGCCCGGAACCGACCTGCGTCCACCACAACCCGGCTCGTGCACTTGGAGACCTTACGGGAATCAAGAAGCATTTCAGCCGTAAGCATGGTGAGAAGAAGTGGAAATGCGACAAGTGCTCTAAGAAATATGCTGTGCAATCTGATTGGAAAGCTCATCAAAAGACTTGTGGTACCAGGGAATACAAATGTGATTGTGGAACCATCTTTTCAAGGTTCATAACATGCCTATATCATACCTATATCTGTATCTATATATATGTATGTATGAAGCTATACCAAATTCTAATTCTTGGTGCAGGAGGGATAGCTTTATCACCCACAGGGCTTTCTGCGATGCATTAGCTGAAGAAAACAACAAGGTAAACCAAGGGATAATGAACAACATGGGATCAAACATGCAAAACCAAATGCCTGAGCTTATATCATCAATGCAAACAAGCAATGGAATATCCGATTTAGGCAACTTTGACCCGAAATCCCCACTCAAATCCCATCCCCAAGAGCTAGTGCCAATGCCGTTTATGTCCATGAACATGGGAGGAGGCATGTTTTCAAGTAACTCGAGCAGTCTATTTGGCGGCCCGAGAAGTGTTTCCTCGGCCTCCTCTAGCCTGCAGCTTAGTTCAAATAGCTCATCTGGACTCAACTATTTGCAGGACAGCAAAAATGGTTGCCCAATCATGTCGGCAACAGCCTTATTACAGAAAGCAGCCCAAATGGGTGCAACTGCAAGTAATAGTATAAACTCACCCATGATGCAAAAAAGCTTTGCTAGTAGCATGGCAGGCCCTGAGCAGACCATTAGACCACCATCATTCGGTGGAATTCAGCAGCAGAACACATCTTACGATCACTTCCCGTCCCAAACCGATCAGACAAGCATGATCAGCGAGGCCGGAGGATTCTCCAACCCGTTCATGCAGAAAAGCCCCAGTGAAATGGCCCAACTTTTCACAGCTGCCACCGGAAGCTCAGCAATGAATGAAATGGGAATGTTCACTAACATATTCATTAACGGAGCTGACCGAAACCAAGTAGGCTTGATGAAGAGCATAGAACAGGAAGATAGTGGTAGCTCTAGGTTGTTACAAGGAAGAACTCAGTTACCAGCAGCAATGTTTGGAACAAGCAGTGGCAATGGAGGAAGTAACATGACGACCCTTGATTTTATGGGGATTGGAGGGTCAAGGCCAAACAGTTTACATGAGCAGCAGCAACAACAACAACAAAGAATGGAACTGGAAGCAATAAGCCAACAAAGACTGCCAATGATAAACCCTTTCCACCTGCAGGAACAGCTCTCACATGGGGATTCAGCTATCGAAAAGCCTATATGGGAAGTTTAAGAGCTACAGGTTCTTATTGAGATGTTCTTACTCGTTTATGGTGACGACGCTCAGATGGCAACATTGGTTCCTTCACACCCGCTTTATCCGTCGACAAACTATGGGGCCTTGAATTTTTCAGTTCATTGAATGAATTAAGGAACCTAATTTCTGCACTGTGATAAAAAAAAGAAAAATAACCTGGTTTCTACCCAAATTTTCTTAGAAGTTTGAAACAAACAACAAATATGAAGCACCTTTTGTTTTGTAAGCTAGTTACAGCACAGCCAGTTTGTAGTTTGTACCGAGAAAAAGAAGAGCCGATACAAGACCACTGTAATCTTAAAATATTATACGACTTGTTTGGACCTCTTGCCATTGGAAACTGTGTTTTCCACTATCTCCACCTTTTACACATCATTATCTGCAAAATTATATAAAATGAGACTCTTTATAACATGCATGTATTTCGTTATAATAATATATTTGGCAAAATAAGGTATATAGGCTTTTTTTTTTTTAATTAATTAGGCATTTAGCTCAGTGTTTAAATTAATTAGAGAAATATATCGATTTTAAAATAGAAAAATGGAAAGTGCGTCTAATTTGGTGCACTTTCTGCACAGATGGCAGGAAAACGAGCTCAACTAGATGCGCTTTTCATTTCTCTCTCCGAGGTTAGGGTTTTTTTAGTAGGGTTTTTATTTTATTAGGGTTAAGGTTATGTTTAGGATTTTTTAGGGTTTAGGATATTTTAAAAGTGTTCAGGGTTTTTGACTAAAATGACAGAAGTTCTTAGGTAGTTTTGCGGGGTCGGGGATGTGATAACGCGCCTCAGCACACATACATTTCAATGTCATGGCTGGATAGGACCATCACCTGAGAAATCCATCTTAGGGAAATTAGGTTTTAGGGACGACAGTGTTTGATACGATTAGAGGTCGAAATCTAGGTGGAAGTCCTAGTTGGCGACCATGATGTGGTCATGGGTTCGAGTATAATCTGGAGCCCGATGACGGTCGTTACGCGGTCAGGAGTTTAAGCTTTTTGGATACCCGCAAATAATGCCTTAGATATACTATACATAATATTTATGTCATAATCATACGGAAAAACTATAGGAACTTTCGGTGTAATTAACATAATTATTTTCTCTATTTCGAAGCAGTCAGTATCTTTAACATGTTATTCTTGTTTGAAGGCTGAAACCGATGTGGAAACAAGAGAGCTCTCAGGAGGAGAGTAGATGTTCTGGCACAGTAGAAGTCAAACTCAGGTCGACAAGGTAGCAGTTATAATAACAAAAATTGTCATCGCCCCGAAAGGAGCATCACTTTTACTGCACCACAATAGTCGCTCCTCGCTTGAAAATCCTTTTGCATCTACGGCGATACCAGCCTTTGATAAGAAGGAAGGTTAAAGGTATCGGTTTCCTAGAAATAGAGAAAAAAATTACACCAATTATAGCGGGAAGACCTAGAGTTTTTCTGTATGAATATGTCATCAAACTTCTATATGGTATTCATAGGGCATCATTTTCGGGTATTCAAAAAGATTGAACTCGTGGCTACGTAACGATTGTCAATTGGCTCCCCCATTATACCCCATTCCATTACCGTATAATGACAGTTGATTAAGACCTTCACGTTAACTTCCACCCTTGACCATAGAAAGAAAAATCACCCCATAACTAACTTCCCTAGTATAAGCTCCGGAGACAATGGTCCCATCTCAGCATGATATATGAAACATGTGAGGCTTAGAGCAGTATTGCATCAATGACAACTTAAGAATACCTAGAACGTAAACCAAATATTTTTAGTAATCAAAATTTTTAATATCAGGAAATGGTTTATATTGGAGAAATGGAGAGGATTGGGGAGAAATTATATTACTAAGGGATGATGAAGCTTGGTGTGTATGAGCCATTTTATAGCCACAGGGAAGGGTCTGTTTGCAAAGAAAAACCTTCAAATTGTGCTAGAACATATTCTAAATGTGTTTAAAGTGTTTGAATTATTCGAAGCGTTGGGCTTTTTAGCAGGAAAGCCCCCCAGCTGAGCGAGCTTTCTCTAACAACTTTCCTATTCCCCCGGGTAAAATTATTTGCACTATACAATATGCAACGAATATGTTCATTCATAAATGAAATTCATAGCATGTATTCTCTTTCTCCCTACATAATTCTCTTATAAAAGGGGCGTAATTTTCATAACATAGACACGCATCAAGTTAATATTAAACAAAAGAACCTTGCATCACAGGTGAGAGTTGCGTGTACTCCTTCGGACAACTCTCCACTTATTTTTTTCATTTATTCATCCAAATCATGACCGATATTGAAATGAGTCGATAAGTGAAATCCATTATATACTACTGACTACCTCCAGACGTACTAATGTCCAGAATGTGAATACTACTATAAAATAGAGAGTTATGATGCAGTATCCGCAAGTATACGGGTCAAATTGTAACATAGATTTTACAACGAAATATGTGAGTACTCCGAGGATTGTACCCAAGAGAGGCCAGTACTAAATCAATCTTAACCTAAAAAATTAAAGATCTAATTAATACTTTATATCAATTATAGTATGAGAGTAAAATAAGAAATATGTTTAAGATTTGTAGAATAATAAAATAAAATAACATAAAAAAAGAATTAAAATTGCAAGAGATAGAGATAGATAAAGTGAATCAAATCTGAGGATAGGTGATCATCTTGCTTTGGCAATCTTAATTAACTGTTGTCTCGGGTTCCTCGTCAACCAACTAGTTGCTACCCTAGCAAGATCTTCCGCTTTTCCACTAACATAACAAGTTAGCAAGAACTACTTATCTTCTGACCTTACAGTCCAGACTAGCTTGGGGTACAGGTGTTCACGAATGGGCAATGTCAATTTTGGGTTAATTCCCACCTTGATAACTTCCCAGGGTTGTTATGATTAGGGATTGTTTCACGTTCCTCCTTTTCTAAATAGTTGATCTATTTCGTACCCCTACAAAATAGTTAAGAGATCATGCCTCCACTCATTGATCCCTCATAGACGGATTAGTTCCTCATGACTTTTATAAACAATATAGAAAGAATGGAAGAATTAATCATAGGGAATGAATTGAAATAGATAGTTTAAGAAAGCCTGATTGATATTGATGAATAAAGCGAATCCACATAAATTGATTTCCTTTACAATCAGATCTCTTGAAGAAAACAAATAAACTAAAATTATAAAAACCTAAAGAAGCAAGAGAGCAAATTTAAACCTAAAGAAAGAATCTAAGCTAATGGAATGATGTCTACAATGTGTGCCTGAGAGGTCTATTTTTAGCCTTTAGGTAGCCATCGTCTGTAGCCTAGGATAGTTAACGTTCCTGAGCTTTAGGTTCGATTGTGCAGACCAAAAAATCCATGTTTCGTGTTTTAATCTCATCATAGAGTCAATGTCACGACACACTAAGACCTGTGTCATGACGTAGCAACCAGCATGTCCCTCTGTAGCCATCTTCAGGGGTATGTCCCGACACCCTCAGCCTGTGTCACGATATTGAAGGCAATTTCTCACTTTCTCTATTCTGCTCTCTATGTTGAGACACTGGATACGCCATATTGCGACATAGCGTCCAGTATTGACACAAAATGACCCCTAATGGTCTCCTGCATATTCACAAAGTACGTTAGCTCTCCCTTAGGCCTCATTCGGCTTTTAAGGTTAATAAAAGCCTCTATGTGCACATTTTATTGAATGTAAACAAAACTAAAGAAATTGAATTAAAACATAATGAAAATACTTGTATTCAAGCTCCTTAAATGCAAAAGCTAGTTTAATCTACTACACTAAATTATGGCAGATCAAACTCCCCAATATTTAAGTCATTGCTGGTTCTTAAGCAACATAAATAAAAATTACACAATGAAGTTAACAACCATTGAGCAAGTATGGTACAAATATTGATTTTGAAGCATATGACTTAGGCTTTTCATGTTTACTAACAATTTCAACATGATGAGTAGTTGACTTACCACCTTTGATCACAAACATCTAAGTTCAGTATGTTACAAAATATACAAGTATTAAGGTTCTCTCCTATAGGAATCTATCAACAAATCATACAAGTACTTTGATTATCCGAGCAAAATGCAAATAGACATTTATGTGAATGTTTAGTATGATGTTCATTCATGTATGAGGATACTTAGGTCACATATGGCTTTTCGGCTTGTAACGTTCTAAGGCTTAGGACATGTATGGAATTCAAAAACAGTAAGCATCAAAAGGTTACAAACACAAAAATAGTTTGGCATATCGTATTGATCTCTATTCTTCCCCTCTTAGTGATCCTTACCCATTTGCTGCCTTATTTCTTCTTCCCTCACCTTCATTGTCTTTCCATCTATAGGAAGTCATAGTATGACATAATAACTATGGCTAACCTTACAAGTCTTTTTGCACTAATGAACGAGTTTTTCTTTCTTTTATGACTTTGTCACTTTTCTCTTTTTTAATACATCTCACCCATGAATGCTTTTTCAGTAGTTTAAGACTTTTGCTACTCATACCATCTTTTTTTTTGGATTTTTCTTTTTGTTTCGCATATTAAGCTAACTTATAGTTCCTATATCACACCAATCTTTCCTATTTCACTCTAATTTTACAAACTCTGTCGTGATGTATCTACTTAACCCTCAATACGTACGGCTAGACATCTATAATCGTGCAATGCAAGACAAAAGAAAAGGGGTAAATACAAATTAGCATTCCTAGGCTTGGGATTTGTAATGAGGTTCATAAAGAATGTTAATAAGCTCAAAATTAGTACTAAGGGTAAATTATAAATAGAAAAGCTTTTTAGCTCTAGATATGTTCCAAAAATTGCCTTAGGTTATCCCCAAATATCTCAACATACACAAATTTAATCAATTGAATAAACACAAATTCAACCATTTATCATTCATACTAGCATGCTCATTTCCTTATATTTTCTATATCACTTGGTACAAATGATAGCTTAATACTTATTTATAGTGTAACATATAGAACTTCAAAAATCTAATAATCAAAAATTTAAAGCCACTTATAATGATGCCAAACTTATTCATAAACATAAGCAACCTATGTACATGCCCTTACCCAATCACTTGTATTTCTACACGCTCGAGCACACAAAAGACAAGAAAAATAAAAGAAAATGTAAAAATTTGAATCAAATTTTCTATGTTACCCATTGCACTTTAGTTGACACATTTTCGTCAATGTGTAGCCCATTAAAAGATAAGGAAAGAAGTTACTTGATTAATCATAGTCACTCCAATTGCTAATGATGGGTGCTTCCTCCTTTGATCGTGTTAGCTTGAATTGTTTGTGTCTCATTTATGTTGGGTGCCTAAATTGAAAATTTAAACAAAATGTGAAAAAAATAAAAGAAAATCTACTTATTAATCCTACTCCTACCAAGTCTAAATTTAAATCATCCAAAAATTAATACAATTTTTTTTTAAATCGTTCAATCATCCTCCTCATCATCCATCTCCTCATCCTCTTCTTTTTTCTCCTTCCTCTTTGCTTTCCAGTGCTTCTTCGTCTTGTTTCGTATTTGTTAGACCAAACATATCAGGTGTGTAATTGGGGACTCGTATGTTATTTTTCCTAGCAAACTCTTTAGGTGTGTAATTGGACAAAATTAGAATTAATTCTTTCATTCGCTGAATCATCCAATCTAACTTTGGATGTCTGTTCTCACCAACGGTTTGCTGAGCTCGAGCCAACCTTTATGACGAGGTGGCTGTAACTGTTGTTTCTTATTATCTCTTGTTCCCATCTTTGATCTGTTTGGCCCACAGCTCAATGTATTACTAGAACAAGGTGTCTCTGATAATGCTTCGTAATGGTTTAGATGACTGCTCAATTGATGTCATAGGTACACTTGCCTTTTTGCATAAAGCCGTCACTAGATGAGGAAAGAACACTCCCACCTTCTGGCTGTTAATGCATTTTGTTCTAGTGGATCCATTTTTCAACACACACTTGCTTTTTTCTATAAAATAGCTTAGAGTAAAATTGCTCTAAAGGTATTAACGTTAGAAACATTTAAAGCAGGTACAATTCATGTCTAAATGAACTAAATCCACATCTTAGCCTTAGGAAATATAATGGCTTGATGAAAAGATACTGGGATATCTGTACCTGCGACATACTTCTATTCACCCCTTCCTTCAATTAAAAAGTTTATAAAAGTATCCCTATCTATGTCTCTAAAATATTCTAAGTCAATTTCATTGATGAAATGATTTTCATAATATGAAGCATTATAAAATTTACAAATCATTCGAGGGGTTACTCTCACATCTTTCCCTCACATAAGTACTGTATCTCATTTATGTCCTTCCGTATTTCTAGACTCGTGATCCCGTATAGATGCGTAGAATTCTTGAACAATAAGTACCACGACATTATCCGTCGGGATCATCCAAAAGCGCTCTCATCGATGATATCTGACCAAATGTCGTATTTCTTTACATAAAATCGTCGATCGATCAAATCCCCTTTCTTGAATAAATGTTTTTCCTTGAAGTTCATTGAAATTATTTTCAACATTTTGATTTGGAAAAGTAAAGGGATTTTGAACCATCAATGGCTCTGTTTCCATTGTTCGCCTAACTTTTTTGGGAGGCATAATGTTTCAATGTTCGCCTAACTTTTCTAAGAGGCATAATGTTTCAATCTTAACGACTTGCTAAATAAAAAATTTAATGGAATAGTAAAAAGTTCGAGTTTAGGAACCCTTAACCTTGGATTTATAGTCAAAGTTCATTTGAATTCCTTGCTTTCTCGTTATGTCCCCATTCCTTGTTACACCAAGTTTGTGAAAGGAAAATTGGGAAATTAGGGTTTTAGTGTTTAGGAGATGTTGATAAATTTAAAAGAGTTTGAAGGGGTAAAGTTTTAATGAGTGTTTTAATTAGGAGTAAATAGGAGTTTAAGTTCTAAAATAGGGTTTTAAAGGTTTAAAAATCGAGTAAAAATAGTGTTTAAGTTGTCGAGTTGTGTAATGGGTCAGGTCAACCCTGTAGAAAATTGTAGTGATAGAGTGACACAGGGCTTCCGTGTCACAACACATCCGCCAGTTTGGAGATTATCAGGGACTTTCTATTACATTGCGACTTGCTGTTGTAATGTCGTGACAATGACTTTGTTTTGGCCCAAAACTCCAACCTAAGGATGTTTCGATCTAAGGATGAACCTACATCAAATAAAGGTTAAAATCTAAACTACATGATTAGTTAGATATACAATAATTTACAAATATCATGCAACAATTCACAAATTTTAAGTTATACTACCGGTTTTATCTGACAGTATTGTCAATTCACCTGTGGATGATCATTTTATTCTATTAGCATCGGTCCACCATCCGTCGTGCCATTTCACTCTTGCCCATTTGTCTCGTTCCTTGAACCTGTTTATTCTTTCTATATTCATAAAAAGAAGTATATCCCTTGATTTGAGAAAATTTGAAATAGATAAAGTTTTGCAATGTTCCCTTAATTTCCTCTTGTCTTCCTCGTTCAGTTGATAGCCACATTTGAAAGTTTTGGTCTCACCATTAATTTTCATAGTTAACTCATTTTTCTCTAAACCAATGGTAGATCTAGAAGTGGCCATGAAAGTTCTTCCTAGTATGATCGATATCTCAGGATCTTCCTTAAAATCAAGTACTCAAAAATCTGTGGGAATAATAAAACTTTACATCTTGACTAGCACATCTTCTAGTACTCCTTTTGGATGTACCGAAGACCTGCCACCAAATTGTAATGTAATTTGAGTAGTTTTAAGATTCCCTAACCTAATTTTTTCAAAAATTGATAAGGGCGTTAAATTGATACTAGCTCCTAAATCGCATAGGGCTTAATTAAAGTGAACGCTCCTTATCTCTATGAGAATAATAAAATTTCTTGGGTCTTTCAACTTTCGAGGTATCTATCTTGAGATAATCACACTACAGGAAGCATTTAAATTAACTTGCTCTCCTACCTTAATTTTCTTGTGCCTTACCATCATATTCTTTAAAAACTTAGCGTACTTAAGAACTTTATCAATTAACTCGATTAAAGGTGGGTTAACATTTAAGGTTTTAAACAAATTCAGAAAACTTACAAATTCATCATTGTCATGCTTTTTTGTTTCTTCTAATCTTGATGGGAATGGGAATTTTGTGATTTCGGCATCTTTAGGTGTCTCTTTTCCCGTATCAGCTGCTGGTGCATTCTCCCTATCTGGTTCATGTCTGTCTTCCGCTTCTAGGAAATTGTCTTGAGGTTTATCAATATTATCCATAGTTACCTCCGGGACAGGTATTTCTAGGCTAATTAGTACCTTGCCTGATCGGAGTGTTATACCTTTCACATGCTCTTTATCTTCCCTCTATGAATTATCTTCCGTGATACTGGAAATGCCTGAGCCAATTTTTCTTTTGATATTGCCCATCATTCTCATCAATTGGCTCATTTGATCCCATGCTTAGTCAATGTTCTTATTGAGTTAGTGCACTCAGACTGCACTTATTTAACATCTGTCCTAATTGACTGCATCTCTCCCTCAATTCTATTAAGACGTTGACCACATGTCGTATAGTCACTTGGGTTAGCTCTGTCTTAAGGTTTCTGTAAGTAAAGAGGTTGGTAATTAGTATTTTTAACTTGATTGGAATTGTTACCTCATCTTTGGTTTCCTTTCCATCTCAAGTTCAGGTGATCTCTCTAGTCAGGATTGTATGTATTTGAATAAGGGTTTCCACCCATATTCCCATTATAATTTATATTTTCGGCATGATTATTAATATAATAGCAGAGTGTCTTGTCTCCTCCATGCATAGACTGAACAGAAACAGATTCAATACAGTTGAGTCTGTCTACTAGTTACTGATATTTATCATCCTCTTAAATAGCTTTGAGCGTAGCGGGTTTCTAGCCATAAGTGAATCATTTAGTTGGCCACTCACAGGAGTTTAATGCCATATTTTTTATAATTTTGCATGCACCTTTATAAGTTCTATTCATAAGGGCTCCTCTTTCTGTTTCATCTAATCTCGATCTTGTATTTTCATCTAACCTATTATAAAATATTTGCAATCTCATCTATTCAGGAGATCCATTGTGCGGACATTTTTTAATCAACATTTTGAAGTGTTTCTACACCTCATAGAAGCTTTCTCCTTCCATCTATCTAAAGACAATAATCTCTCTCCTTAATTAGACTGCTTTACTATTCAGCAAAAACTTTTGTCAAAATTTTCCAACAAGTTTGTCCCAAGTTGTGACGGATCTAGAGACTACGAGTCTAACCAAGAAAAGGTGTTATCAATCAGATAAAAGAGAAAAAACCGAAGACGAATAACACCGTCAGTGATCCCGTTATACTTGAAAGTATCACAGAGTTGAAGAAACCATTTCAAATGTGGATTAAGATCTTCTATCATAGTGCCCCTAAACTACAGATTATTCTGGATCATTTATATCATTTCCAATTTGATTTCAAAATTGTTAGTTGTAATTGCTAGCCTTGCTATACTTTCCTGAACCATATCTAAACTTGGTAGGGCATACTCCTGTAAAGGTATCTCATTTCGAGCCATTTGCATATTTTCGGGTAACTATAGTGCTGGTGGGTCTCTTGAGGAATTATCGTTAGCTTCACCAAACAATAGATTATCACGTGATACGTTACTTGCAACGGGTGAGGTTGTTCTTGCATCTGTTGTTGCTGCTGTTGTTATTGCTATCGGTGATTCCTTCGGATTCTTTTCTCTAGATTTGTAGCTGCTACAATAGGTGTGCCTCTACTGTGAGTCATACACCAAACCAAGAGAGAAAATATTAGTAAGATTAAAACAAAATGAAATTGTATCTATAGCTAAAAAATTTCCTAATTATTCTTTTAGACTGAGAAAATTAAGATCAATCTAGTGACGTTGCCTCCCCAGCAATAACGTCGACAACTTGTTCGCTTCCAGATGTACTAAGTCCAGAGTGTGAATATTGCTATAAAATAGAAAGTTATGAGGTGATATCCAAAAGTATACGGGTCGAGTTGTAATGTAGATCTTACAACGAAGTAAGTGAGTACTCCAAAGATTGTACCCAAGAGAGGCGAGTGCTAAATCAATCTTAACCTAAACAATTAGATATCTAAGTAATACTTTAAGTCAGTTATAGTATGAAAGTAAAATAAGAAATATGTTTAAGGTTTGTAGAATAATAAAATAAAATAACATAAAAAAATTAAAATTGCAAGAGATGGAGATAGATAAAGTGAACCAAATCTGAGGATAGGTGATCAGCTCACTTTGGCAATCCCAATCAACTGTCGTCTCGGGTTCCTCGTTAATCAACTAATTACTATCCTAGCAGGATCTTCCGATCTTCCACTATCATAATAAGACAGCAAGTACTACTTGTCTTCTAACCTTACAGTCCAGACTAGCTTGGGGTACAGCTGTTCACGAATGGGCAATGCCAATTATGGGTTAATTCCAACCTTGATAACTTCCCAGGGTTGTCATGCCTAGGGTTTGCTTCACGTTCCTCCTTTTCTAAACCATTGATCCGTTGAGTACCCCTAAAAACCTCTACTCGATAATCTCCTATAGAAGGATTAGTTCCTTATGGCTTTCATAAACAATATGGAAAGAATGGAAGAATTAATCATAGGGAATGAATTGAAATAGAGAGTTTAAGAAAGCCTGATTGATATCGATGAATAGAGTGAATCCACATAAATTGATCTCCTTTACAATCAGATCTCTTGAAGAAAACAAATAAACTAAAATTATAAAAACCTAAGGAAGCAAGAGAACAAATTTAAACCTAAAGAAAGAATCTAAGCTAATGGAATTATGTCTATAATGTGTACCAGAGAGGTTTATTTATAGCCTTTAGGTAGCCATCGTCCGTAGATCTAACGTAGTTGATATTCCCGAGCTTTAAGTTTGATTGTACAAACCTAAACGTCCATGTTTCTTGTCTTAATCTCGTCATAAAGTCAATGTCACGACACACCAGGACCTGTGTCGTGACATAGCAACCATCATGTCCCTCTGTAACCATCTTCAGGGGTATGTCCTGACACCCTCAGTCTATGTCGCGACATTGAAGATAATTTCTCAATTTCTCTATTCTACTCTCTATATTGCGACATTGGATCCCCCATGTTGCCACATAGCATCCAATATTGACCCAAAATGAACTATAATAGTCTCCTACGTACGCACAAAGTACGTTATCTCTCCTTTAGGCCTCATTCAATTTTTAAGGTTAATAAAAGACTCGATGTGAAAATTTTATTGAATGCAAACAAAACTAAAGAAACTGAATTAAAACATAAAAAAAATGCTTGTATTCAGCTCCTTAAATGTAAAAACTATTTTAATATCTATACCTAATTACGACACATCAACTACGACGGTCAAATCTGTCATACATAGTTCGGGGTAGTGTTTGTAGGAGCAATGCCCATGGAATTTACGTTCAATAGTATCATTCAAATGTGTGAGCTATAGACCAAAATTAGGAGGAAAGTCGAGGGATAGACCAGAGGAAGAATTTTGAGGATGCAATGCAAATTTCTTGCATTCATTGACCCTTATAAGTATTTGGTATTCACTATAATTGGTGAAACACATCTCGAGATGGTCATATCATCACACATCTCAAGAAAAAAAAGTTGTTATTGAGTTATATGTCGAGTTCGCTGATACTGATGAATCTAGCCTATCTTCGACCATGGTCGCGGTGAATACTGGTACTGAAGCTGAAGTAGAAAGTCCTACTACATAGTTGTGTGGAAGGTTTTCCGGCTTTCTTAAAAGTGGCTACTACAATGTTCCCGAAAAACCTATGGGCAGACACTTATTGATCTCCAGCATCAATCTAAACTTCGGGTTTTTGTACTAATCTGGGTATTAGCATAACTCAAATCTAGACACTCGAATTGAACATTCAATCAATGCATTCAATTTCAACTTCGACATTCAGTCGATGCTATAAGGCGAAAGCAGTTATACCGAGGCATCATCGACGTACATCAATCATCAACCCGTTGAATATTCTAGCGGGTAAATGAGTTACAGGAGAACTAATAACTTACTCTTTTCAACAGGGACCGACTAGGATCCATCCAACACATGCTCAAAGGTGACAACGAAGGTGTAGATTAGGAACAAGATGCAAGTCAAGAAGAAAGGGTTGTGAATGCAAACGAGGGGGAGGAGTCAGAACCTGAGCCAATCTGACAACGTGGTCTGGATGGTTCAGAAGTGGCACTATTTTTTGAACCAAAACTGATTGCAATAGAGCTAGAGCCTTGCGAGTCTAACGATGATGACTTAGATCTAGATACACAATTTAGGGCATATGAATCTCAACCCAACATAACTAACATTGACCTATCGATTAAAGGTGGTTTCGAGTTTTCGTGGCTTTCACACAGAATACCTAGTCATGCAAGCACATATCGTGATGTACGAGTACTGGAAGTAGGAATTGAATACCCTAAAAAAGATGTTTTCCTTTTTGCACTAAAGCGGTACAACATGAAGAACAGCGTGAACTACTATGTCACAAAGTCCCGCTCCGAGAAAGTTGAAGGAAAGTGCACAATGAAGGATAAGAGGTGTAAGTGGAAAATCATGACGTCTTATCAGAAGAAAATTGAGAAATAAATGATAAAGAAGTATCTCGACCCCCATATATGTATTGCCATAGGTGCAAATTAGGACAATCTAAAGTTAGACTCGAATATAATTACTGATATTATTCTACAATGGTGAAGGCCATTCCACATATTGAAATATCGATGTTGATTACGGACATACGTAGCCAATACCAGTACATTCCAACATCCTACAAAGTGTGGGTTGCAAAATAGAAGGCTACAGAGAACTTGCATCACAGGTGGAAAGGTTCGTATAACTATCTATGGAAATGGTGTCAGGTATTAGATCGGTACGTACTAGGTTCTATAATTGATCTCGAAACATGCCTAGGTACTACAGGGATCAGTTGGTCCCTGAGAAAAGAGTATTCCACCAGTTTTTTTTGGACCTTTGAGCAATGCAGAGAGGGATATCAGCACTACAAGCCTGTAGTTCAAATTGATAGCACCTGGATGTATAGAAGGTATCAGTAACGTTTGTTGCTTTCTATTGCTCACGATGGTAACCGGAAGATTCTACCTATAGCATTCGCAAAAACTTCTAAAGAAACAGTAGATGACTAGAATTTCTTCTTGAACTGGTTATGCCACCGCGTTTGCCCACAGCCCGACATATGTGTCATATCAGACAAGGGACCTAAAATACTCTCAAGGATTAATCGTCACGATCTCTTTGGGGTCGTACTCATCATCGGTACTACATACAACATGTGGGATCCAACTACTACCAAAAATATCCTTTCGTGACTGAGCGAGATCTAGTTATCAACATAGGTTTGTTGTTTCAACTATATATGCATTACACATCGAATATCCAAATACTGAGTTATTTTATTACACTAATCGGTAGCTATATCGATAGGTTACGAGCTCATCCAACATTGATTCCATTAAATGTTGAAAAACTTGAGCATCATTAACGCCTACGATGCACCATATGTATTGAATGTACCGTTCAAACTGTAGATGTAATCATGCGACAGAGGTCTAAGATACGGGCACATGATGTCAAAGATATATACTTTCGAATGGCCGCCTTATTTTCTAAGAGGGAGTCGATGTATGTTGGATAGATAGCAGGTGGTGGTACATTCTGTGATAACATGATAAAAGAGATTCGGTAAAGTACAACAAGAGCGAACATTATGTATGTAGTGTGTCACTCGTGTTGGAACCTTGATTTTTGAGTCACGGAGTATGCTAGGCCCGACTAGGAAATGTCAGGTACGTTCTATTATGTGAACCTAACGGAAGGGACTTATGATTGTGGGAGATTCCAAGTGCTTTGGTTCCCATGTGCACATACAGTTGCCGCATGTAAGAATATACAGATTGAGTACGCATATTATATCAACGACATCTACCGACTACAACGCATTCATAGTACGTGGAGTCCTGAATTCCTACCCGTCCCAGATGAGAGAATGTGGTCACCTATGTCCAGCACGTTGTTCGAGTTGGTGTCAAACAAGGACCTATATCGCGTACTGAAAAGTCACTCGAATTCCACCCAGATAAAGAACAATATGGATATTCAGAAGAGAGACGGTCAATAGAAATTATGCGGGTACTATAGAAACATAGGGCATACGAAGTCAACATGTTCTCTATATAGGGATACGTTAGGGCCTCGGCATTTATAACATTACTTTCTACCAAATTTCATATCCATTAGCGTACCGTACTAATAATGTTTTTTGTATTCCATATAAACTATAAAGGTTGGTGTTACGTATTGCAATTGGTGATAATCATATACAATTTATTTAGTTGTGAAATGTCATGACTTTCGGATGTACGATCTATCTATTTCTTTTTATTCTACATTTTTCATGTTCATCTTTATTTTCTTTCTTATTCAAATCACAAGTTAAATCAAAATTAAATTTCATATTCAAAATAATATGTCCATAACAAAATCCGGCATTTGTTATTTATTGTTAATTTATGCATAAATCATGATAGATGGTAATAAAGACAAATGTTTTTTTTGAATGAATAACCTCTATTTTTTATTTATGAAATATCTATATTTAATTATAAGAAAAAATACACTCAATCATGTTGTCAAGGAGAATGTGTGCCACAAGACGGTGGACGATAGCCGAGTGGAGGATTTCTACGTACAAACTGAAGGTGCATTCAAAGGTGTATTAAGAGGTGCGGGCTTGTAGGGTTCCTCCTCCTCATCATCGCTTGAATATGTACCTAGCACGGCCCCCTGAGCAATCGTATCTTCGGGATGACAGCTTCATCATCTTACTCTATGATTGATTGTTACGTTGTCCTTACCTTCCATGATATATCTGCCTTTCCCACATCCGATGGTTGTGATGATGAGCCACCCCCGTAGAATAGTGATTGGGTCACTATAGGCGTGTAACAATAAGGTGCCCTAAATCCCAAGTACGTCGAAAAGGCACCGGACATCGATATCATCATCGATTATTGCATAGGCATCTGCATCAGTATCATTATTAGTGGCGATGCATACGTCAATGACATGGGGTTCGGCATCGACATCTGTATGGGGTGTAGTATGTGAGGGGCATCAGTGCCACGAAATATGTACCGACAAGAAAAGAAGAACCGGCCATATGTGACGATGGTTCGTAGTGTATTGGTGCTTGTGAAAAAATATAGGGTTACTTAATTGAACGGGAATAAGTGGAGCGAGCTAAATCAAATATTGCGTAGCCATAGGCAGCGCATCTTCTATCGGAGCGGATGATGAACTCGTTGTGCGGTCGCGTCCCCTCCTATGCTACTGTGAAGGTCGACATTGCCTCTTCGGTCGAATTTGCCTACTCCTCGCCTCCGATGGCAACAGATCTGTCTTGCCGATGGATCCAAATAATGCCAAGTAATCATCAGCTGCCGCTGTGTCCACTGAAAAAATTATTCACGAACGGGTAAGGATTGCATCCTATTATCCCATGCCTTAATGTGCTCCCCTTGCTGTACCACCCAATCATTGTTGTCCTTCCCCCGCATGTCCACCTTATGTAGCTCATTTAGGTCTCGCGGTGTAGGCAGAATTTATTGCCTCCACCCGAACTGTCGTATCACTCAATCCAATTCGTGCATTTCCACTGTCATGTAGACTACCAACAACACATTGGCGTCCCACATCTATCGATTCTCCAACACTTTCGAAGGGATGCAAGATATGATATCGGTATCAGCGTACGGTATCCATTCAAACTGAACAGTAAAATTGTAATTATCATTATGTATGAATTTTTTTTACGAATTATTACGTAATTAATATAGGTTCGAAAGAATAAGTAACTAACCTCGGTTTTCGGGAGTTGATCTAACAATAGCCTAATATCTTTTAGCTCGTCGGGTAGTCCCATGTAGCTCGGCCTATGGTTTCACCTGTACAAGCAATATGTTAGTTGAAATGTATAATAAAAAAATTATTATATAGACTATGTATTTGTCAGGCATTAAAATGCCCCCGATTAACCTCATGATGTATGATCGAGCGTATTATTTATGACCTCCTCCATTCGGTCTTCAAAGTCTTGAGGGAGCTCATCGAAATTATCCTTCAACTAGTTTAACGATATCAACCACCTTCAAACTTGTCCGGGACCTTCCTCAATAGTGATTGGCAAAGGCCCACTTTGCCTGGAACTATCACTGATCCCATGATAACTAGCCCATCCACCAGTAGACTAAGTTGTAGTGCTACATCTTCGAGTGTGTGTTTCCAGCCTCTATCTTTCCACCAACGCACTAATTAGTGCCAAATTGAGTTTATAGCCCCCAAACATGCGAGACGCATGCAAGAATCCAGCCACTTGCAAGTGGTCACGACTTTCAGGTATTACAGGCTTTCTCATGTTAATGAACCCCTCCAGAACACAATCATCTGCCTATTTACACAATAAAAATAATTTCAAATTAAAAAATTTAAATTTAACATTATTGAAATTAATGAAATTTAAATTTCCATCTTACTATTTCTGCTTAGGCGGGGGAAATATGCTTGTCATCGAAGCGTATTAGAGAGACAGTCATTCGTAAGAAATAAATTTGAACGAATAAAAACTAGATAATTAAAAATGATTATTTTTAAATGAAAATATCAAAAAATTTAAAATGAGAGAGTTGAAAGACTTAAGAGGGTTTGAAAGAGTTGAGAAAATGATGTGAATGAAAAAAATGAAATTTGGGAGGGTATTTATAGGGTAAAAAAAGTTATCGTTGGTATATTTAATTTTTTTTTTATCGTTGGTGCGGTAACGTTTAAAAATTCATTGCTTTTTTACTGTTGAGGGAAGCGTGTCCTGCTGGATGAGTTTTCCAGCTGGGGGCGCTTTTCTAACACCTGTACAGAAAACTCGCCCAGCTGAACATGCTTTTCATTTAAATTGACTTATTTCCCTAATTAATTTTAAAACTGGCCTAAAGGCCTAATTAATTAAAAAACGACCTATTGGCCTTATTTTTCCAATATATTTACTACATACAGTTTTTCATGTTTTATTTTAATTTTTATAACAATTTTTCACTCATAATAACAATAACATATTTGTTAGTAGATCAATTCTTTATAATAGCATATTATCGAAATTTTTAAGCAAAATTTTAGTTGTTTCATATAGGTAAATTTATTAAATAAAAAATATTAATTAAAATTTATCTTAATAAAATATTTAAATTTCACGTGAAAAAATATATTAATAATATTTTATTAAATGAAAAAATCTTGAATGAGTGAAATAAAAATATTAACTCAATAAATTATTAAGTTCTCTAATTAATTTTTATTATGAATTTAGAACATTATAAATTTATAAATTATTGATAAATTAATTAATTTAATTTGATAACTCATAAACTATGAATTGGTCACTAATTCAACACTTGTTTCCCAATGTCATTAATCCCAGTACTATAACCTGTAGATTCTCTAGTGGAAGATGATAGCTTTCTATCACCTTTTCAAGCTTTTCTTCAGATTTATCGATCTCCTTTCGAGCTCCCATGAAGACAATGGGTGTTTCCATTGAAGTTTATAGCTTTGTCACATTTTCAAGCTTTTTTCGAGTTTAATAATCTCCTTCTGGGTTTCGATGAAGACAATGGTCGCTTTCGTTTAAGTTTATACTTTTCTGTTATGTTTTCAAGCTCTTCTTCTTTGGGTTTACCTATCTCCTTTTCGGATTTCAATGATAACGATGGTCACTTTTGTTTAAGTCGATAGCTTTCTATCACCTTTTCAAGTTGTTCTTGTTCAGGTTTCTTCCTTTTGTTACTGATTTTCGATTCTAATGACGACCATTTTCATGGAAGTTTATAGCTTTCTTCCACTTTTTGTTTTTTAGATCCAATGGTGGTGGTGGTAGTGGTGATAGCCTATTTTGATTCATATAAAACTCGAAAAGGTTATCAAAATTTTCCTTAAAAGCTAAAAGTTCTCGACTATGGAAAGCTAGGCATTGGAGAATGGTATCAAATAAACCAAAAAGAAAAATATTTTCGACTAATTATAGAGATATCCTAGTTTTAATCAAAAGTAAAAAAAATGTCCCATCAACAATCTATTAATGGATTAACGGGTTTTTTTTACGCAACCAATTATCTTAATTAAAGTGACCAAAATAAGACCAATATTTTTTATGATATGAAGATATCATATCATAACTTTGTCCTACTGCCTAGAGTTACATTGTTGCTTTCCATTATTAAAGTCAAATTTTGGTGAAATTGATTCCGATATAATATGTTTTCATCAAAAGATTTGTTCTTTTTAGTTAAGTTTCTACCTTAAGTGTCCGACTCTCATGGTAAAGGTAGAATATCTAAATTCAAATTTATTATATATTTATATCTTGAGTTTTAATTCAATTAATTTTAAAAATTAATTATATAAAATTATTATAATAAGTTAAAAGATGAAAAATAAAATTTATAGTTGTTACCAAGAAAACTAGTAACGAGATTTCACAAGCCTAATAAAATAAAAGTAAATACCTTAATCAATTTCAAAATCAACCAAATAATTTAGTCATATATTACTCAAAAGTAGATCATATTAAATTTTTTGAGTAATTTGTTCTCTTCCCACATAAACATGACAACTTACCATATAAATAGTGTGGCTAAAGGATTTATAGTTTAGCTTTTCATCATTAAAGATTTTTTTAATTCACTATGAGAATTGTTACCTTTGATTGTAGCCGTAAACTAACTAAATTTTCAACAAAAGCAAGTGCACCTATCAATTAATAGTATAATTACGGTGAGTAAAGATATTGTTCCCACAACGATTAAAAGTACTAGTAATTATCGTCTTTCTATTATTTAACCGGCAAATTGGAATGATTAATTAAAAACTAAAATTAACTAATTAAACTAACTAAAGAACACGACAAAGAATAGATCGGGAAAATAATCGAGTAAACAATCAAGAAGTGAAACAATACCCAGGAAATAATCCACTTAGATTTCATCTATCATTATCAATCTAAATTAAACAGTTTCTTCACTTAGTATCTTGATCCGTAGAAATATCTAAATTATGCTAATATCACTTTCAAGAGTAAGAGCAGCTGACTCTAGGTTGATTAATTGAAATTTCTTTCTAATTAAAACTCTTATTATCACATTTAACTCGAATTATGGATCCCTTATTACATTTGATTCTAATCCGATAGATTTATGTCGTCCTATTTCTAGGATTGCATTCAAATCCACTCAATTATGCTAGATCTACTCTTAAACAGAGTCTATTCATCCTCTGATTTAAGCACATCAAACATGAATTAATTGCTTAAAAATTTTAAACCTAGAATTAAGTAGACATAAATGAGAACAAGCCCAAGTATTTATTGCGTAAAAATAGAAATCAAATAACAAAATTCGTCCTAGGGTTTATTTCCCTAGGTATTCGAAAAATTAGTTCATAATAGCAAATAAAAACATCTCAAAAACAGTATAACCACAAAAAATAAAAAAAACTCATAATAAGTTTCAAAGAAATCAAAAGGAGGTCTTCAAACTTGATAAAAATTTGCTTCAAAGTTAATTCCAATGGTATTTTTTTGAGTTGTTTCCTTAAATATTCTCTGACAGCTTACTCCCCTCTTCTTATCTTTGTCATGTATAGATCTTAGAATACCCGAAAAACTTTAAAAAAAATGTGATTTTCTGTATGTTTGGAGTGCACTTTGTGATTTCCACACAGTCGTGTGCCAAGCCCATGTGGCTCCTAAAACTTACTCTGATTTTTCAATTTTTGCTTGTTTATCGCTCATTTTGCTCCCAAATGCTTTCCTAAGTAGAAAAATATGAATTTAAAGGATTAGGAGCATATAATTCACCATTTTAAATCGAATAATCATCCAAAAACACATTAATAACAAGATTAAAACATGTTATTTTTAGCATTTATCAAATATCCCCACACTTAAACGTTTGCTTGTCCTAAAGAAAAATTCTCAACCCACATTTAAATTAACTTTTCTCAATTTTTCATTTTCATCAATAATATTTCAAGATAATTAGCAAACAATCATGCATTGGAAATTCAACCAAAAGAACACTAAAGATTCAAGCAATCCAAGCCGAAATTTTTTAAAGCACAAAAACGTAAGTGTCTCCTCTTATTTAAATAATTATCTTAAATTTAAAAATCAACAAGAATTTACATTCTCACTCAAGATTACTTAAAGCAATCAAAGTGTTTAAGGTTAAAATATTAGGCACTCAATAGTCGAACGAGAAATGCCATTACCATAAGCTTGCTTGAAAATCAAATATTAGGCACTCAATAGTCGAACAATAAATGCTATTACCATAAGCTTGCTTCCACCACTATAAAATGAGATGACATACCAATTAAAAGGTATTTAAAAGGTTGTAATGGGGTTTAGGTTAAGCATATGGAAAAGGCCAGAAAAGTTAGTTATAATCGGGATCGAGTTGATAAGTTACCAAACTAGAAAAACAATCAGTTGTTGAATTAGCATAATTTACATCACCAAGACTAATCAAGAATAAAAACGAGTTTTTAACAGAATATGCAACTAACAATTCAAGCTCAATCAATTTTTTTTCTTTTTTATTTTTTTCATTTTTTTGAGAACAAAAATAAAATTTAGCAATTCAAAAAATTAAACATTGTTAGGCAACCAACCAAATCAAATCTCGACAAAAAGAGAGTTAATAAAAAGGATAATTTTACAACATACATATGGGTTATGGGTTAATAAAAACAGATTAAAAATATGTTAAGATCAATGGGGCCTACTAAGGTTTAATTCAATAGGTAAGCTTTTTACAGGTTAAGTGAGTTAAATCCTAAGTATTTCTATTATTTCAGTATATCAAATCAATGATGTGATCTCGACATGCATAACCGAAGGAAATTCTAGAACAACAAATCAAGTTGACATACTCTCAACCAAAAATAAAATAAGCACGAAATAAAAAACATACTTTATAGACTCAAAAGCTCACAGAAAATTATGGTTTTGATGTCAAACTTGCAAATTTAAAATTTTAAAGTAATTTTTTAGTTCAAGGAGACAACCTAAAATTATAATTTCTAAAAAATAACTTATCATGCTTGACTCTCTCGTATCTTAAAGTATAAATCACACAATGTAAAAAAAAAATTCCAAAAATTATTCCAGAATTGAATCAATAAAAACTCCAACTTAAAATAAATTACTTCAATGTTAGGTTCTAGAAAATTACTTAAACACAAACAATAATTCAGGGGCTATATCACATAAACATATAAATTCCTCCCCGCATTGAAGATGTACATTGCCCTTAATGTACAAACAATTTTGATCACATAATAAGCACAATATCATAAGGGATAGAGAGAACTAAAACTGCCCTCAACTGGAATGAAATCGCCAAAAGAGTGAAAATCGAAATTGTGGGCAATTCTAAATGAAGTGTATGATTCGGAGCAAACTAATAAGATGATAAACAAAAATAAATAAAAAGATAAAGAGATTACCAACTCAAACAAAAACAACGATCAAAATAATAAAAATAAAATAAAAGTTCATAATAAAAATAAAATAAAAGTCTCACAAATAAAATAAATAAAAGTAGAACCGAAAATAAAAATAACTAAAGTCGATAAAATGAAATCAGGTAAGTGATCGGCGTTGTGAGAGGTGTCGGGGTCGCGAGGCGCATGATCAGGATGAGAGATATGGAGGTGCAGGCGAATCTAATGCAAAGCCCAGTCAATGCTATCTAACCAATCAAAGCATTGCTGCTAGAAACGATTAAACCGTTCAGAAAGATCCTCAAGAGTAACAACAGAAGCAGCCTTAAGGTGACTCAGTGACAGGGGGGAGAAACGAGATAGGTTCGCAAGGCAAGGGAACAAAAAATATGTAGAAAATTCCAGCAGGACAAGTAAGTAATAACATTGCCACCTATCCTATAAAAAAACAAATTCAGTATTGACAGTATTCGAATGTACAATATCCAGAAACGGTGAAATAGCGACACCTGTTAGAATATACACCTACACAAAAGCCAATCACAACCACCACATTAAACAAAACTAACTAAAGAATAATACTAAAACTATTAGCTACAATTAAAAACAAAACCTACTATAGCAAAACAGAATGAAAGAAATTAAATACATAATAGTCAAAATAATAATAAACTACTAATAATAAATAATAAATAATAAATAATAATAATGAACTAAAATACAAAAATAGGAATGGAGGGGACACAAACTTGGGTTGTTTACCACGGTGGCATAAGCGGCGATAGGGACAAACGGCATTGAAGTGCGGTGGTCGGCATGAACAGTGGTGATTGAAGGTAGATCTGGGGTATGAATGATGGTGGAAAGTGGTAGAGGAGACGGGGATGTGGTCAAAAAGCAACGGAGAAGGGAATGGTGTGTGTGTGTGTGTATGGTGGTTGAGATCGGAAAAGGGATAAGAATGCCTAGGCGTGGGCTTTGAACGAAGGTGGCGTGCACAAACCAGCGAGGGGGAGAGGGAGATCGACGGAAAGGGAAGTCAATTAAGGAAGATGGAGGGAGGGGATCACGCAGAGCAGTGGACGAAAAAAGGGGGTTTTGGGCAGCGAAAGAAATAGAGCGACGAGGGAAGAGATCCAAAAGGGTAAGAGACCGGTGGCTGGTATGGCGCGACGATGAAGTGGTCTGCAGCTAGGGTTTTTTGGGGGGGTTGGTAAGCAGTGGCTTGTGAAGGACAAAGAAGAAAAAATAATAATAATATAAGAATAAGAATGAAAAATAGAAGACAAAAAGAAGGAAACTCTAGCCTTGAACTAGGCTACATGGCCATATGGGCAACATAGCCGTGTGGCCTACCAACACTCAACCTGTGTGCCATTTAAAGCATAAAAAAAAAAGTTCTAGTCTCCACGCGGTCTGGGACACGCCTATGTACCATGATCGTTCGCTTCTCTTACGCCTATATGTAAGCCCATGTGAGCCACACGCTTTATTATACGCCCGTATGTGAGTCTGTGTAAAAAATACAGTCTACTACACGCTCATGTGTTAGGTCGTGTGTCTCACACGGTTATATCTCCAGCCCGTGTAACTCTCCATGTCCGTGTGAGTCAAATTACAATTGAAAAAATTAGCTCCATTATGCACACGACCTGAGACACACCCATGTGTCCAGTCCGTGTGTACCACACGGTCGTGTGGATCACCCCCAAGACATGTGGATTACTTATTTTTTTCAAAAAAAATCAATTTTTTTTCAAAAGTCATTTTTCAATTTTTTTGTGTAATTTTTTTTCTATTTTTCAGTTTTTTCTTTTCAATTTTTTTTCATTTTTTTAAATGTGATAAAAAAAACTATAGTATATATATTGGTTTTTTTTTTGTTTTTGTTTCAAAAAAAATGAAAGTAAACTAAAAAAATAAAAACACTCGGGTTGCCTCCCGATAAGCGCTTATTTAGAGTCTAAGATCGACTTCCCTTTTCAAGTTAACGGTTAAGGCGAATCTTGGAGCTGAAGCTCCTATCTTTCGTTATTAGTAGGGGTGAGCAAAATCCGATTCGATTTGAAAAACTCGATAAAAAATTTAAATTTTGAATTAAATAGTTCGAGTTATTTGAGTTAATCAAGTTATTCGGATCAACTCGAATAAAAAATTAAGTTTTTCGGTTTAACTCGAATATGAATTACACAATTCAAGTTATTCGAAAATCCGAATAAGAAAAGACAAAACTACGTAGTTTTGATAAATGTTTACTTTATTAAAAGTTAAAATTCAAAATAATTAAGTTAAAATGTAAACTAAGTCGTTTTGATAAATGTTTACTTATTAAGTTAAAAGACTAAATCATTATATTATTCATGTAGTTAAATAATCTTGGACTTCATCTACTAGTTAAAAATCGGTCCATCTAAACACAACATTAAGTATAAATAATAGGATTCGTTAACTCGACTCGATTTGACTTGAAATTTTTTGACTCGATTCGATTCAATTCGAAAAAATTCAAATTGAGTTCGGTTGCTAAAATAGGATTTGTCAACTCAACTAACTCGAAAATTTTTTACTCGATTTGACTCGATTCGATCGAATACTCACCCCTAGTTATTAGTTTCACCACCAAAATAAGGTTTGAGACAATCACATTTTATCTTGAATGTGTCTTATTTAAGATGTGTTACCTCAGTTGTACCGAATGGAAAAATGGTTTCTACCACACATAGTTCAGACCCTCTTGAATTAAACTCTTGAGGAAGAATTTGTGGATTCAATTTGTCTAATAGCATTTTGTCCCAACTTTGAATCGGTTCATTCTCTTTACATGCACATCATGGCGTTGCTTTGTTACTTCCTTTTGCTTTCTCGATTTCTCATCAACTTTCATTCGCCATTCATTTAGTTCATCAAGCTGCACCATTCGCTCTTCACTTGTCCCTCGAGTTCTATCACTTTAAATAAAATCTGGCTCCAAAATGTTTTCATGAGGGATTTCCTGCAAAGAACGTTGAGCCACATTATTATTAACATTAACAGAACAATTAGTATCATCTCACTCACTAAGGATTCTCACAAAATCATGTGCTTGAAGAGTAATCTTTTCATCACCTACACAAAGCACAAGTTCACTAGTACTCACATCAATAACAGTTCTAGCAGTGACTAAAAAGGGTCGACCTAATATCATAGGTACCTCAATATCCTCATCCATGTCCAATGCAACAAAATCAACAGTGAATATAAATTTATCAACTTTCACAAGTACATCCTTAATAATACACCTAGGATATCTAATTGATCTATCCATTAATTGAATACACATCCTAGTGGGTTTGGGTTCCCCAAGACCAAGTTGTTTGAACATCTTATAAGGCATGACATTTATACTATCCCCAAAATCAACCAAAGCTTTTTCAACATTTAAACTACCACTGAGATAAGGAATAGTAAAACTCCCTAGATATTTAAGTTTTTTGGGTAGTTCGTTTTGGAGAATGGCCGAGCAAACTGCATTGAGCTCCACAGTCGACAAGTCGTCCAACTTCCTTTTATTTATTAATAGCTCCTTTAAAAAATTTACATACTTTGGCATTTGTGAAAGGGCTTCAACAAATGGTAAGTTAATGTGCAATTTTTTTAAGAGTTCAAGAAATTAACCATATTATTCTTTTAAGTGGTCTCTTTTCAATGCTACTAGATTTGGAACTCGTGGTTTGTAGTCGTTAATTACCGACTTATACTCTTTCTTACTCTACTCAACTTTATCACTTTTCACAACAGCTTCTAGCTTCGACTTTTTTTTCACCTCGACTAACCCTTCCATGTTTCGAATAGCGATTACGTGGATTTTCTCCTTTCTGTTAGTTTCAATGTTGTTAGGTAAGCTAACTTGTGGTCTTTCCAAAACAAGTTTGGCAAGATGACCTTTGATTTTCATGATCGGCTTCATTACCTTGGTCTTGATTCTAATTTCCAAGGTCCATCTCGACTTGTCTTTGAGCTGTTCGTTCACGTCTTCTTTGTCTGAAAGTTCGCTCAATTTCAGGGTCTACAGAAAGTAAATCAATAATTCAATCTATGCTCATAAACACCTGAAAAGAAAATCACAAAATTAAAAAGAACAAGTTAGTAATGCTAGAAATAAACCAAATTGGAAGTAACTAATTTCACACAAAAATGACTATAGCAACAGTTAACAATCCCCGGCAACGACGCCAAAAACTTGTAACGTGTAGGTTTGTGCAAGTGTAGAAAGTCGTTATTAAGTAATAAGTAAGTATCGAGTTATCGTCTCTACAGGGATTGTATTTGTGTTAAATCACTTGATTGTAAAATTACCCTTAACAATTTGGTAAAGAAAAACACAATATGGTTGAGAAGTGATGATTAAAATATATTAAACTAAATGCAATGATCCCTAATGCAAATTATCCTAAGTATGCAAACTATATGAATGAAATAAATTTTAGCAAAATTAAACACAATTTGCAACAATTATAACATAAATAAACTAAGACAATTAATTTAATTAAACTCAATTTATTATCAACATGCTAAATAAGATTCGGAAAAACATTCTATGGCAACTCGATCTTTTATGAGTTTGGAAATCACTTTAGGTCCTTTTTGTAAAACCCCTAACCTGTATCCGTCGCAGGACTAGGGTAAAGAGGCATTATCGGACACATCTAAACATTTTGCATTCATTTCGCAAACATCATAGCATCAAGGTCACACATCATTATAGAGTCCTTTACGAAGGTCAACGAGACCTTAATCATGCTTTAGAAAGGGGTCGGGACTAAACTGAACTCATACAAAATTTTTGAAACTTAAACATTTTTCAAAGTTATAAAGGTCACACGGCCGTGTGAATAGGCCGTGTGCCTCACACGGCATTAGACATGCCCATATGTCTAGGTGTGGCAAAACAGGGTATACATACTGACTTCACCACACGACCTTAAGAAACGCCTGTGTGCCTTGGCCATGATCGAAACTAACTTAGATCACATGGCCAACCACACGCCCATGTGTCTAGCCTGTGTACCCTTCGAAATGGCCACACACGCCCATGTGCCAAGGCTGCGTGCCTCACACGGCCACCAGACACGCCCGTGTGTCTAGGCCATGCTCGAGACTGACTTGTATAACTAAGTTATAGCAGACACACAGTCGAGACACACGCCTGTGTGCTCAACCGTGTGGGGTGAAATTAGGCTTGGTTTAAGCCACATTTCCTACCTATCTCAATCACACCAAATCCACAACATTTTTGCATCATTTGCATGCATTTATATGTAACCAAATCAACCAATTCATACATATTCCATGCCATTGAAACACCATCCAATTTACTACTCAACATTTCACAATTAAACCATCATATAAGTAATATATACATCATATAACTTATTTAGCAAACACACCATTTAGGCCAACTTAAGAGACAATACATATCAACATCTGCAAGCCAAAACTCATGGCTAATATTCACAACACAAAACATATCAAAATGATATTAGCCTATACATTCCATATACCATATATACAACTCTCAAAATGGTACCACAATAGATATCCGATAGTGTGACTGATGTCGCTGACGATCCCCAGATCTGAGCTAGCTTTATAACACTGTAAAACAGAGAACATTTCATACAATAAGCTTTAGAGCTTAGTAAGTTTGTACCGTAAATAATCAATAGTTTATATAATACAAAACATCAACTAATAAACACTTAGTAGATCACAATGCATCCATCAATTCTATTCCATCTCATTTAATATGTTCATACGAATTCATAAAGCTTCATACACATAGTATCATCTATCACATAGGTATCGAACATACCTGAACTTTCTCGTATTTATTCATTTCATTCTCACATCTTGTTCAAATACATTAATTCATTCAGAAGTCTTTCCATGCTTTAGGAATTCACACACTTTGTGCATTAATGATTAACCGAAACTATAAAGATCTCGCACACTTAGTGCCATCTCAACTAACTGAAGTTATCTCGGTATTGCACACTTAGTGCCTTATACAGCCAAAGCTATTCCAACTCGCACACTTAGTGCTATTTATAGCCGAAACTGTTTGAATCGCACCCTTAGTGCGAACATAGTCGATTTATCATCATGTTCAAACCAAGCTCAAATATATACAATTTATATATTATCAAAACATTAAAACATAAATTGTAGCATCATTTATCACGTACGAACTTAGCTCATACTCAGAATTGACGATTCGGATTGTTTACTCGATAATCTTCGATTTTCCTCGATCTAAATCTGAATTCCTCTTTTCTTGATCTATATGTATTCAAAATTAACCCTATTGTTCAACAAATCATTCAATTCAATACATATACACATATTTAGGGCATTTTACAAATTGGTCCTCACATTTTCACATTTTATCACTTTAGTCCCTAATTCATAAAATCACAAAATACACAAATTTCCCTTCTACACATATTAGGTTGAATATTCACTTAGCTCATACAAGCTCACACATTTCATTTATTTCACATTTTAGTCCCTAAAAATCTCATTTTCACAATTAGCCCAAATTACTCAAATTCATCAAAAATCCCAATACAAAACATATGTATCTATCATCAAGCTTCCATATTTCATCTACTAAAATTATAAAACTCATAAAATCAATAATGGCATAACTCAAATTCATCAAAAAAATCAAAAATTGAGACATGGGCTTGATAGATTACTAAGCAACGATCACAAAAACGTAGAAATCATCAAAAACCAAACAAAACTCATACCTAAATTATCCAATGTGAGTGCCAAACCTTAAAACTCTTATTTTCTCTTCTTTTTATTTTTAATTTCGGCAAGGAGAAAGATGAAAACTTAAAATTCATTTTTTTATTAATATAACCTTTATTAATCCATTTACTAAAATAGCCTTTATTAAAACCTATAATAAACATATAATAGATGTCCATTAATATCCACTCACCATTCAAATGGTATAATTTCCATGCAAGGACCCTTACTTTAAAAGCCAAAGTCAATTTAACACTTTTGCATTCTATGTGATTAAGTCCTTTTTGCAAATTAAGCTCACAAACGGTAAAATTAAATCACGAAAATTTTACACATATCAATTCATATATAATAAGCACAAAAAATAATATTAAAAATATTTTTTTGACTCGAATTTGTGGTCCCGAAACCACTATTCCGACTAAGGTCTAAACCGGGCTGTTACACTTTGGGAATCCTTTACTTAGTAAATACGCATTTTACTGATCCTTATTTACTAAGGCTTTCTTATCATTCGTGTGAGGTAACAAGGACATGTTAGGTTTGAAATAGTTTAATCATCCAAATCTAAAAACTATGCAGATAACAGAGCTTGGTTAGAGTTGTTATGCAACCTGCAATTTAATCGGGTTAGGATCTAAATTGAGCATGCACATTTCAATTATGTGTCCGCTAGCCGTCGTCTGGTTAGGATTGTTCAACTAATTCAAGTGCATTTTAATCACGTATGAATGAAATGCAGACTTGATTTTAATTGAAAACATGATCGATTGAGGCACAAACATTATAAGCATGAATCAAATAAATATTATTTAATCAAAGCAATCATCCTAGCTTAAACAAAATTAAGCTAACATTGTCGTAAATAACAACAAAGAACACATAGCAAAAATTTTTAGATTAAATTAAAGAAAAGAAAGATTAAACCCAAATCAAAGTGGCTGTCACCCAAGACTCTGACTAACGAGGCTCCTTCGTTTCTTCACTTTGCCCCTTTGCTGATGGCTCTCCAAGATGGCCGACCAAGGGCTGTTTAAGAGGATTTAATTGCTAAAATCTCTATGAAGAGATAATGCTAGGCGTGAGAAATGGAAAAATGCTAAGAGAATTGAGAGAGAAGAGAGAATGATGATGGATGAGGGATGATGAATGAGGGAATGAAGGGGTCTTATTTATAGGTAAAGAGAGGTGGGTAGTTTGCTAAAAATAGTTGGGTTTAGTCTCTTCAAACTTCTTCCATGAGTGGCCGGCCACAATTAGTGGAATTTGAGTTGATTTTTGCTTGATTTTTAAGCAATTTAAATGCCATAATAACTCAGGACTGAGACTCAGTCAAATGTAAATCTTCGGGCAAATCTCTAATTTCTTTAACAATGCAAGGACCTTGTGTAATTAAACCAAAAAGTGGTTTAAATGTACAGCCATGTGTAGCTGAATTTGGGTTGACTTGGTCTTTAATTTGGACATTTTTGTAATCCAACAAAGCTATGAGGCTTGTCCAAAATAAATCAATAAGTTAAAGTACCGAAGAATAAAATTTATTCAATTTAAATAATTAATTACAACCCAAATTATTAATGAAATATTTAAAATGATTTATTAAATATAATTTTATAGTTTATTATTTAATTTAATCATGCATGGCCCATTTTATGTCTTAAAAATGTCATATGTTCAAATCAATATAAAATAAGTCATTTTATGTATGAAAACTATATAATAAAGCATAAAATCACATTTTAATAATTTATATGTCCTAATTTCATATTTTCACATATTTCATTAATTTATTAAAAAATTACTTAGTTTTAACAACGAATTTAAGTAAAAAGGTGTTAAATTACATAGGAAAAATCCTATATATTTTTCAATTTACACACTCTCAAACTTAAACATTGCTCGTCCCGAGTAATGTTTATGCACAGCAAAAAGGTCTCGCTAAGGCAAAATCGCTAACTATGTAAGTAGCATCAATCTTTGTCCCATAATCATGCATTAATAACTTCATGTTCATACATTTTCTTTAGTAACAAGTAATTCATATGCAAACATTTATAGAATTTTATACTAAGTTTCAAATTATGCCAATGTGAATCATAGTTTGTATGTATGTCACAGTCACACATAACATTCTTCATTCAACATAATTTCTTATCAATCAAGCAAGCAATCATAAGGCTTATTTATGATCTTTATATATTAAACTTAGTACTTCCTCTCCACTAATGTAAGTGACATAATTATCAAATCAATAGGTCTTTTATAAGGTTGTAATGGGGCTCGGCTAAAGGTAGGGATTTTAAGAGATGGGACATTTTGGTTTCAAAATCTAACCTTTAACTTTGTCTTGGATATCTCGAAATATAGCTTTTTTCTTTAAGTGAACCTTTGGAACACACCCAAACTTATTTTGAACTCAAGTTCATACATTTTTCCTTTTTGGAGACTGAGCAAACTTTTCTTCGCTCCTCCTTCGTTCTTTTTTTTTTTTAGTATGAGCACATACATCTTTTTGAAAATTTCCTCAAATGTTGATTACTAAGACAACTTTAGTTAAAATGGGTGCACAAAATTAGGATAACTTTAAAAGATGGTAATGTGGCTTATAATGTAGGCTCATTGCAATAAGCAAGCTTTTAAGCTCAAAATTACAGTTTCAAGGGTCTAATATCATAGGGTTTGCTTGAAAAAGGTCAAACAATCCAAAAAAATAGTGCCTATATCATTTTAGATTTTTATGTCCCCTAGGATTTCGCCTCAAGAAAGTTACTAAGTCAATTCTAAAGATATAAACCTTCATACATGTCTAATCTCAAGAGAAACTAGGTTTTCATGACAAACATTACTAACGCTAAAATCATACAAGCATTCCATTCTTTATGATAACATACTTTCACTCAGATAAAATCATCATTCATACTTGCATACAAACTATCTCATTAACAAAAAATGTCTCTAAATATTCATTTATTAAAACATACTTATTAAAGAAATGATTGAAAACATACTTGAAAAATTTAAAATTTTGAGCAATTTATTTGCCTTACCCCCTTTAAAAAGAAGTAATGCCCTCATTGCAAGAACAAAGTAATGAATGAAAACTGAACACCAGATAGGGTTGTAAAGAAAGAGAGGTGAGTCATTAAGATTGCTTAAATACCAAATCTTTCCTAATAACTCAATCCTAGACATGTTCATTCCCATTACCACATCACTTAGTCTTTTTCTTTCTAAAGAAATGTTAAGTTTATTCATGCTTGCTACATTTTATTCTGCAGAAATTAAATCTAATTGTGAAAGAAATAAATTCCTAAAAAATAATTAAATAAATAACAAGACAAGAATCCCCCCTTTTATTTTTCTGACTCATTCCCCTTATCTTTTTCAGCTCCATCTCCACTTGCATAGTCAGTACCTTCCATCCATGTCTCAAAGATAGCATTTGGGAACTCAGGAACATAAGTATTAGAGATATTCTTAAAAGGATTTCGAATTGAGTCATCTCTAATTTTTGTATATTCCTAGTAAGTTTTTTGTTGATTGTGCATGAACTTGCACATATATATCAAAATTGACAACTCTGATTTCTTTGAAGCAATTGTAGAAGTCGGCATAGGAGTTGTAGATTCAGGTTCAATACTTAGCTTAATTGGTTCTTCTTCTGGCTCAACCCTTGGTTCAGGGGTTGCAGATCCTTCAACTGGTTTAGGACTGTTCGATTCCTTATCAGATTCTTCTTCTTCAGTATCTGTAACTAAATTACCTTCAGTTTCAGTTTCATTTGTTGACTCATTGTTATCTAGCTCAGTTGGCTCTTCTTGCTCACCTTGATTCAGCTCATGCACATTCTCTACTAACCTTTCAAGATCATGATTTGTAATGCACCCTTGAACATATCGCCCCTTCAGATTTGCGTGTGCTTTAACATGGGCCCTTAAGCAAAGTGAAGTGATTAATGATGAGAAATAAGCACTTCCTGTCTTCTTTTTAGCACAATCATGAATCTCTTTGAGAATAATTTTCCCAAAATTAATGGAATTTTCTGTCAAGATTGCATATAATAAGAGCATCCGTTCCATCAACATGGTGGAACTATGTGAGATAGGCATAAAACTGTAGCAAACGAAATAAAACCATACCTTTACTACTAGTTTTAGGTATTCCCTTCGTCAAGAATGGCTCCCATACTTTCTTATAATCCATTGGGATCCCGGATTTGTCACAACATCAAGTACTTGTTTAAAAAAATCCCAATTGATATTGTTCATCATAGGGTAGTACTCATCTTCTTCAACATCAAGTAAATTAAACAAATCATTGATGGACTTAGAAGTAAGAGGTACCTTTTTCTTTCGAATGATGACCTCAGTAACATCTTGCATAGTCAAACTAGCATAGAATTCTCGTACTAGTTCATCATTGGGAACTGAACGAGCATCACAAAATCGTTCCCACTTGAGAGCGTTGATTTTCTTTCCAATCGGTATAGGAACAACCATCAAATCATTACTCTTCAAGTCAAAACCTTTTTCCTGCTTCATAGGTTAATGCTTGAAGATTGTATCAAATCTCTCTTTCACTTCTTCACCTATCAAAATCAGGTTTTCAGGAGTAGTCTTTGAAGATCTAGTTCTTTTATGAGACATGGTATCTTTTCTTGAAAATTGGCCAAGTTTCTGCACAAAGGGAAAAAGAAAATCAGTAAGGTGGGTAAGGACTTGCTATGACGAAAATCTTGCGACAGCAAGGATGGTATGGTAGAAACAAAAATGTGCGACAGCAACGGTGGCATGTGGCGACGACAACAGCGATGTGCAGCCCCAACGTTGGTGCTTCGACAATCTTCTTACGACGGCAATCGATGGTTTCGGCAAAAAGGGAAGAGAACTAAGATTTCTTTCGGGATTTAAGGTTGAAAGCAAAAAAAAGAGATTTAGGGATTTTTTTAAGGGTTAAGCAAATTGCTTTGAGGGATATGAAAATTTGTAGAATGGAGAGGGGTTTATATAAGGAAGAACTAGGGCAACATGTAGCGAAAATTTAGCTACTTTAGGGTTACTTAGGCGGCAAGTAATAGGAGTGGCGACAAAGTATGGATTTTTTTCCTCCTTTTTGCTGTCTTAGGCCTCAAACTCAGACTGTATCTACAAACTTACTCAAAAACTAATTAGTACTTGGGCCAAATTTGACCCCCTTTATTAACATAAAAATTTAAAATTTAAACAAAACAAATGAAACTTAAAAATTTTAAATCTTAATTAGAAAATTTCTTCTTAACAAATTACATTAAATTAATTCACAGGAAAGGTTGGAGGGGTCACAGCGGTCCCGCTTAAGTTCCAATCTCCTTCGATAGAATTAATTAAATGTAATAAGTTAAGAAAATAAGTTCTAATTATTTATTTATTTACAAAATGAGTTCATGAAAAATCAAGGGTCTGTTAATTTGAACGAGGATTCAACTCGTTTAACTTCACTTAGTATCTTGATCCGTAGAAATCCCTAAATTATGCTAATGTCACTTTCAAGAGTAATAGCAACTAACTCTAGGTTGATTAATTGAAATTTCGATCTAATTAAAACTCTTATTATTGCATTAACTCGATCTATGGATCCCCTTATTAGATTTGACTCTAATCTGATAGATTTATGTCGTCCTATTTCTAGGATTGCATGCAACTCCACTCAATTATGCTAGCTATGTAACACCCCTACCCCGTATCCGATGCCCGAACTGGGTTACGGAGCATTACCAGACTTATAACTTAAAAATCATACATTTCAAAATCAATTATTATTCAAATCAAAAACCATTCAAATACATTCATACAGTCCCTAATATGAGCCCTGAAGGCCCTAAATAAACTTTAAAAGTGGTTCGGGACTAAACCGAGTATTTAAGAAATTTTTAGAAAAACATTAAAATTTTTCAAAGTGCAGGGGACACATGCCTGTGTGGCCAATCCATGTGGGCATTCAAAATAGGGACACACGGTTGTGTCCCAGCCCATGTGGCCATGCCGTGTACAACTCGAAATGGCCTCACATGTCTGTGTGCCAGGCTCTGTGTGCTAGGCCATGTGAAAACTAGAGGATATACTGACTTGTTCCACACGACCAAGCCACACGCCCGTCTGCTAGGCCATGTGAAGCTATTGGCTTACTTTCTATAGAAGTATCAGGGGACACACAGTCGTGTCACCTTGCCGTGTGTCACACACAGCTGCGACACATGCCCGTGTGGACAAAAATAGGCTATTTTCCAAGCCCTATTTCTCACCTAATGTGGTACCTAAACTCAACAAGGCACATACAATCATGGCATAAATAGGCACTCAAAACCAACCAATATCAAGCTTATATCATATACTATCCGCACCTACAACATGTTATCCATAAACACATTCAAATGATCACTTTAAAACCTACCAAATATTCTTCTAAAGTATATTTAAATGGTTAACCTCAACTATGAGATCTTGTGCCTAAATTCAACATGCATACCACATTTGAACTTCAACTATTTGGTACCCTAATACCAATTCGCAACAAAACATTACATAACAATCATACATCATATACAATAAGGCCATTTACATATTTACATAACAAAATATACCAAATTCAAGCCAAATCAAATGGCTAAATACATATTAAAACATAAAAGCTATCATTAGCCAAAATGACCTATACATGCCATTTAACCCAAAATATAAAGTCATAAGTACCAAAATAACGTTTGATAGTGTGATGCGATCTCCGAAAACTTCCAATCCGAGCGAGCTTCCGAAACACTATAAGACACAGAAAAATAAACAGAATAACCAATTAAGCTTAGTAAGTTCGTGTGATACAAAATTAAACTTACCATTTGACTACTATAACAACCCCTAACCCTTATCCGTCGCTGGAGTAGGGTTACGAAGCATTACCAGACTTTTCAGATCAAATACGAACATTAAACAAATATCTTAACATACACTTCATAAATTAATCATATCATCCCTTTATTGGGCCCTCAATGCCCTAAATATGTATTAGAAACAATTCGTGACTTATTCGGGTTCTCTAAAAATTTTTCGCGAAACTTCAAAATTTTTCTTAAATGCAGGAAACATACGTCTGTGTGGCCAAGGGACATGCCCGTGTGACCCAATGATATGTCTGTACTTCAGGCCGTGTTCTACCCCGTGTAACTCTCTGACTTACCTCACACGGCCAAGTCACACGCCCATGTACTAAGCCATGTGGCCATTTTATTTTTCAAAAATTAGGTGCAGTTTTCACACCGCCGGAGCACATGCCCATTTGCTAGCTGTGTGGGCCCAAAATGAACTTTTAACATCAAGTTTATCAACCCTACAAACTTAAACAACAAGCAACTCAATAACTAGTCGTGCAACCACTTCAAAACATGATTAAACACCTCTAAAACTTGTTAAAATAAACATCCTAAGTGCCCAATCAATGAACCTCATAGATACCTTTCTTATATTATTAAAACAATCCATTAACAATTTCTAATTCATGCCAATTTAACTCAAATTTTGGCCTATTGCTTACTCATATATACATTAACTTAAACATACCATTTTATACCTCAATATATCATACATATATTCATGTATATAAAATAACTAATAACATCTTTTAACATTGTTTACAATCATTTCCAAAATGACATACATATGACATCCTAGGTACATGTCATTACCAAAAAGAAATATACTTCACCACGTTTTTGACTTCGGGATCTTGGATGCTGATTCAACTATCTGACTTTAACTGTAACACCTCTTACTCGAGTTTGATGCCGAAACAGGATACAAGGTGTTATTGGACTTAAACACATACAAACATACATTTCTTAGATATGAAATCTTACTCGAAATTAAAACTTTTTATAATACCTTAATGTCCCTACTATAGGCTTACGAGGCCCCGAACACACTTTGAAATTGATTCAGGACTAATCTGTGCACTCTAAAAAACTTTGTAAAATTTCAAGCTGATAGGGGCACACACTTGTGTGGAAAGGTGACACGCCCGTGCGTCTTCTTAACATGGCAATGTTGAAGGCCCGTGTGACTCATACGGCCTGAACATATCAGGACACGCCCGTGTCCCTAGCCCGTGTGAATTAATTTTTTGATTTGAACCTACAGGGGTTTTCACACATCTTGGCACACGCCCGTGTCCATGGCCTGTGTCCTTCACACGGCCATGACACGCACGTGTCTTAGCTCATGTACAAAAACCTTGACATTTTGTTTCTGACATCATCAACCAATTAAGGGCACACGGCCAAGTCACACGCCCGTGTGTTAGGTAGTGTCCTTCACACGGTTGAGACACATCGCTGTGTCTCTGCCCGTATGTTTACTACCATGCATACTGACTTGTAAAATAGAGGTGCAGAGGACACACGGCCAGACTACACGCCCGTAGGGCAAACAGTGTGTCACACACGGCCTAGACACACACCCGTGTGTCTGCCCGTGTGGACAAAAATAAGGCTATTTACCAAGCCTTTTTGCCACCCTTACTTGCACCAACCTAAACAATATCAACCAAAAACCAATCCAAGCATAACACATATAACCAAATCAACCACAACCATGAGAAATTTACATCAAATGCATTTAATAATAATCAATATTAACCAACATTAATGGTCTATACAAAATGAATATCACATCCATCGTATGAGCCAACCCTTGTGGCTAAACTAACAAGACACTAAACAAAAGATTCAAGTCCCTATACATGCCAAAATCAAATGTTAAACTAGCTAGAACTTACTCATGTCATTCTTACCATCAAGGCAACATACATAGACTCATATCTCATAAGTTTCGAATAAGAACCTATACCACTCACAACATGATTATATCATTCCATATCATTTTCATAAGCTTTTAAAATAACCCGAGAAACCATTTGGAATACTGAAGGATATTTGACAAGCTTTACACAAGAGGGTGAATTGTTGATGCCATGTTCCAAACATGGTCTTACACTAGCTCACATGTTGAGGCTAATGCTATGTCCCGGACATGGTCTTACACTAGCTCTCGTCTCATTGCCGATGCCATGTCCTGGACATGGTCTTACACTAGCACATATCAATGTTGATGTCATGTCCCAAACATGGTCTTATAATGGCTCTCATTACATTGCCGATGCCATGTTCCAAATATGGTCTTACTGGCTCTCTCATATCGTGGTCGATGCCATGTCCTGGATATGGTCTTACACTAGCGCACATATCAATGCCAATGTTATGTCCCATACATGGTCTTACACTAGCTCTCGTCTCATTGATGTTGCCATGTTCCAAACATGGCCTTACACTGCTCTCATATTGTGGCCGATGCCATGTCCCAAACATGGTCTTACACCGCACACATATCACTCAAATGTCATGGCATGGATATCCAATCTATTCCTAGGCTCAAACAGAATTTACCACATTAATTTCATCACACATTATTCATAATCATGTTCAAACATATTATGTAAAATCAATCATCCAACACATAATAGAAATAAAGTTGACTTACTTACGTACAACTTACCTTGGTATACAAAAAGTGGGCGACTAGTTGAATTTAGTCCACTTGCTTGCCCTTTCCCTGTCTAGGTGCGAATTTCAGATTTATTGATCTAAAATGATAAAATTCACTAATTTAATCATCATATTAATCAATGCATTTCATAATTCATATTTTGGCAAAATGACCATTTTTCCCCTAGACTTTCACAAAATTATTATTTTACCCCTAGGCTCGTAAATTGATTTTTATTGAATTTTCTCACTAACCAAGCCTAGCCGAATTATTTTTATACTAGAAGCAGCCCACAATTCCCATTATTTCACACATTTACCCCATAATTTATAACTTATGCAAAATGGTCCTTAGTTAGGGTTTTCATGAAAACTACTTCACAAAAGTTGTTTGTTTAACAACCATGATTCATTTTCTTCTATAAAAATTCAGCACACAACATGAAAACTCTCACGGAAAAACCCTATACTTTCAACCATTTTTCAAAATAGTCCTCCATTAGCTAAATTAAGCTACAAAAGTCCAAAAGTACAAAATCAACAAAATAACCATCAAAATGATTTATAATACCTTAATGTCCCTACTATAGGCTTACGAGGCCCGAACACACTTTGAAATTGATTCAGGACTAATCAGTGCACTCTAAAAAACTTTGTAAAATTTCAAGCTGATAGGGGCACACACTTGTGTGGAAAGGTGACACGCCCGTGCGTCTTCTTAACATGGCAATGTTGAAGGCCCGTGTGACTCATACGGCCTGAACATATCAGGACACGCCCGTGTCCCTAGCCCGTGTGAATTAATTTTTTGATTTGAACCTACAGGGGTTTTCACACATCTTGGCACACGCCCGTGTCCATGGCCTGTGTCCTTCACACGGCCATGACACGCACGTGTCTTAGCTCATGTACAAAAACCTTGACATTTTGTTTCTGACATCATCAACCAATTAAGGGCACACGGCCAAGTCACACGCCCGTGTGTTAGGTAGTGTCCTTCACACGGTTGAGACACATCGCTGTGTCTCTGCCCGTATGTTTACTACCATGCATACTGACTTGTAAAATAGAGGTGCAGAGGACACACGGCGAGACTACACGCCCGTAGGGCAAACAGTGTGTCACACACGGCCTAGACACACACCGTGTATGCGCCTGTGTGGACAAAAATAAGGCTATTTACCAAGCCTTTTTGCCACCCTTACTTGCACCAACCTAAACAATATCAACCAAAAACCAATCCAAGCATAACACATATAACCAAATCAACCACAACCATGAGAAATTTACATCAAATGCATTTAATAATAATCAATATTAACCAACATTAATGGTCTATACAAAATGAATATCACATCCATCGTATGAGCCAACCCTTGTGGCTAAACTAACAAGACACTAAACAAAAGATTCAAGTCCCTATACATGCCAAAATCAAATGTTAAACTAGCTAGAACTTACTCATGTCATTCTTACCATCAAGGCAACATACATAGACTCATATCTCATAAGTTTCGAATAAGAACCTATACCACTCACAACATGATTATATCATTCCATATCATTTTCATAAGCTTTTAAAATAACCCGAGAAACCATTTGGAATACTGAAGGATATTTGACAAGCTTTACACAAGAGGGTGAATTGTTGATGCCATGTTCCAAACATGGTCTTACACTAGCTCACATGTTGAGGCTAATGCTATGTCCCAGACATGGTCTTACACTAGCTCTCGTCTCATTGCCGATGCCATGTCCCAGACATGGTCTTACACTAGCGCACATATCAATGTTGATGTCATGTCCCAAACATGGTCTTATAATGGCTCTCATTACATTGCCGATGCCATGTTCCAAATATGGTCTTACACTGGCTCTCATATCGTGGTCGATGCCATGTCCTGGATATGGTCTTACACTAGCGCACATATCAATGCCAATGTTATGTCCCATACATGGTCTTACACTAGCTCTCGTCTCATTGATGTTGCCATGTTCCAAACATGGCCTTACACTGGCTCTCATATTGTGGCCGATGCCATGTCCCAAACATGGTCTTACACTGGCACACATATCACTCAAATGTCATGGCATGGATATCCAATCTATTCCTAGGCTCAAACAGGAATTTACCACATTAATTTCATCACACATTATTCATAATCATGTTCAAACATATTATGTAAAATCAATCATCCAACACATAACAGAAATAAAGTTGACTTACTTACGTACAACTTACCTTGGTATACAAAAAGTGGGCGACTAGTTGAATTTAGTCCACTTGCTTGCCCTTTCCCCGGTCTAGGTCTGAATTTCGTATTTATTGATCTAAAATGATAAAAATTCACTAATTTAATCATCATATTAATCAATGCATTTCATAATTCATATTTTGGCAAAATGACCATTTTTCCCCTAGACTTTCACAAAATTATTATTTTACCCTAGGCTCGTAAATTGATTTTTATTGAATTTTCTCACTAACCAAGCCTAGCCAATTATTTTTATACTAGAAGCAGCCCACAATTCCCATTATTTCACACATTTACCCCATAATTTATAACTTATGCAAAATGGTCCTTAGTTAGGGTTTTCATGAAAACTACTTCACAAAAGTTGTTTGTTTAACAACCATGATTCATTTTCTTCTATAAAAATTCAGCACACAACATGAAAACTCTCACGGAAAAACCCTATACTTTCAACCATTTTTCAAAATAGTCCCTCCATTAGCTAAATTAAGCTACAAAAGTCCAAAAAGTACAAAAATCAACAAAAATAACCATCAAAATGATTTACATGTAAGGGTTTATTGTGCTGAAAATTTTCAAGCTCCCATGGGGGTTTTTCACTTCAATTTTTAGTGGAAAATATGGAGAGGAAACATGACCCCTTTTGATTTTTATTTTTTATTCAATTAGCTAATGTTATCAAATACCAACCCTACTAAATTTTTTACTTTTTGACTCCTCTCGTCTTTATGACCGGCCACCCTATGGAAATGGGTCTATTTGTCCTTTAAAGACCCATAATTATGATTCTTTAGCTCTTTAACACCATTTTTTAGAAAAACAAAACTTTTTCCCTTTATGCGATTTAGTTATTTTTCGCAATTGAGAATGCAATCACTAAAATTATTTCACCAAAATTTTCATGCACTCATATAATCATACTACAACACATAAAATAATATTAAAAATAATTTCTCTGACCTCGGGTTAGTGGTTCCAAAACCATTGTTCTGACTAGACCCAAAATCAGGTTGTTACATTAACCTAACCTGCGCATGAAAAACAAATCGTACGCTGGGTATAAACTTAGTGGTATTTCTATAATCCAAACACTTTAAAGAAAATATCATAATATAACATGCATATTTAATTTAACATAAGCATTAATCATTCAATAAATCAATTCATACATTCACTTATTTCTCATCAATATCTATCTCAAATGCCTTTTCTCCTTGTGGTTACACATCATTCAACTATAAGAATTTCCATTCATGAACCCATGGTTCATGTATATCATTTGCATAAATCATTTCACTATTCAATTTCAATTCCAATTCACAAACAATATCATTCAGTATCGATCAATTTTCCAATTCATTATATACCCCTATTAACACGACTCAGACTTTGGCGGATACACGGATCCAACCAAAACACACCATTATGGCACCCAGTGCCTCATCGGATAATTCGAAGTAATAGATTGACACCAAGTGTTTCATCGACCATGCCGAAGAAAGTTGGTACCCAGTACCTCATCAAATTTATCTGAAGTAATAGTTTGACACCCTGTGTCTCATCAACTCAAAGTCGGAGTATCCCTGAACACTTCCAATCCTATGGTATGCCATCTATATTCGACTCAGCCCGATACAACTAATAAGGTTTCAAATCACTTTTCAATTTCAATCAATATTCATATCAATTCAAATAATCACATATACTCATGAGATCAATTCAATTCAAATCAATATCAAAATATCATATACCCACCTCAACTACTTACCATGAACATTAAATCAAAATACAACAATTTAATAGTTAGATTCAGATTTTAGAAATACAAACTGTAATTTTCGAGTCACTCCTCGTTGACTTTCTCTTTTCCCTTCTTAGCCGATGTTTTTAGCACGACGTTAGCTACGAAAATAAAACAATTTAAAATCATCAATACAAACAATTTTACATTGAATATTTCAATTTATACTCAACTTTTGCCTAAATTTCAATTTAATCCCTAAACCGAGACTAACTTTATTCTTCCAAAACTAATTCCATATCTTATTCAATTTCCACTTTAGACTAATTTCAACTCTCTAATTTCACCATAAAACACTAATTTCAAATTTTCACAATTTAGTCCTTATTGCTCAAAACTTATCATTTATTCTACAATTCAATTTGTTTTTCACTTCTAACTTGAAATTCTATCAATTTAACCCCTAACACTTCAATTTATTCAACGTGAAAAACTTCTAAAAATTCTCTAACTTCTAAAATTTCAACATAAATCAAGTAGTATTTTGTTCTAGGATTCTAAAAACATCAAAATTACAAGAAAAATGGGCTAAATTGACTTACCAATTAAACTTCAAACCTTAAAACCCCCAATTTTCCTTTCTTTTTCTTTCATTTTTTTCCTTCTCCCTTGTTTCATTTCTCCCTTGTTTCATTCCTTTCTCTGTTCTTTGTTTCTTTTTCTTTCTTTTATTTACTTTATGTTTTAATTATATAATATAATATAATATAATAATATTTATATATACTTAAATAATAAGTAAGTATTTATATTATAATTTAATTTATGAATTTTATTTTTGCATTTGTCATCATCATTACCATACACTTGTCATCTTTTGGATTATTTGCTTATTTAGTCCCTTTGTAACAACCCAATTTCAGTGAAATCGGAACAGTGGTTCAGGACCACAAATCTGAGCCGAAAATAAAATTTATTTTTATTTTATTATTTTATTCGTATTATATTAGTAATTTCATGTGAAAATTTTGATGAGAAAATTTTACCGATTATGTGTTTAATTGCAAGAAGGACCAAATCGCATAAAATGAAAAAGTTGAATTCTAGTAGCTAGAAGGATCAAATAGCTATGGAATTCAAAACTTAAGGTCCTTATATCGTAATTAGACCATTAATAAAAAGTTAGTAGATATTAAAGTTGATAAATTAATTAAATAGAAATAAAAATCATTTTTCTCATCTTCTTCCCCAAAATAATACATGGAAACCCTAGGAGAGAAAGAAGAAACTTTCTTGGCCAAATTGGGTAAGTTTTCTTGTCCTTTTTTAGTAATTTTGATATTTTTAAAACCAGAATAGCTTAATCTATCTATTTGGGGGATCAATTTGAGAAGTTATCAAAGTATGGAAAATGGGTCATGGATCAATATGCTGAAAATTAGAAATTTCTTATAGAAATTGAAAGGTTGTTGATAGATAAACAACTTTTACAAAGTGATTTTTGATGAAAACATGATTTAGGGGCTAATATGTAAAGTTGTAAAATTTGATGAAAAATGCTGAATTTTTATGAATACATGTGCTGTAAATTTTGTAATGGCATTTTGATTAGGCTTGGAATAGGGAGTAAATTGCACAAATTTTATTTTCCGAGCCTAGGGACAAAATAGGAATTTATGGAAAAGTTAGGGGCAAATGGTAATTTTGCCTAGGATGAAAATTAAGTCCACTTGAATGTGAAATATGGTAAATTGATGTTAAATTTACTCGTATAGATCCGGATAGATATAGAACGAGGAAAGAGGAAAATGTTGGATTAGTAGATTTTACGTACACAAACATTGTCGAGGTAAGTTCGTGCAACTAAATTGTATATGTTTTTATGTTGAATTTAATGTTGTGTTTGTGAATTGTATAAATGTCATAAATATGTGAAATGATCACATACTCGTTATAGCCTGATAAATAATAATGCTTCATAAATGGTAAATGATAAAAATGTTACTTACATGCTTGAAATGAATGTGGAATGTATCTATTTGAATTATATGTATGATTTAGATCTAGGAAATAATCACATGCTTGTTAATGCTTGAGAAATGTTAAATCTTGTTTGAATAAAGGAAGAATTGATGGATAAATGTAATTTTCCGAAATGAATGAGATCCAGCATTTGTTGTTTATGGGATTTAGCTCAGACGAGTAATCTTATTGGCTTCATTTATGAAATGATTTAGTCTAGATGGGTAATCCTGATATAAGTCCTCTCAAGCATATGTTATGGATTGGATTTAGCCCGGACGGGTAATCCAAATCAAGCTCATTAGAACATATGTCATAAAAGGATTTAGCCTGGACTGGTAATCCTGTTGTATACATGTGTGGCTCGAGAGTGTACTCTCTGATATAGTACCTTATGGATACCATCGGACATGAATTGACGGATCCTGATTCGTACACCTCAAGTGTACTACCTGCGTATACATTGATATTTCGAATAAATTCAACAGGTGACAATTCCAGACATGAGAAGTTATGAATGATAAAATGAGTTATTACATGTATCCGTCTGAAATACAAGTAAATGATGATACATGACAAATGATATATGAAAACACGAGATGATGATATTTGTACATGGACTTTATTTGATGAATATATTTTCATTCTTGATTATAGACTTGTACACCGTGAGTGTGCTAATCGTAGCCTTGATATTTTGAGTAATATGAGTAAAGTTCTTATATGAAATTATCTAAACTCAAAATAAACTATTATGAAATAATGAGATGAATTATGCATGTTGAATGAATACATGTTGTGGAAAGCATAACTGCTTGGAAACTTGATTATTGTTGAGCCCATATATGATTTGATGTTATTATGGAATATATGACTAACAAGGGCAATGAGAATGTGCGCAGGGCTTGAAGTCAAAATGATTGATTATGCCTTACATAGTTACCTCAAAATAGAATGAATGGTAAGTTAAGTACCATGTTATACGAACTTAGTAAGCATTTTATGCTTACTTAGTTTTATTTCCTTGTTTTAGAGTAAATCGAAAGCTCGTTGGATTGAAAGCTTGGCAGAGATCACTCACACTATCCATCAGCCTATATCGGTATATATGGTAAATCAATTATGGTTGTAATGACATGTATAGGTTATATTGATCGCATTGGCATGTAAATGTAAATGATGCTTGTAATTTAGCCATTGGAATGGCTAGTAATGGTTTATTTTGATATATTTGTAATGTTATAATATGGTAGCTACATATGTGTTAAGTAGTTGAAAATTTATGCCTATCATATGGACTAAACCAAGGCAAGAATTTCAACATGTATGCATGTAATGGTATGCTATGTTGAATGATAGAGTTTGCTTAACTTGAATGCTTGAAATGGTTCGTATTGGATGTGTGTTTCAAGTGCAGGTCATAAGTGTGATTTTGGGTGAGAAATGAAGCTAGAAATGGCTTTATTTTGTCTACACGGGAAGACATATGGGCATGTGTCTAGACTGTGTGTGACACACGGCCGAGTACATGGGCGTGTAGTTAGGCTGTGTGTCCCCTGCACCTAAATTTTGAGAAACAAAAAGCCCAGAATTGAGCACACAAGCAAAGATACGGGCGTATGTCTCAGCCATGTGTGCTACATGGCTTAGAACACAAGCGTGTGTCTTGGCCGTGTGAAACCCGCACCTAATTTCAAAATGAATTAATTGACCACATGGCCTAGCACACGGGCATGTGGCATCGCCGTGTGCACAAGTCAAAGAGTTACAGAAGGTTGAACACGACCTGCAGCATGAGCGTGTTCCAGGGTCATATGGGCGTGTGAACCCTGCACCTTGGAAAATTTTTGACATGTCATGAAAAATTCTTAGAGTTCCCGATTAAGTCCCAACTCGATTCTAATGCTCGTATTGGGCCTCGAGGGTCCAATTAAGGGACGTTTGAAATTATCTTGGTTAATGATAAGTAATTTACACAAATTATTTATAAAATGTTTTGAAAGTTCTGGTAATGCTCCAAAACTCTGCTCCGACGACGGACACGGGTTAGGGGTGTTACACCCTTAACTTTTCTCTATTCTATAATACAACTTTTACCCTATAAGCAATCTAGTCTTTATACCTTATTACTCTTAATTTAGACAAATTCACCTAACCAAAACCTAATTAACCACACAACTAACTTCATAAATATTTTTAGTAAATGTTTATGAATCTGTTTTGCAAAAAATAGAGACCGAAAAATACACTTCTCGATGCCTGTAAATTTTGGGTAGTTACATTTCTCCCTTCCTTAATAAATTTCATCCTCTAAATTTACCTGAAAAAAGATGAGGGTACTGAGATCTCATTGTTTCTTCCGGTTCCAAAGTTTCTTCTTCAATATTATGACTTCACCATAACACTTTTACCAATGGAACTCGTTTATTACGTAATTCTTTCATCTCTCGAGCTAATATCTCAACCGGCTCTTCTTCATATGACAAATCAGGTCAAATTTTAATATCCTCTGTCGAAATAACATGAGAGGGATCTGATATATATTTTCTGAGCATTGATACATGAAAAACATCATGAATTTTATGTAATTCAGGAGGCAAAGCTAAACAATAGGCAACTGGCCCAACTCTTTCCACAATCTCATTCGGCCCAATAAAATGAGGACTCAACTTTCCTTTTCGACCAAATCTCAAAATATTCTTCCAGGGCAAAACTTTAAGAAATACTTTATCGCTGACAGATTACTCAATATCCCAACATTTCAAATTTGCATATGATTTCTGCCTATCGCAAGCTATCTTCAATCTATCTTGAATCTTCTTCATAATGTCTTTCGTTTCTTGAATTAATTCCGGCCTAAACATTTTTCTTTCATTCAATTCCATCCAATACACAGGTGACCGACATCTACGACCATATAGAGTTTCATACAGAGCCATTTGAATACTTGATTGGAAACTATTATTATATACAAATTGAGCCAACGGTAAATAACGTTCCCAACCTGATTCAAAATCAATAACACAAGCACGAAGTATATATTCCAAAATCTGAATGACTCACTTAGATTGCCCATCAGTCTGCGGATGGAAAGCTATACTAAATTTGGGTCGAGCACCAAGTAATTCATGCAACTGCCTCCAAAATCTCGATATAAATTGTGGGTCTCGATTAGAGATTATCGATATAGGAATACTATGCAATTTCACAATTTCCCGAATGTAAACTTCGGCAAGTTTCTGGAGTGACCAATCAGTTCTAACTGCTATAAAATGAGCTGAGTTTGTAAGCCAATCAACAAACACCCAAATTGCATTTTTCTTACTTGCTGACAATGGTAACCCCATTATAAAATGCATCGTGATACAGTCCCATTTCCATTCAGGAATATTAATAGATTGAAGTAGTCCAGTATGAACCTGATGCTCTACCTTTACTCATTGACAAGTCAAGCATTTAGCCACATACTCAATTATATCTCTTTTCATTTCCGGCCACCAATATGATTCTCACAGATCCTATTACATTTTTGTTCCTCCAGGATGCAAAGCAAAAGGACTATCACAAGCTTATCAGGTATCAATTCTTTTAGTTTAGAAACATCTAGAACACAAATCTGATTATGAAATCTCAAACAACCATGCTCATTAATGCTGAAATTCCCTATCATGCCATTCTGAATCATTTCTTTCTTCTTTACTAACTTGTCATCTTCTAACTGTGCTGATTAATTTAATAAAACATCACTGATTTAATTCTTAATTCAACCACCAGACTTCCATCATCACTAATACTGAGTTGTGCAAACATTGCTCGTAATTCCATTGCTACTTTTCCACTCAATCCATTAGCTACAACATTTGTCTTTCCCGGGTGATAATCAATAAGACAATCATAGTCTTTTAAAATTTCTATCCACAGACGTTGTCTCAAATTTAACTCCTTTTTAGAAAAAAGATACTTGAGACTTTTATGATCGGTATAAATATAACATTTCTTACCGTACAAGTAGTGTCTCCATATTTTTAAAGAAAAAATCACAGTAGCTAATTACAAATCATGCATAGGATAATTACGCTCATGTGGTTTCAATTTTTGAGATACACAAGCAATCACTTTTCCATATTGCACCAAAACACACCCAAGACCATTCAAAAAAGCATCACTATAAATAACAAAATTCTTTCCCGACTCCAGAAAAGTTAAAACTGGTGCTTCATTTAACATTTGCTTCAATTTTTCAAAACTTCCCAGGCACTGATCATCCCAGACAAATGGAACATTCTTTTGCAACAACTTTGTCATCGGCAAAGTTATCTTTGAAAATCCATTTACAAATCTCCGATAATAACCAGCCAATCCAAGAAAACTACGTACCTCTGATACATTTCTCAATGCTTTCCACTGGAAAATTGCTTCAATATTTTTTGGATCAACTCTAATTCCATCTACCGAAACAACATTCCCCAACAATACAACCTCTAATAACCAGAATTCACATTTGTTAAGCATTCCATACAGCCGTTTCTCTCGTAATATTTGTAAAACAATTTTGAGATGTTGCTCATGTTCAAACTTAGATTTTGAATATACCAGAATATTATTAATGAAAACCACCACAAAATAATCCAGATACAGTTGAAAGATACGATTCATAAGATCCACAAAAGCTGCCCGGGTATTAGTCAATCCAAAAGGCATTACAAAAAATTTATAATAACCATACCTTGTACACAATGATATCTTCAGTACATCATTTTCTTTCATCATCAACTGATAATAACCTGACCTCAAATCAATCTTTGAAAAGACAAAATCTCCTTTCAACTAGTCAAATAGATCGTTAATATGAGGTAATAGGTATAGATTCTAGATCATCACCTTATTCAATTGTCGATAATCAATACACAATTGCATTGAACCGTCTTCCTTTTTGACAAATAGCACAGGAGCTCCCCAAGATAAAGTACTAGGACGAATAAAACCACAGTCCAATAAGTCCTGCAATTGTACTTTCAATTCTTTTAACTCTTTAGGTGACATACGACACAGAGGTATTGACATTGGAGCTGTACCAGGATATACTTCAATTGAGAACTCTATAACAGCCCATTTTTAGTCAAATCAGAATAGTGGTTTCCGAACCACAAATCTAAAGTTGAAATAATTATTTTACTATTTTAATGTCTATATCATGATAATATATTTGTCCAAAAATTTCGTTAAGAAATTTCATTGTTTGATGGGTCAATTTGATAAAGAGGACTAAATTGCGTAAAATGCAAAAGTAATGTGCTAATAGTTAAAGCTATTAAATAGTTGCGAAATATTAAAGTAGAGGTCCTTATGTTGTAATTAGACCATTTTTAAGGTGGGTGGACATATATGGACATATTATCATGTATTTTGATGGTTTTTAACTACGGTTAAATAGGTAAATTAGTTAATAAATGATAATTTAATAAAAACCAAAAGCTATTTTCTTCCTTATCTTCTTTTTCTATCTGAAATTAGGGTGTATAAAATCCATTTTAAAGCTTTCAAAATTTCGGCTACTTCATTTGGCTAAATTGGTATGTATTTTATCCCGTTTTTAATGATTTCTATGTTTTTGATATGGTTGCAACTAGGTCTAGCTAGCCCAAGGACTATTTTTCAAAATTGTTAAAGATTTTAGATATTACCATTGCTGAATACATGAGTATTTTGATTTTTAATGATAGATTTTGAATGTTTGATGATAGTTATACAAGTTTTGTTAAGTGATTTTTAGTGAAAATGCAAATTAGGGATTAAATTGTGAAATTTGGAAACTTTGTGGTTAAAATGTGAAATAAATGAGAAATATGGGCTACTAGGGACCTAATCCAGTTTTAGCTAGCTTGGGTTGTGGTTGAATTGCATGAAATTGTATTTTTATGAAACAATGACTAAATTGTAAAAGTGGTGAAACAAATGGGGAAAATGTGTAAAAGTGCCTTAAAATGTGTTTTGGACTAAATTGAATAGAGGGGTTATTAAATAAACAAAATTTTATATCATATAGATCAAGAAAAGTGAAACTCGGAGTTAGATTGAGGAAAGAACAAAGTCTCGGATTAGTTGACTCGTGTTGTCGTTTTCACATCCGAGGTAAGTTCGTATGTAATAAGCATCATTATAATTATGCTTTAAATGCTCTGATATTTCATAATTTTTATATACGAGACTACAATCGTGTTCGAAAAAAATTCAGCTAATTATGTGCACTTAATGTGCGAAATCAAGATAGCTTCAACTATATATATATATATATATATATTTGCACTTAGTGTGCGAGATTGAGATAGCTTCGACTATACATATATATATTGACACTTGGTGTGCGAGATTGATATAGCTTCAGCTATTTATTTGGAACTAAGTATATGAGTTTTTCAAGTATCCAAAAATATTCCAATTGGTTTAACGGATATGTCAAAGATGTGAGTGAATATGAGTTAAATACGGGAAGGTACAGGTATGTACAGGAACCGAGTAATACACTGAAATGATGAAAATTATGGAAATTACATCTAATTTGGTCGGTGCAAATGTGGTAGGTTGATGATTTATTATGAGATATGTTATGTTATATTTTTGGCTCAATTTGAGTTTATATGATGAGTTGATATAAATGTTAAACGAACTTACTAAGCTATAAAGCTTACTTTATTTATTTCTTCATGTTTTATAACGAATTCAAAGCTAGCTTGGATTTGGGGATCGTCGAAGACTCCATCACACTATCCAACTACCAATTTGGTACTTTTATGCCTGTGTTTTGGTTATATGGCATGTATAGGATTATGGTCATTTTGGTTATAAGTTAATAATTATTTTGGCCATTTGAATTCGCTTCTAAATGTTTATGTTTTGGATTGTATATATAGCCATGTGAGTTGGCTTATATTAGTGATTTTGATGATGTGTATAAGTGTGCAAAAAACTTTTGTTTTGAGTTCGGTAATTGTCCTATAAATGCTAATTGTGAAGGGTAGTTTTTGAATTAGTATTTGGAGTATGAAATAGTCCATGTTTAAGGAATGATATGTTGTGATATTAGGTGAAATAATGCATGTTTGAATGTATCCATATTGATGATTTGAGATTTTGGGTATTGGTATGAAATTGTTTGGCATAATGTAGATTATGTGTGCCTTGTTGTGGTTGGTAATAAAATGGTATGATTTATGTTTGGATGAGTTTAGAAGAATGCTTATTAATGCTATGATTTGGTGCCTTTGAGTTTGATGTAGGTGAGCATAAGTTTGGGTGGCAAAATGGCTTGGTAAATAGCCTATTTTTGTCCATACAGTCAAAGACACGGGCGTGTGTCTCAGTCGTGTACGACGCACGGTCAGATTACATGGCCGTGTGTCCCTTGGTTTTGAATTAGAAATCAAGTCAGTATGCTCCACACGGCCTCACACATGGGCTTGTGACTTGGTCGTGTGGCATAAGTCAGTATACCCTACAGGTTTGGCACAGTCTAGCACACGACCTGGCACACAAGCATATATGGCCATTTTTAGGGCTCACAGGCGTGTGTCTTGGCCATGTGACCCAAGTCAAAGAGTTACACGGGGTTGGACATGGCTGGGACATGGCCATGTGCTTCCATTTCGAATTTCCACACGGCCGGGCCACACGGGTGTGTGTCCCCTGTTTTGAGAAAAATTTTCTCAGTGTCTTAAATTGTTCCAAGGTTATCGGTTTAGTCTCGAACCACCCTGAATGCATATTTTAGGCCTTGTAGGCTCGTATTAGGGACAATTCAAATGTTGTTGATTGACATTTGAATGAAATTGATTAAAGTGTGTAAAATGTATGTGAAATTATTTATTATGTTCGGTAATACCCCGTAACCCTATTCTGACGTTGAATATGGGTGAAGGGTGTTACATTTATTGGTATCATAGCTACGGTTTAGTCTATTCTAGAACTAACGTAGCGTGTGTGAAATTCTAGCTATACATGCCATATATAAATTGTGATAGTGTGATGACTCCTGACAATTCAAATTGTGTTTTCGTATAGCAAATGGATTCGAATTGAGCTGTAGCTGATGATGTTGAGAGTAATGTGCCAGCTCCTACTCAAAGGGCAGCGCCTACTGAATCTAGAAATGTATCAAGTAGTCACGGAGAGAAGGCTAAGGAAGCCTTCTTCCAAATGATGAACGAGCGGTTAAATATGTCTAGACAAATCCGACTGTTCAACAACCTCCACCCCCACCTAATCCTCAACCAGTGGTTCATACAATATGTCCGGACAAATTCGACTGTTCAACAACCTCTACCCCCACCTAATCCTCAACCTATTCCCGTAACTTTTCAAGGTGGGGAACTTCTACGATTAAGTAAGCCACCAACTGATAAGATCTGGAAATATAGGGCTAAAGAATTCAGAGTTACTATTGATGATGATCCCGAAAGAGCTAAAAATTTTGGCTTGAAAACACTATTCAAGTATTTCATGACTTGTTGTGTACAAGCTGAGTGTTTAAAATGTGACGTATCACTTCTGAGGGACACTGCGATCAATAGGGGAATACTTTGACATCCGTGGTGCCAAAAGAAAGAGTTACTTGGGATTTCTTTCAAGTTTAGTTTAGAAAGGAATACATTAATCAGAGATTCCTCGATCAAAAGCACAAAGAATTTTTAGAACTGAAACAGGGCCGTATGATTGTGACTGAATACAAAAGAGAATTCATACGGTTGAGCAAGTATGCTCGGGAGTACGTTTCTACCGAAGAAATTATGTTTAAATAGTTTGTTCATGGGTTGAACAAGGATATTAAACTTCTAGTTGGAATCCAAGAATTGAAAGAATTTTTTGTTCTTGTTGATAGAGCTTGTAAAGCTAAGGAGCTTAGCAAAGAAAAGAGAAAAGCATATTTAGAGGCTAGAGACTCGAGAAAAAGACCAAAGAATAAGCCATATCAGTCTTCATCAAAAAGATCACGAGATTCGTATAGTCAATCCAGTGCTTCAGTGGGATATCAGAATAAAGATCATAGAAATCAATACATAAGTCCTAAAGCTCAAGTTACTTCAGTCTCGAGCATTGGCTGTGTGAGCAACAATAAACCCGAGTGTCAACAGTACGGAAGAAGGCATTTTGGGGAATGTTGGGTGAAAAATAATAATAGAGTTTGTTACAAATGTAGCTCATGAGATTATTTTATTTGGGATTGCCCAGAATTAGCTGAAAAAAATAAGATTCAGAATGCAAGACCGAGTAACACAGCCCTTAGAGGGAGGCCACCAGGAAATGCTAGAAATTTGACCAGTAGTAAAGGTGCGAGAAAAGATTCGACTATGGGATTTGAGGCCAGAGCACCTTCTAGAGCTTACGCTATTCGCGCTCGCAAAGACGCGTCATCAACAAATGTTATTACAAGTACATTTTCTCTTTACGACACCAATGTAATTGCTTTGATTGATCCTGGATCGACTCATTCATATATTTGTAAGAATCTAGTGTCTAGTAAGAGTTTACCTGTTGAGTCTACTGAGTTTGTGATTAAAGTATCGAACCCCTTAAGCAAATATGTTCTAGTTAATAAATTGGAAAGAACTATCCTTTAATGACTCGGGGTTACTATTTTCTGGCTGATTTGATGCTATTACCATTTGATGAATTCGATATAATTCTAGGTATGGATTGGTTGACTCTGCATGATGCTGTTGTGAATTGTAGACGAAAGATCATTGAATTGAAATGTCAGAATAGCGAAATCGTTCGAATTGAATCAGATGAATTGGGTGAATTGTCTGTTGTGATTTCGTCTATGTTAGCTCAGAGATATGTGAGAAAAAGGTGTGAGGCTTATCTTACTATTGTTTTAGATACAAAAGTGTCTGAATCGATGATTAAATCAGTACCTGTAGTCTGTGAATATCTGGATGTATTTCCAGAAGAATTATCGGGGTTACCACCAATAAGAGAGGTTGAATTTGTTATTCAGTTTGTAACACCCCTAACCCGTATTCGACACCAGAACAGGGTTACGGAGTATTACCAAAACTTTCAAAACATTTGCAAATAAATCATGTCAATCACTTTTTATTTCCTAAGATTATTAAAAACGTCCCTTAAATGGACCCTCAAGGCCCAATACGAGCAATAGAATCAAGTCAGGACTTAATCGAGAGCTCTAAGAATTTTTCTTGAAATTACAAAATTTTTCCAAGGTGCAGGGTTGACATGCCCGTGTGGTCCAAGGGACACACCCGTGTGACCCGAGGACACACCCATGTGACCCTGGGACACGCCCGTGCTGCAGGCCATGTTTGACCCCATGTAACTCTCTGACTTGTGCACACGGTCATACCACACGCCCGTGTGCTAGGCCGTGTGGTTAATTAATTTTCTTCAAAATTAGGTGCAGGTTTCACACGACCAAGACACACGCCCGTGTTCTAGGCCATGTAGCACACACGGTTGAGACACACGCCCGTGTCTCTGCTCGTGTGCTCAATTCTGAGTATTTTGTTTCTCAAAATTTAGGTGCAGGGGACACACAGCCTAACCACACGCCCATGTACCAGGCCGTGTGTCACACACGCTCTAGACACACGCCCGTGTGTCTGTCTGTGTAGACAAAATGAAGTCATTTCTCGCTTTATTTCTCACCCAAAATCACACCTAAGACCTACACTTAAACTCACACCCAAATACCAACCATTTCAAACATTCAAATTAAGCAAATTCCATGTTTCAGCAAGGCATATCATTACATGCATACATGTTTATAATCTTATCTTGGAATTTTTCATATGATAGGCATAATTTGAACAACCTTTAAACATGTATATAACTACCATAGTAGGACATTACAAGTGCATCAAAAACAACCATTTCTAGCCATTCCAATGGCTAAATTACAAACCACATGTAACAGCTCGGTTTTAGCTAAATCGGAATAGTGGTTTTGGGACCAAAAATTTGAGATCGTAAAATTATTTTAATATTATTTTTTTTATCATAGCATGTGAATATATATGTATGAAAATTTTGAGAGCTAATTTTATCATTTCATAGCTCAATTTGAGAAAAATGACTTAATAGCGTAAAATGCAAAAGCTGCATTCTATTTACTAAAGGTGTTTAAGTGTCATGATACATTCAATTAAAGGTCCTTATTATGAAATTAGACCTTGGATAATGTTTATGAACATTCTTGGACATCCATTATGAGATTTTATATGTTTATCATTAAGATTAAAATTGTAATTAGGTAATAAAAGTTAATTAAAACAAAAACAAAATCAAACTTGTTCATCTTTGTCTCTAAATGCTGAAACTTGAAGATAGGAGAACCATTTTTAGGGTTAAAGCATTTGGCAACTTCAAGCTTTAATTTGGTAAGTGTTTTCACTCGATTTTTGATGATTTTTACGTTTTTGTGATCGTTGCTTTGAGTACTAGCTAGCCCAGGCTTTAATTTTTTATTTGGTTGATGATTTTTTAAAGTTCCATTGATTAATGCTTGATATCTTGAATGTTTGATGATGGAAAATGAGTATTTGTTGATAGATTATCATGGTTTCTAAAGTGATTTTTAGTGAAATTTCATAAAAGGGACTAATTTATGAAAAGATGAAAATGTGAGGTTAAATGTGTGAAATGTTGATAAATATTGGTTGTAATGGAGCCTATAGAAATTCAGCTAGATTGGGTGTAATTGAAATCATTGAATTTTGTGTATTTATGAAATAGGGACTAAATTGAATAAATATGAAACTTTAGGGGCTAAAGTGCAAAAATACCTAAATATGTGTTTTTGGATTAAATTGAATAAAAATGTGATTGAATAAGTTAATTTTGAATACATCTAGATCAAGAAAGGAGGAATTCAGATCTAGATCGGGGGAAAACTAAAGTTATCAACTAAACGATTCAATTCGTCGTTTTAGTATCCGAGGTAAGTTCGTACGTGATAAACATTGTTACAATTATATTTTAAATACTTTAATATTGCATAAATTGTATATATGCAACTACAATTGTGTACGATGACAAATCGACTATGTTTGGCACTTAGTGTGCTATTTTGAGATAGCTTCGACTATATAAAGCACTTATTGTGCGAATTGGAATAGCTTCGGCTATATGTGGCACTACGTGTGCAATAATGAGATAATTTCAGTTTAATGTAATGGCACTAAGTGTGCGATATCATTATAGCTTCTGCTAATCATTTATGCACTAAATGTGTGAGTTCTTTGAGTATGGAAAGATTTCTAAACGGTTTAACATATTGAACAATGAGGTGAAAATGAAATAAATAAATACAAAAAGTACAGGTACATACGATACCTATGTGGTAGTTGATACTATGTGTATGAAGCTTGATGGATTTGTATATATATGATAAATGGTCATGAATTAGAATCGAATGATGATATGAGACTTACTAAGTGTTTATCAATTGATAACTTGTATATTATGAACTGTTGCATAAATATTTAGTACGAACTTACTAAGATATAAAGCTTATTGTGTGTTATTTGTCTTTGTTTTATAGAGTATAAAAGCTAGCTCAGACATCAGGGATCATCGGGAACCATCATCATACTATCGACTACTTGTTGGTATTTTTGGATGCTTGTAAATATAGTATATGGCATGTATAGGCTAGTGAGTAGATGATATGTTTTGAATTATGATTTAAGCAATGAGAATTGGCTTACTTTTGTTTGAAAATGTTGGTATGTATTTGGTCATTTAAGTTGGCCTAAGTGATATGCATAATGCCTTATATATATTGGCTTGATTTGGGTATGTTGGCCTTAGTTGTTTATAAAGTTTAATGATGTGTTTTGTGATATGAACTAGATGATAATATGATGAATTAATGTATATGGAACTTATGCAAGTTGTGATGATTTTGGCATAATGATATGCTAGGTTTTGAATGTGGAATTGAGTAGTTGGAATGGTTGATACTAGATGGTATGATATGTGTGTGAATTGGTATGTTTTGGCTGCCTATAAGTGTATGGAAATGGTATCATTTTGGTTGCTAAGTGTGTTTGGGAGAAGGGTCGCAAATTGGCTTTACAAATGGCCTATTTTTGTCTACACAGGCAGAGACACGGGCATGTGTCTCAGCCGTGTGTGACACACAGTCATGTTACATGGCTGTGTGTCCCCTTTCGAATTAAGGCAATATACCCTACAGTTTTGACACAGCCTAGACACACGGGCATGTCTATTGGTCGTGTGAAATACACAGGCTGGCACATGGGCGTGTGGCCGGCCGTGTGACCCCAGTCAGTAACCTCCCTAATTTTCCCACGGCCATGGTGTCTCCGGCCGTGTGGTACATGTCAGAATGTATGCCCTGTTTTCACACGGCCTATGTCATAAGCATGTCTGGTGGCCGTATGAGGCACACGGGCGTGGGACCCTTAAATGTTGGAAAATTTTCTAAGTTTCCCTAAGTACATAAATGTTATCAGTTTAGTCCCGAACCACTTCTAAGCATGTTTTAAGGTCTCGTAGAGCCTTATAAGGGACAATATGAATGTATTGAATGGACTTTAATTATGAATGCTTAAATGTATCTAAATGAGATGTTTTGTCTGGTAATGTCTCGTAACCCTATTCTAGCGACGGATACGGGTTAGGGGTGTTACACCACATACTTAAGCCATCTACGGCCAAGTTAGGCTATACATGTCATTATACCAAAATGATTTTACTATGTATACCCAAAATAAGCTAGTTGATAGTGTGACGATGCTCCAATAATCTCCAACCTTCACGAGCCTCTGAGAACTATAAAACAAGGGAAATAAAACGGAGTAAGCATTACATGCTTAGTAAGTTCGTATAACGAAAACTAAACTTACCAATCCTATTTATTAAATCTAAGCATACTATATCATATTTTCCATCCATTAGCAAAATTTGCCTAAACACATGCATTCAATCAGACATGTTAGTCACCAAAATCTTCATATCAATCAAATAAACATAAGTGATCTCTTCATACAATTTTTCTTCAAGACATAATTCGTTTCATTACGTAATTCTCTTATCATACCAAGAGATTTCGTGTCCATTGAATCATTGAAATTTCGATAGATGCTCAAGTAGTACACTTGAGGTGTTCGATTCAATAATCTGTCAATTTTTCTTCAAGAGTACCCATTAGGGCACTTAACCAAGGAACACACTCTCGAGCCACATATCGTATGACAGGATTACCAGTCCAACTTAAATCCTTAATATATAACGTATGCTCAGAGGAGCTCAATTAGAATTACCAGTCCAGACTAAACCCTAATCATAGCATATACTCGAGAGGCATTATATCAGGATTATCCATCCAAGCTAAACCCTTTCTATAATGAGGTTATCAGAATTACTCGTTCGAGCTAAATCCCGTCTGCAACAAATGCAGGACCTCATCCATTTTGGGAAAGCACAAATATTCATCGGAATTTAATATTCAATCGGGACTTACCCCTTTTTCACCATTTCAAGAATGTATTCAATTTTCCATTATAGCATTCAAGTAATACATTTCAATATAAGTCACATTACATACAAACACAACATTCAATTAACATAATTACATGCTCGATTAAGTTACACGAACTTACCTCGACACTTGTTCGCGTAAGTAATCTACTAATCTGGAACCTTTTCTTTTCCACGATCTAACCTCGAATTTGTGTTGTCTGGATCTATATAAATAGCTTTAATTGTCAATTCCTCATATTTCATACTCATTTGGACTCAATTTACCTCTTAGGCAAAATTACAATTTTGCCCTTAACTTTTCCATAAATTCTCATTTCGTCCCTAGGCTTGGAAAATGAAACTTGTAAAATTTACTCCCTATTCCTAGCCTAACCAAAATTCCATTACAAAATTTACAGCACATGCATTTATAAAATTTCAGCATTTTTCTTCAATTTCACAATTTTACATTTTAGTTCCTAAATCATGTTTTCATCAAAAATTATTTTGTAAAAGTTGTTTATCTATCAACAACCTTCCATTTTCTACCATAAATTTCTAATTTTCAGCATACTCATCCATGACCCAAATTTCATACCTTGATAACTTTTCAAATTAATCCCCCAAATAGATAGATTAAGCTATCCAGATTTCAAAAATATCAAAATTACTAAAAACGGGACGAGGAAACTTACCCAATTAAGCCATGAAAGTTTCTTCTCTCTCTCCTAGGTTTTCCATGTATTTTAGGCTGAAGAAGATGAGAAAATAAGATGATATTTTCTTTTCATCTTTTAATTAATTAAATATTTTTCAAATTCCAATTTAGTCCTTACCCTTTTCTAAATTTCCATGGATGAGTCACCAAAAATCTACATACTTTTCTTTAATAGTCTACTTACCATATAAGCACCTCTAGTTTTGAATTCTATAGCTATTTAATTCTTATAGCTACTAGAATTCACCTTTTGCATTTTATGCGATTTAGTCCTTCTCGTAATTAAACACTTAACCGATTAAATTTTCGTATCAAAATTCTCACACAACATGTCTATCATAATACGGACCATAAAATAAAATAAAAATAAAATTTATTTTCGGATCGGATTTGTGGTCCTGAAACCACTGTTCATTTCACTGAAAAATGGGCTATTACAACTTTTCTCCCCTCTTTAAGGATTTTCGTCCACGAAAATCTTGCTAGTAAAAAGGTTCAGATTTTGCTTCCTCATAAAATCCTCTGGTTCCCATGTAGCCTCTTCTGTACCGTGTCGTCGCCAAAGAACTTTTACAAATGCTACTTTTTTATTTCTTAACTCATTTGTTTCCCGAGCTAAGATTTTGATCAGTTCTTCACTATATATCATATCAGGGTAAATCTCTACCTCTGTTGAAGAAATAACATGGGAAGGATCAGATTGATACCGTCATAGTATAGACACATGAAAAACATTATGAATCCGATCAAGTTCTGGTGGTAAAGCTAACCGATATGAACTTTCTTCCAAGGAGATACTTTCAAAAACACTTTGTCACCAACTTGAAATTCTATTTCTTTCCATTTAAGATCTGTATAGGACTTTTGACGATCAGAAGCTGCTTTCAAACTGTCCCGAGTCACTTTCACTTTTTCCTCAGTTTCATGGACTAAGTCAACTTCGTATAACTTTTTCTCACTGAGTTCTGTCCAATACAATGGATTTCTACATTTGTGACCATACAGAGCTGCATACGGTGCCATTTTGATACTAGACTAATAATTTTTATTATAAGTAAATTAACCTAAAGGTAAATACTTTTCCCAGTTAACTTCAAACTCAAGTATACAACATTGAAGCATATCTTCCAAGATCAGTATTACTCGTTCAGATTGACCATCTGTCTAGGAATGATATGCAGTACTAAAGTGTAATTGAGTACTTAGAGCTTCTTGCCATTTGCTCCAGAATCGAGATCTAAACCGAAGGTCTCTATATGAAATAATAGAGACAGGTTGTAAGAGCCCGGTTTAGACACTAGTCGGAACAGTGGTTTTGAGACCACAAATTTGAGGTCTAAAAAATATTTTAATATTATTTTTTGTGCTTATAATATGTGAATTGATATCTGTGAAAGTTTCGTGTGAAAATTTAATTGTTTGTGTGCTCAATTGGATAAAAGGAACTTAATCGCGTAAATTGTAAAAGTTGCATGCTATATGTTAAGTGTGCCCATTTACTATGGCTTTTTAATTATGAGGTCCTTATGTTGTAATTTGACCATGGTTAGTGGGATTGGTCATAAATGACCTTAAAATGGATGAATTATAATGTTTTAAACAAAGGGCAATTTTGGTATCTGATTATTAATATGTGTTATAACAAAATAAACATGAAAATAAGGTCATTTGCGTTCATCCTTTACCAAAAATCAAAGAAAAAGAAAATAAAAAGAGATAGTTAGGGTTCGGCTAGTTCAAGCATCAATTAAGGCATGAGTTTTGTTTGGTTTTTGATAATTTCTACGTTTTAGTGATCGTTGCTCTGTATACTATCATGCCCATGTATGAATTTTGGAAATGGTTGATGATTTTGAGTTGAGATATTGTTGATAATATGAGTTTTATGAAGTCTGATGATAGTAAATGGAAAATATGTGTTAGATTACTATGTTTTGTATCGGGATTTTTGATGAATTTGAGTATTTTGGACTGAATTATAAAAATGAGAAATTGAGGGACTAAAATGTAAAATAAATGATAAATATGGGAAAATAGGGACCATATGAAAATTTGGATAAGGCATGGTTTTGATGAATTTTATATATCTGGTGTTTTGTGTAATAAGAACTAAAAGGTCAAAATGTGTAATTTTAGGGGCTAAAGTGAAAAAATGCCCAAATATGTGTTTGTGTATTAAATTTAATGTGTTGGTGATTTAAAGGGTTAATTTTGAATGTATATAGATCAAGAAAAGAAGAATTCAAATTTAGATAGAGGAAAATCGAAGATTATCGAGTAAACGATCTGAATCGTCAATTTCGAGTACGAGGTAAGTTCGTACATGATAAATGATGTTATAGTTATGTTTTAATGCTTTGATAATGCATAAATTGTATAAATATTTTATTACGATTTGAGCATGATGATAATCGACTATGTTCGGCACTAAGTGTGCGGTTCAAAATAGCTTCGGCTACAAATGGCACTAAATGTGCGAGTTGGAATAGCTTCGGCTATAAGAGGCATTAAGTGTGTGATACCGAGATAGCTTCGATTTATTGAAATGGCACTAAGTGTGTGAGATTGTTACGGCTTCGGCAAATCACTGATGCACTAATTGTGCTATTGCTTAAAACATGGAAAGACTTCCGAACGAATTAATGTATTTGAACAAGAGGTAAGAATGAAATGAATAAATAAGGGAAAGTTTAGGTCTGTTCGATACCTATGTGGTAGATGATATTATGTGTATGAAGCTTGATGAATTCGTATGAACATATTAAATGAGGTAGAATAGAATTAACGGATGAATTGTGAATTACTAAGTGTTTATTAGTTGATGTTTCGTATATTATAAACTGCTGATTATTTATTGTACAAACTTACTAAGCTGTAAAGCTTACTAAGTGAAATGTTCTCTCTTTTACAGTGTTATAAAGCTAGGTCAGATCTGAGGATCGTCACTAACGTCAATCACACTATCGGACATATATTTGGTACCATTTTTTAGAATTGTATATACGTATATGGCATGTATAGGCTAGAAGTATTTTGGTATGTTTTGTGATGTGAATATCTAGCCATGAGATTTGGCTTGTAAATATTAGTATGTATGGCCTTTTAAGTTGGCCTAAATGATGTGTTTGATAGGTAAGTTATATGATATATATATATAATGTTTATGTGATGGTCTGAATATGGAATGTTGAATTGGTAAGTTTTGTGGTATGAAGTAAGTGATAAAATGGTGAGTTTATGTATTTGAAACTTATGTAAGCTGTGATGATTTTTGGTACATTTATTTGGTATGTTTTGATTGTGAAATTGAGTAGTGAATTGGATGGTAATTGAATGGCATGGAATATATATATATTAGTTGATTTGGTTGCCTATGAATGTATGCAAATAATGCTAAAAAGGTTGTGGTTTTGGAATCTTTGAGATAGGTGGGAAATGTGGCAGAAACCAAGACTAATTTCACCCCACACAGTTGAGCACACAGGCCTGTGTCTCGACCGTGTTTCTGTTGTAATTTAGCTATTCAAGTCAGTCTTGAGCATGGCCTAGACACACGGGCGTGTCTGGTGGCCGTGTGAGGCACACAGTCTTGGTACATGGGCGTGTGGTCAGCTGTGTGGCCCAAATCAGTTTCGACCATGGCCAAGGCACACGGGCGTGTCTTGTGCCCATATGGTGAAGTCAGTATGTATGCCCTATTTTGCCACGGCTTAGACACACAAGCGTGTCTAATGCCGTGTGAGGTACACGGCCTGCTCACACTGGCGTGTAACCTGTATAACTTTGAAAAATGATTAAGTTTTTGGAAAATTTTGTATGAACTCGATTTAGTCCCGACCCCTTTCTAAAGCATGTTTAAGGTGTCATTGACCTAATATAAGAGACTTGATATTGATGTATGATATATGGTGTTATGATGATTATGTAATGAATGCTAGATGTTTAGATATGTTCGGTAATACTCCTTTACCCTAGTCCGGTGACAGATACGGGTTAGGGGTGTTACACAGGCACTCCATGCAATCTGACAACCTCAGAAACATATAACTCAGCTAATCTATCCAAGGAAAAATCCATACGTACTGGAATAAAGTGTGCAGACTTTGTCAACCGATCAAAAATTACCCAAATGGCATCTTTCTTCTTTGAAGACAGGGGGTAACCCCGATACAAAGTCCATAATAATTCTTTCCTATTTCTATTATGGTATCGTAATTGGTTCTAATAGTCCAAAAAGAAACTGATGTTCAGCCTTCACTTGCTGACATATCAAACATTTAGATACAAACTCAGAAATATCTCGTTTCATTTCTGGCCACCAGTACATCTTTTTCAAATCATTATATATTTTATTACTACCACGATGAATAGACACGTTACCACTGTGAGCTTTATTCAAAATCTTCTGTACTAGTTCTGAACCCTTTGGTACACATACTCTACCTCTGAATAACAAACAATCATTGGTCCCGATCTAAAATTCTGAGTCAAGAGTCGATTCACTTTGTATTCGTTTTGTTTGCAACTTACTATCATTTTTCTGAGCTTCAGAGATTTGCTGTAAAAATATTGGTCTAGCTTTTAACTCAGCTATGATTGAACCACCATCAGATAGTGTTAATCGGGTATTCATAGCTCGCAAGGAAAACAGGGATTTTCTACTCAGAGCATCTGCCACTACATTGGCTTTTTCCGGATGATAGTCAATGACAAGATCATAATCTTTCAATAACTCAAGCCACCTACGCTGTCTCAAATTCAAATCTTTCTGTGACATCAAATAGTTCAAAATTTTATAATCAGTGAATATATGACATTTTTCACCAAACAAGTAATACTGCCAGATTTTCAATGCAAACACTATGGTTGCCAATTCAAGATCATGTGTTTGGTAGTTTCTTTGATACGGCTTTAGCTGTCGTGAAGCATAGGCTACCACTTTACCCTCTTGCATCAAAACACAGCCTAAACCATTCAATGACGCATCACTGTAAACTATAAATTCCTTACCTGATTCTGGCTGAACTAACACTGGAGCTTCTGTCAATAAAGCTTTTAATCTGTCAAAACTCTACTGGCATTTATCAGTCCACTAAAATTTCAAATCTTTTTGCAATAGACGGGTCATTGGAGAAGCTATCATTCAAAAAAATTTTTACAAACCTCTGATAATAACCAGCTAGTCCCAGAAAAATTCAGACTTCAGACACATTCTTCGATAGCTTCCAGTTAACGATGGCTAAAACTTTATTCGGGTCAACTCTGACATCTTCAGCAGATACTATGTGCCCAAGAAAACTAACTTCATATAGCCAAAATCCACATTTACTAAATTTGGCATACAATTTTTTCTCTCGCAAAGTTTGCAACACTATTCTCAAATGCTTCGTATGTTCATTTTCATCTCTGGAGTAAACCAAAATATCATCTATAAATACCACAACAAACCTGAGTTTGTAATTTACAACGCGTCTTTGAACAGTTTGGGTTGCGTGTTGATGCAAGAGGGAAAAGTGATAGCTTATGCCTCGAGACATTTGAAGCCGCATGAAAAGAATTATCCAATACACAATTTAGAGTTGGCCGCTATTGTTTGCGCATTGAAAATTTGGTGACATCATCTCTACAGTGAAAGATGTCACATCTTTACTGATCATAAGAGCTTGAAATACATAATGACTCAGAAAGATCTGAATTTGTGACAACGGAGATGACTCGAGCTATTGAAAGATTACGAGTTAGTCATTGACTATCATCCGGGGAAAGCAAATGTAGTCGCAGATGCACTGAGTAGAAAATCATTATATGCTTTGCAAGCGATGAATACTCGATTGTCATTATCTGATGATGGTTCAATATTGGTTGAATTGAAAACTAAATCTGTATTTCTTCAGCAAATTTGTGAGGCTTAAAAATGTGATAGTAAATTGCAAGCTAAAAGAGTACAGTGTGAGTCGATTACAGACTCAGAATTCATATCGGATCCAATGATTGTTTGATGTTCCGAAACAGAATCTGTGTACCAAAGAATTCTGAACCCATTCAGAAAAGTTTAAATGAAGCACATAGTGGTAGTTTATCTGTTCATCCAGGGAATGCCAAAATGTACAATGATTTGAAATAGCTGTATTGGTGGTCGAGTATGAAACAAGACATTTCAAAGTTTGTATTGAGATGTTTAGTTTGTCAACAAGTCAAAGCCAAACATCAAGCACTTCGAGATTGTTACAGCCTGTGATGATACCAGAGTGGAAATGGGATAGAGTTACGATGGAATTCGTATCAGGATTACCCCTGTCTCTAAAAACAAAGATGTCACTTGGGTTGTCTTTGATCGACTGACTAAATCTCCACATTTCATTCCGGTACGTACTGATTATTCACTTGATAAATTGGCTGATTGTACGTTTCTGATATTGTTAGATTGCACAATGTGCCAGTTTCGCTTATTTCGGATAGAGATCTGAGGTTTATGTCGCGGATTTGGAAGAAATTGCAAGACGATCTAGGTACGAGTTTGAATTTTAGCACAACATTTCATCCACAAACTGACGGATAGTCTGAAAGAGTAACTCAGATTCACGAAGATATGCTTCATTGTTGTGTATTAGAGTTTGAAGGAAACTGGGAGAAATATTCGTCGTTGGTTGAATTAATGTATAACAACAGTTATCAATCGAGTATAAAAATGGCATCGTATGAAGTTTTGTACGATCATAAATGCTTAACTTCGTTGTACTGGACCGAACATAGTGAGAAAAAGATTCACAGGGTTGTTTTGATTCGAGATACTGAAGATAAAGTGAAAGTTATTCATGATAGTTTGAAAGCAGCTTTAGATCGACAGAAATCGTATTAGGATTTGAAACAAAAAGACACTAAAATTTAGATCGATGATAAAGTGTTTCTGAACGTATCTCCGTGAAAGAAAATTTTTCGTTTTGGTCGCAAAGGCAAGCTGAGTTCACGATTGAACGGGCCGTATGAAATTATCAAAAAAATAGGGCCAGTAACATATAGACAAGCTTTACCGACTGAGTTAAAGAAGATCCACAATGTATTTCACATATCGATGTTACACAGATATAGATCAAATCCATCTCACGTAATTTCTCCGACAGATATTGGGATTCAATCTGATATGACGTATAACAAAGAACCAATCAGAATTATAGCTCGAGAAATTAAAGAATTGAAAAATAAAAGCATAGATTTAGTGAAAGTTTTGCGACACGGTGTCGAAGAGGCTACGTCGGAGCCTAAGGAAGCTATGAGAAAACAGTACCCCAACCTTTTTACTGGTAAGATTTTCGGGGACAAAATCCCTAAAGGGAGAGAGTTGTAACAGCTGTTTTTAGTCAAATCGAAATAGTGATTTTAGAACCACAAATCTAAAGTTAAAATAATTATTTTACTATTAATTTAATGTCTACAGCAAGATAATATGTTTCTGTGAAAATTTCGTTAAGAAATTTCGTTGTTTGATGGGTCCATTTAATAAAAAGGACTAAATCGCGTAAAATGTAAAAGTAATGTTCTAATAGTTAGAGGTATTAAATAGTTGTGGAAAATTTAATTGGAGGTCCTTATGTTATAATTAGACCATTATTAAGGTGGGTGGACATATATGGACATATTATCATGTATTTTGATGGTTTTTAACTAAGGATAAATAGGTAAATTAGTTAATAAATGATAATTTAATAAAACCAAAAGCCATTTTCTCCATTATCTTCTTCTTCTAACCGAAATTAGGGTGTAGAAAATCCATTTTAAAGCTTTCAAAGTTTTGGCTACCTCATTTGGCGAAATTGGTATATATTTTGTCTCGTTTTTAATGATTTCTATGTTTTTGAGATCATTGTAACTAGGTCTAACTAGCCCAAGGACAATTTTACAAAATTGTTAAAGATTTTAGATATTTCCATTGATGAATACATGAGAATTTTGATGTTTAATGATATATTTTGAATGTTTGATGATAGTTATACAAGTTTTGTTAAGTGATTTTTAGTGAAAATGCAAATTAGGGAATAAATTATGAAATGTGGAAACCTTGTGGTTAAAATGAGAAATAAATGAAAAATATGGGATGCTAGGGACCTAATTGAAATTTGGCTATCATGGGTTGTGGTTGAATTGCATGAAATTGTGTTTTTATGAAATAAGGACTAAATTGTAAAAGTGGTGAAACAAATGGGGCAAAAGTGTAAAAGTGCTTTAAAGTGTTTTTTGGAATAAATTGAATAGAGGGACTATTAAATAAGATAAATTTAATATCATATAGATTAAGAAAAGCAAATCTCGGAATTAAATTGGGGAAAGAACAAGGTCTCGGACTAGTTGATTGTGTCATCGTTTTTACATCAGAGGTAAGTTCGTATGTAACAAGCATCATTATAATTATGCTTTAAACGCTTTGATATTGCATAATTTCTGTATACGAGACTACAGTCTTGTTCGACAAAAATTTAGCTAATTATATGCACTTAGTGTACGAAATCAAGATAGCTTCAGCTATATATATATTTGCACTTAGTACGCGAGATCGAGATAGCTTCGGCTATATATATATATTGGCACTTAGTGTGCGAGATTGATATAGCTTTGGCTATTTATTAGGCACTAAGTGTGTAAGTTTTTCGAGTATCCCAAAATATTCCAATTGGTTTAACGAGTATGTCAAAGATGTGAATGAATATGAGTTAAATACGAGAAGGTACAGGTATGTATAGGAACCGAGTAATACACTGAAATGATGAAAATTATGGAAATTACATTTAATTTGGTCGATGCAAATGTGGTAGGTTTTTGATTTATTATGAGATATGTTATGTTATATTTTTGGCTTAATTTAAGTTTATATGATGAGTTTATATAAATGCTATACGAACTTACTAAGCTATAAAGCTTACTTTATTTATTTCTCCATGTTTTATAGTGAATTCAAAGCTAGCTTGGATTCAGGGATCGTCGGAGACTCCATCACACTATCCAACTATCAATTTAGTACTTTTGAGCTTGTGTTTTGGTTATATGGCATGCATAGGATTATAGTCATTTTGGTTATGATTTGATAATGATTTTGGCCATTTGAATTGGGTTGTAAATGTCTATATTTTAGATCGTATATATAGCCATGTGAGTTGGCTTATATTGGTGATTTTGATGATGTATATAAATGTGCAAATGACCTTTGTTTTGAGTTCGGTAATTGTCCGATAAATGCTAATTGTGATGGGTAGTTTTTGAATTAGTATTTGGAGTATGAAATAGTCCATGTTTGAGGAATGATACGTTGTGATATTAGGTGAAATAATGCATGTTTGAATGTATCCATATTGATGATTTGAGATTTTGGGTATTGGTATGAAATTGTTTGGCATAATTTAGATTATGTGTGCCTTGTTGTGGTTTGCAATAAAATGGTATGATTTATGTTTGGATGAGTTTAGAAGAATGCCTATTAATGCTATGATTTGGTGCCTTTGAGTTTGATGTAGGTGAGCATAAGTTTGGGTGGCAAAATGGCTTGGTAAATAGCCTATTTTTGTCCACACGGGCAGAGACACGGGCGTGTGTCTCAGCCGTGCGCGACGCACGGTCAGATTACATGGTCGTGTGTCCCTTGGTGTTGAATTAGAAATCAAGTCAGTGTGCTCCACACGGCCTCACACATGAGCATGTAAATTGGCTATGTGGCATAAGTCAGTATACCCTACAGGTTTGGCACGGCCTAGCACATGGCCTGGCACACGGGCATGTATGGCCATTCGTAGGGCACACGGGGGTGTGTGTTGGCCGTGTGACCCAAGTCAAAGAGTTACACGGGGTTGGACACGGGCTGGGACACAGCCATGTGCTTCCATTTTGAATGTCCACACAACCTGTGATACGATCGTGTCTTTGGCCGTGTGAGGGACACGACCGGGCCACACGAGCGTGTGCCCCCTATTTTGAGAAAAATTTTCTAAGTATTTTAAAACGTTTTAAAGTTATCAGTTTAGTCCCAAACCACCCTGAATGCATATTTTGGGCCTCATAGGCTCCTATTAGGGACGATTCGAATGTTGTTGATTGAAATTTGAATGAAATTGATTATAGTATATGAAATGTATGTGAAATTGTTTATTATGTTCGGTAATACTCCGGAACCCTATTTTAGCGTTGAATACGGGTGATGGGTGTTACAAACTCAACCCCCCGATCAGGTGGTAATCCTAGTAATTCTATAGGAAAAACATCATGGAATTCACAAACAGTTCGAATTTTGTTGCATTAACTTTCAACAGGATCTGAATTAATAATATAAGCCAAAAAAGCTACACAAATCTGATGAAGAAGTTTATAAGCCTGAATTGCTGAAATAATACGAGTTGACCCACTGGTTTGAATACCATTTACTTCAATCTTATCCCCATTTTCACTCTTAATAATAAACTTCTGTTTACAACAATCTAAAATCACCCTATGCTCTGAAAGCCAATCCATTCCCAATATTATATCAAAATCACCAAATGCCATTATCCACAAATCAACAAGAAAGATTTTATTCTGTATCATTAACGGACATCTTCGACATACTTGATCCACTAGCACATTTTGCCCCAATGGACTAGACACCGCTATTGATACTCTAGACATTTCAGATTTTAAATTTTCCGACTCAACCAATTTTGTATTAACATATGAGTGTGAAGATCTCAAATACATTAAAGCATAAACCGGTTCTGAATACAATAAAAATATTCCTGTCACCACATCATGTGCACCACCCTCTACACGGGTCCGTACAACAAATGCTCGAGCTGGTACTATAGCTTCTGATAGTTGAGTAGCAACATCACTTCCTCCTCTAGCACCACCCCTAGAAAATGAACCAGTTCTGCCTGATCCTTGACCTCTAGAAGTAGGCACAGATATTTGAGATGTAACAGGTGTAACATTTTCATTTTTCGGGCACTCTCTAACGAAATGCTCTATAGATCCGAAACGAAAACAACCTCGAGTCAATTTCCAACACTCACCTCGATTCTTTTTCCCACAATGTTCACAATTCAAAGTTTCAATATCTCAAGATAGACCTCGTACACTACCAGTAGAAATTGTCATCTGTCTTCCACGATTTCTATCACCTCTATCTGATTTGAAAGTTGATCCCCAACTACCATGAGATTCTTTTGATCTTTTGGGTTGCGGATTTGAACTAATAGCTCCAGAATATTTCCCAATCGAACAAGCATTTTCAGGCTTTTATCAAGACCCAGAACTTGTTCAACCATCTTTGCCCTCTCAACTAAATCTACAAATTCAGTGATTCTATGATATACCAGTTGCACCCATAACTCATCACGTAAACCCCGTAAAAACCGCTTGCAACTATCAACATCAATTGAAACAATTTCAATTGCATATCTACTGAGTCGCAAGAATTCCCATTCATAGTCAACTACTGACATCTCACTTTGTTTTAACATCAAGAACTCTTGTTTTTTGTCATCAATGTACAACTCACCCACATACTTTTTCTGAAATTCTCTTTGAAAGAAATCTCAATTTACCTGTTCTGCCAGTACATGTCGGGTTACTGATTCCCACCAAAGATACGCTTCCCCTTGTAGTAAAGAGAAAACACACAATAAACTTTCTCGGGGAGTACATTCAAACTGCTGTAAAATTCTTTTTGTAGATTTCATCCAATTTTTAGCAGTAGATGGATCAACTCCTTTTAAACCCAGAAATTCAGTTGCACCGTACTTACGTAATTCCTTAATCAAGGCTCAACAGGTAACAGGAGCAAATGTCGTAGCAGATGTAGTTCTTGCTACTTGTTGAAGGGCATCAGCTATAACCCTAAGTAACTGTGAGTCATCTCTTTCTCTAACATTACCTCTTTCAACATTAGAAGGTTGATTACCTACTGGGTTTACACTCGGTGTTGCCGACTCTGTTTCATCCAATTCATAAGATTTATAGTCTCCAGTATCCATTTTTTGATCAGTGTCATCAATATATTCATTCGACATCTTTAACTATAAAATAGAAAAAAAACAAATATATCAGCATCCTACTCAATTTGACTCAATTATGGCATGTACCTCTAGATTGAATTCCGAGCTTGATTTAGTCCAAGAATCAATTAAACCTACAAAACTCTGATACCACTAAAAGTAACACTCCCAACCCGTATCCTTCGCCGGAACCGGGTTACGGAGCATTACAGGAGTTTACAGATCAAACAAACAGAAATTTCAAACATTTCATATCATTAAAACAAGTCATCGAAGCATCATTTTAATCCAAATTATAAACATACCAAATCCAAATCAATTTGCCTAGTTCATGAGCACTTAAACATAGAATTAAATTCACATACACCTATCTAGATTTAGTTCAACCTACCATGCCATAATTTGGCTTCAAAAACAAACACATATTTATATGTATAAAACCAACCAAAATTAAACTTATAACTTCATTTACAATCAAACCAAAAAATAAATATTATTTAGACACCCTAGGTACATGCCGACACAAAAGGATAAAATATCACCACGTTTGAGTTCGAGACTGTTGTTGGATGATGAATCGATGATCAAATTTTAGTATTTAACCTGCGTACGGGAAACAAAACCGTACGCTGAGTAAAACTCAATAGTATTTCTATAATCCGAATATTTAAAGATAAAATAATATAATAGGCACAATTAAATATTTAAAATTCATATTTATTTATACAATAGCATTAACCATTCAATACTCAAATCATAAATACATCATTTTATACCAAACTCAATTCTCATTATTTTCCATAAAATAACTTCTCACAATATAATACACATTTCACTTAAACAGCAAAAATGTTTATACCATGTCCAATCCATGAATGCACAACTCATGTGTCTCAATTGATATTTCAATTCACAGTCCCATTTTCATTTCACATATAATATCATCCAACATCGATCATAGTGTCATTTCATTTAATTTCCCCTATTAATACAACTCGGACTCGGACGGTTACACAGATCCAACCAAAACACACCAGTTTTGCACCCAGTGCCTCATCGGATAATTTGAAGTAATAAGCTGACACCTAGTGTCTCATCGGCTAAACCGAAGTAAATTGGCACTGAGTGCCTCTTCGAATTAATCCAAAGTAATAGATTGACACCCAATGTCTCATCGACTCGTAGTCGAAGAATCCCTGAACTCTTCCAATCCTATGGCATGTCATCTATATCCGACTCAGCCCGATACAGTTAATAGGGTTTAATTTCACAATTCAAAAACAATCAATATCCAATATCAATTTTTAATATAATCATATACGCATATAAATTCAATTCAATTCAATATCAAAATGTCATATACTCCCCTCTACTACTTACCATAAACATGAAATCAAAATACAACAATTAATAATTAGATTCGGATTATAGAAATACAAACTAGAAATTCCGAGCTATTCCTCTTCGACTTTTTTTCCCCCTTTTTAGTCGAGGATTCCAGTACGACGTAGCTACGGAATTAAAATAATTAAAATTCATTAATACAACATAATTTAATTTCATATTAAAAATTTCAATTTTTACTCAATATTTGCCTAATTTCCAATTTAGCCCCTAAACCAAGACTAGTTTCATTTCTTCACAATTTAATCCTTTATTTTCATGGAAATTCTACTTTAGACTAAATTCAACTCCCTATTTTCATATAAATTCTTAAAATTTAAATTTTTCACAATTTAGTCCCTATTACTCAAATTTTACAATTTATTCGCAATTCAATCCTTTATCATTTCTAACTTGAAAATCTATCAACTTAGTCCTCAATACTCAAATTATTCAACATAGACAACACTTAAAAAAATTCAATAGTTTCTAAAATTTTGACATAGGTCGGGTAGTATTTAATATCGGGATTCTAAAAATATAAAAATTACAAGAAAGGGGACTAAATTGACTAACCAATTGAGCTTTGAACCCTTAAAACTCTAATTCTCCTTCTTCCTCCTCCTTTCCTTCTTCTTTCTTTCCTTCTCGGTTTCGTTCTATCTTTCTTTCTTTTTATTTCTTTTTATTTTATTATTATAATATAATATATATACTTAACATTTAAGTTTTAATATTATAATATTATAATATATGTTTTACACATGTTTTAAACCTTATGCCGCCTCATTTAATGCCAATGGTATAATTGCTTATTTAGTCCCTTTAATTATTCTTTAATCTATAATTCAACTTTCACCCTAAATGCAGTTTAGTCCTTATACTTAATTACTTTTAATTGAAGCAAATTCACTTAACCGAAACCTAATTAAATACACAACGGCCTTCATAAATATTTATTAAAAATATTTACAAATCTGATTTACGATAACGGAGTCCCGGGAATGCACTTTTTTAATGTGGTCCTTTTTAATTAATTAACTATTGAAACGTTAAAATTTCTTAACGAAACTTTAATATCACCTTAATGACATTCCGTAAATATTTTTATAAATATTTACGGCTCAGTTTATAAAAACAGGGTCTCCACACCTCATCTTCTAAAACCACTTGAACTTAATAAATCACTTATATAACATAAATTATCAAATCAAAAACTTTTTTTAAAATCACATTTGACACGTAAATATTGAATAATATTTACATTTGGTGGCCTCGAAACCACTGTTTTCCGACAACATTAAAAAACGGGTTGTTCCAACTATAATTTAAGTAAGAAACTCAAAGTAAGACACAATTCAATTTGGCCAAAGTCAATCATACAATCCATAATCATGTTAGTCATATATTCACATAAACCAAGAATCATATATGAATTCATTAATTAATTGAATTTCATGTATTTGTAACATATAAGCCATGAAAACATAAATCAAATATCAACAATTTCCATATAAATACATGTACTTGTTCATATCGAACTTGTATAATCTCACAATAACACTATGCCCATTGAACCACTTAGAATACCGGTAGATACACGGGTGATACACATGAGGTGTACTAAACTGTAATCTGTTAATTCTTGAACATGTAGGCTCATACGAGTGATAAATGGTAAGCTCCTCTGAGTTGAATATCAGTAAGCTCATATGAGCTACGGTGAATCCGCAACAAATGCAGGACCTCAACCAAAATGGTAACCCTACTGACATGTCATTTGTATCCTACGAATTCCTAAGCTTCAAACGGGACTCGAAAATCTTCGTATATTCTCGGTTATGTATTCAATAATTATACATAACAATTTAAACTACTCACATACATATATATTTAAATCAAAACATATAACTATGCAATATATTTACACGAACTTACCTCAAACTCGTACGGAGAAATACGATCGTTTATTCAATGACTTTATCATTTCCCCGATTTAATTCCGAATGTTGCTTTTCTTGATCTATATAATCAAATTTAACTATTTTAGATATCATTCTATTCAATTTACTCCGAAATTCAAGTTATGGAAAAATTATTATTTTGCCTCTATACTTTCGACTTCTTTACAATTTAGTCCTTATTCTCGTAAAATGAAATTCATCCAATTTCATCCCTATACAAACCTAGCCAAATTCTATATAAGCCTATAGCAGTCCATATATTTCACAATTTCACACATTTAACACATAATTTTCATTTTTCACAAATTAATTCCTAATTAACAATTTCAAAAAAAAATCACTTAACAAAAAGTTATTTATTTAACAATAAGGGTTCATTTTTTTTCCATTAATCAACAAGAACAACTAAAATGCTCTCATGGCAAAACCCTAGACTTTCAATCATATTGCAAATTAGTCCCCTATTTAGCTAGATTAAATTACAATAATTCTAAAAACATAAAAATCATCAAAAACGGGACAAGAAATCACTTATATGCAAAGGAAAAGATTGAACAAAATTTTTCTTCTTCTCCCTAGGGATATTTGGCCAATACAAAGGAAACTAAGGAAGATGATAACTTTTTCCTTCTTGTGTTTTATTTAATTTTCATTTATTTACTTAACTACTAATTTAAGCTTACCTAACTTTTAAAATTACTCAATTACCAAGCCATGCACATCCACTAACTCATTTAATGGTCTAATTACCATATAAGCTTTAAGGTTCTATAGCTATTTAACACTTTTAACTAATAGAACACAATTTTCACACTTTACGCGATTTAATCTTTTTTCACGAATTGAGCATATAAACGGTAAAATTCTTAACGAAATTTTTATACAATCATACTATCATGCTGTTGACCTCAAAATAATATTAAAATAAATCTTACAATTTCAAATTTGTGTTCCCGAAACCACTATTCAGATTTCACTGAGAATAGGTCATTACAAGCTATACTCTACTCTTAAACAGAGTTTATTTCTCCTCTAATTCATGCACATCAAACATGGATTAATAGCCAAGAAATATTAAACCAAGAATTAAGCAGACATAATTGAGAACAAGTCCAAGTATTTATTACATAAAAATAAAAATCAAATAACAGAATTTATCCTAGGGTTCATCTCCGCAAGTATTTGGAAAATTAGTTCATAATCGCAAATAAAAACATCTCAAAGACAATATAAACACAAAAAATAAAGAAACTCATAATAAACTTCAAAGAAATCAAAAGGAGATCTTCAATCTTTATGAAAATCTACTTCAAAGTCAGCTTCAATGGTGTTTTTTAAGTTGTTTTCTTAAATATTCTCTGACGACTTACTTCGCTCTTCTTATATTTGTCATATATAGGTCTTAGAATACTCGAAAAATCTAAAAAATGTGTTCTTCCTCGTATTTTGAGTGCAATTTGTGATTTCCACACAATCCGGCACATAGCCGTGTGGCAATCCGTGTGGCTCACACAACCGTGTGGAATGGTCCAGCCTGTGTAGCTCTTGAAACTTGCTCTGACTTTTCCGTTTTCACTCGTTTATCGCTCCTTTTGCTCTCAAATATTCTCCTAAGTATAGAAACATGAATTTAAATTATTAGGAGCATAAAATTCACCATTTTAAATTGAATAATCATTCAAAAATGCATTAATAATGTGATTAAAACATGTTACTTTTGGCATTTATCACCTTTCAAGGAGAATGTATCATTTATAACTCTATCTATTTGTTAAGGTTTAAATAGGACTTTTTCTCGGCTAAAATGACCCTTCTTAGCTTTTATACTTCAACTAAAACCTTCCAAATTATAAAATGATGAAAAGATGGAAGTAAAAAATTAAACCTCTATAACGTGGTGTTAAGTTTAATCTCTCTCAAAAGGATAAAATAAGAATGGTAAAAAGATTTTATCATAAGCACTAGAGAGCCTATGTACAAGAGACTATGAGGCAAAAAAAATAAGAATGGTAAAAAGATTTTATCATAAGCACTAAAGAGCCTATGTACAAGAGACTATGAGGCAAAAAAATATTTGAAATATATTCTCTAACTTTCAATGCTTGGATGTGTCTCTCATATATCTTAAAGTGTTCTTGACTTGTATTTATATATATAAGTGAAATCTAACATTTGGAGCAATCAAGGTTGAATTAGAGCAATTTGATGTATTAATCTTAAGCATTAAATGCAATCTACGAAGGCAAATCTAGAAAATTACAATGATGGTCTCGAGACTTAGCTAAAAAATAATTGTTAAAAAAGCCTCTATTTTGAGATTATGAAGGCAAGTCTCGAAACTTGAAGAATAAGTCTCGATGCCTTGTTTCTTTGAAAGAAACTTTGACTATTGGCTTCTAGGCTCTCGAGACTTGGTTTGCTTGGAATGTCTTGAGACTAACCTCCTCTAAGTGGAACTCGACTATTGACTTATGGTCTTGAGACTTAGTTACCAAAATGCTAAATATTTGAACACTTTATTATTAACTTAAAAACATTTAGAATAAGTTGAAACACATTTAAAACATGTTTTTCAATATTTGAAAATATTTGAAATGCTTTGAAAATGTTTTATCACTAAATGATTTAGGTAGTGTTTGATAAACTAAAAATTTAAGTATTGATATATTAAGTATTGAATTTTATTCTTGAATTTTATAAGTCTTGAATATATTAGTAGATCAAGAAATATAAATACTAAATTTAATTATATTATTTGATAAAAGTAAATACTAATTTTTAAAAGATTATTTATTTCTTAATTTTAATATTGTAAAATCATTAAAACGATATAAAGTCTGCCTAGTAGCACGAGTTTGCTTTTTCTATGTCTGCCTTGTTGCACGAGTTTCACTTTAGGGTTTTTTATTTGCTAGGGTTTTTTGTTGTTTCGTGAAGATTAGGCTTTTAGAATTGTGGGTGCGTCATAGCTAATCTCAATACGGTGGATGAAGATTTGGTTAATCTTAATATTATGGTTGAAAAGGAAGATTCCATAGTGGTGGTAGAGGATGATATCGCTGTTGATCAAGAGTATGGATTGTGCCTAGTAGGGCGAGTTCTTACGGACAGTATTGTGAATTTTTTGTCTTTAAAAAATGCTCTAGCTGACCTGTGGCATCCGTTGAGAGGGGTGTCTATCATGGAGATTGAAGATAAACTTATTTTATTCTGATTCTATAGCAAGATTGATTCGGAGCGAGTTATGGATGGTTGTCATGGTTTTTTAACCGACATCTTATTGTGTTCTATAGGTTGACAAAGGGTGAGGACCCAATTCAAGTTCCTCTTTGGACTATTGTTTTCTAGGTACAAATCCACAACTTACCGATTGGGTTCCTAACGAAGGGGATAGCGCAACAATTCAGGGACTTTATTGGGAGATTCTGGGAGTATGATGCGTCATTGGTTACAAAGGGGTAAGAAAATTTATGCGGATTAGGATTGTAATTGATATTCGTCTCTCGCTTAAAAGGAAGAATCGAATCGTAATCGAGCAAGATAAATTCATATATGCACTATTTCAATATGAAAAATTGCCATTGTTTTGTTTTTTATGTGGCCATCTAGGTCACGAGGAAAGCTTCTGTCTAGTTCGATTAACTTTAGGGAATCAACAGGTGAAATTTGGTTGGGATCTGTCTTTGGGGGCTGCGCCAAGGAGGAGAGGGCAGATGGTAAGTAAATGGTTGCGGGAGGAATCAAAGTTTAATAAGTAGGCAAGAATGGAAACAAATGGGGAGAGTAGGGAGAGGAGATTTGGTGCTGATGTAACCAATCAAAGTGATCATAGAGAAGAAAAGGGTTCGAAGGGTTGTTTTGTTCAACAGATAAGAAAGCCCATGGATAAAAGTTTTGAAGATAGGGTAGGGTAGTTTGAGGAAAGGGGAGTTGGATCACAGTTGGAAGACTTGCCTGTGGAGTTTGTTGATGGGAAGAAGAGGCAAAGGTTTCATACAAAAATGAGTGATTTTGCCAACAATAGGAGGTTATTGAATATGGAATGGGAAATGAAATACTGTTAGCAAGTAAGCCGGTCGGGTGCAATGAAAATCTTTAGTTGGAATGTTTGTGGTTTGGGGCAGCCACGGACCATCAGACGTCTCAAAAATAAGTTGAAACATATTCAGCCTCAAATTTTGTTTCTTATAGAAACAAAGGATACTGGGAAACGTATAGAGAAAATTAGACAGCTGTGTGTTTGAGTATGGAATTGGTGTCAATGCGGAAGGGACGAGAGGGGGTTTATCGTTAAGGTGAAGGGAGGGGTTGAATATATTGTTAAAAAGTTTTTCAAAGTCCCATATTGATATGGAAGAAGATGAGGGGAATGATATGGCAATATGAAGATTTACGAGTTTTTATGGAGCGCCTGTGGAGCATGCTAGAAAGGATTCGTGGGTGTTATTAAGGTATCTATAGCACAAGAATAATAAACCATGATTGATTCTGGGAGATTTTAATGAAATTTTGTTTTTTTTTTTAAAAACAAGGGCAAAATTCGAGAGGAAAGATAAATGATTGCTTTTCTAGAAGTGCTAGAAGAGTGCGAGATAAGCGATTTGGGTTTTTCTGGGCAATGGTACAAATGGAAGAGAGGTAAGTTGCCTGGAAATAATATAAGGAAAAGACTGGACAAATGGGTAGCTAATCTAAAATGGTGGGATCTTTTTATAGGGTATTCGGTGAACCACTTGCAACATAGCTTTTCTGATCATTGCCTGGTGGTTGTGGATACAAATGGGGATAGGAGTTTGCGATTTAGGAAAAGACAGTACCAATTTCATTTCAATGCCAATTGGATGCTGGGTAATGACTTCGAGAAACGAGTTAAAAGTGGTTGAAACTCAACTAAGCAAAATAACTTGGTAAAGCTGAAGGAGATAAGAGTAAGCTTGAGCAATTGGGCAAAAAAGGAAAAAGTATTAAGGGAGCAATGAACAACAGTTTTAAATTCTAGACTGCTTGAATTAAGTGCAGATGAGATTAGTGATGCAGTTTTGGCGAAGATTACAAAGATTAAACTAGAGATGAATTTTAAAGCTGACAGGGAAGAATTATTTTGGGAACAAAGGGCAAGAATCAACTAGCTCCGGATTGTGGTTAGAAACATGGCATTTTCCATAGCCTAATTGTTTGTTTGCACGATTAATGGAGGCAAAATATTTCCCAAGAGGGGACTTCATGAGTACAGGATTAGGTTCTTACCCTTCGTATACCTGGCGAAGTATCTGGGAAGCTAAACAACTCCTTGAGGAGGGGGTGGGTTGGAGAATGGGGGACGACATTGCAGTAAATATTTGGAATGATGCCTGGTTGCTAAGGTTTGGAAATGGTAGGGTGCACTTTCAGAATATTGATATTCGATATTCTAAGGTGTATGATTTAATCGAGAGGGAATCTGTTACCTGGAAGCAAGATGCTATTTGTTTATCATTTGGAGAGGAGCAGCTGAAGAGAATTCTTTTGATCCCATTGGCTAGCAGTGAACCACATGATGCGTTAATTTGAAGAGGCAATAATACAAGGATTTATACAGTCAAAAGTGGATATAAATGGCTAATTACAGTTGAGGATTCTATGATACAACATGAATTTCTATCTCAGTTTCTTAATGTACCAAGCAAGATTCGTATACATATGTGGAGGGTTGCTAATGAATTTGTGCCCACGATGCAAAATTGAGAGCCCATAAGCTTGTGGTGGATACGCTCTGTCCAATATGCCGAGCAAAAGAGGAAACGGTGAGCCACTTTTTTCGGGATTGCACTTTTACTCAACAGGTACAGCAGGAGTTGGGGGTGACTAACTCAACTACCAACAGAGAATCCAATTGGAAAAAATGGTTAGCATTAGAGTTGAGAACTATAGTAATGAAGCATGCAAAATCAGAGCTATTTCTTTCTGGGCTCTTTGGTACATTCGCAACAAAATTTACCATGAAGGGATAAGGGAGCAAGCACATGAAATTGTGAGGTTTATCAATGCTTATTATTCCGAAATAACGCAAATGGGTGAGATATTGAAGAATAGGCAAGAGACTAAAAGATTTGTGTGGGAACCACCTGTTGATGATGTTATAAAAATTAATTTTGATGCTTCTTTTAATCAACATTCTCGAAGATCATGTTCACGAGTCATTGCGTGGAATAAAGAAGGATTAGTGATGGCATCGTGTACTTACCCATGAAAGAATATTTCAGATCCGATTATGGCCGAGGCAAGGGCGTGTTTGCAGGCTGTTACTATGGCCGTCGAAATGGGTTTTCGAGATATATGTGTTGAGGGAGACGCGCTAACTGTAATCAAAAAACTAAACTCTGCAAAAGAAGATAGATCATGTATTAGCAGTCTGATTTAAGAAATCAAGGGGAGAACACCCAAATTTAGAAGAATGTGTTTTAGATTTGTACCGAGGGAAGCCAATAAAGTGGCACATGGGATGGCGATGGAAGGACGGAGATATGATGACCCCAATACTAGATAGAGGAAGTACCGCGTGAGGTGGAAGAACTGGTAAACTGCGATAGGAGTGGCGGAGATGATGGTGGATGACTGGTTTAGTTGAGTCCGGACTTTGTGACGATTGGTCTGTCCGATGAACTCGAGGATTTTGATAGAGATTGGGGCTTGAAAGGTCAGAAATTGGTTGTTCATGGATAATCGGTCTCTTGAGTTGCTGATGCACAAAAGATGTTGCTTAAAATGCTAGAGAAGAATGGGATTCCAAGCCTGGCTTTTCTCTTTGTTAAGTTTGAGTTTGTTTGGTTTCATTTCCAAGTTTGTGTCTGTTCTATGTGCTTTCCATTACTTTTTGTTTTGTTTTTGTGAGTTTCAAAGCATCGTTTTGGTGATCAATTAGGGATGGCTAGTTGTAGGGTCATTAGTCTTTAAGGCCTGTAATCGAATTGATTTCTTTTCCCATTAATAGTATCAGCTGGCATTTTCAAAAGAAAAAATTTAATATTGTTAGTATAATATTTTTGTTATTTTAGATAGTTTTAGATAAATGATAAATATAATTATTTGAATATTTTTAAAAATATAATTTATTTAGATTTTTTATAAAATAAATTTAACTTAATATTTTTATGTTAAACGATAAGTACTTATCTAATTATTTATTCAACACTTTTTATTACAAATTTTATATTAAGTCAAAAATTAAAATGATTATCAAACATAATTAAAATATTAAATATTTTATTCAATTAAAATAATTATTGTATAGAAAAAGTCCTAAATAATTATTTCGATAGAATAAGTCCATTTCAAAATTAAATAAATAAAATAAACAAATGGGCTTTTTAACTACGAAGAAGCTAAAGCTCAGATTATGAAGGGATCCCTTCAAAGCCCAAACCTAATTAGCTATCCGCCGACTCCGAGAATCGAAGTAAAGCATGCCCCTCACCAACGCAACCCCTAAACCCTAATTTTGAATTTTTCTCTATTTATAGTTACGCCCGCAGCTGAAGCAATTGCCTCTCTCTCTCTCTCTCTCTCTCTCTCTCCATTTTTTTCTTCTCAAAATGATGAATTTCTGAAGCTTTGATTATCCTTTTTTCTGGTTTTGTTTTCAATAACAGAAGATGGGGGAGGCTGTGATGTTGAAAACTACCTATTTTACGAAGGGGGTTTTTTCGCTCTTTTGTGATTAGAAAATCACCAATGGATCCTTCTGAGCCTTCTTCTTCCCTCCAACTTCACTGTCTTTTTATTTATTTATGAAAATATATATATTATTACCTGATTCAGAGCCATTGAAATGATGATATCCTTTCCTGAAATAATACAATGTAGCCTAAAAAAATTCAGACTACAATTATCTGATCATTTTGGCTCTTAATTTTGTATCAGTTTTCATCTCCTTTTTATTCGTAAGCAAATCAAGATATACCTATAACAACAGTAACTTTTTTATTTCACATTTTGCAAAAGATGGGAACAGTAGAGCAAAGCAAACTAGGTTTAAGGGTAGGGCAGAGCAATCTGGTTTCTTGAATATTGGAAGTTTTGTTAAATATATCTGAATTGTGGAATTGGGCGTCCCAATCTCAGCTGCAGGTTGACATGAACAATGTTTGAAGCTGCCTTCATTATCTCCTTCTCTGCTTCCTTCGCTGTGTCCATGGCTTCGCTGCATTTAGGCAAATATATTGAATTTGAATCTCCAAGGCAAAATCTGAACAAATTATGAATCTAAAACGAAAAGGAAAGCTTGTTTACCGGATCATAATATCTGGTGGCATGGTAACCTCAACTTCAAGTACCATCTTCCCTTGTAAGGTGTGTTGGGTGATGCGCTCGACCTTAAATTTCTGCAAGCATTCATGTAACCTTGAGAGCTTAAAATCAGGTTTGTTTATAACATAATGAGAGGAGACACATACCTTTGGAAACTTTGATGAGAGAATATGAGAAACAATTGCTTGAACATTCTCTTCACCGACAGACATGTTACTATTCTGTTCAGTGATTGTCTTCAAACCTTCATTTTGGTCCATTAAATCAGGGGAGAACTCTACATAGGCAGGATCTACAATTTCGAAATGGAAAAAAGAAAGTTGATATTTAAGCCAACAATTTGGAAATGCAAACGGTGTTTTTAAAGCCCATAGGTAATGTGACTACCACAATGAAAAGTTGGTTTAGGGATGAACTAGTCATGTAACATACCAATGTGTATGAAAACTTCGGTTACTTCGGGGTGGGATTTATGAATTTGGTGACGAACATTTTCGCCAATGCCATGTGCAGTACTAACACTAGAAAAGGGATCAACCTGCGGGTTGGAAGAATAAGAGGAAATTACTTAGTAATAGGCGATATTTTATAGCTAAATAAATAAAGATCATATACTCAGTTTAGCAAAAGTTAGGCGAAGTTTATACTTTCCAATCATGCCCTCTTTGCAATACTCGTTGGTAGTTAAAAATATGCTAAAAACTCACCACAATATGTACATCAAGGTACAGATTAGAACCAGCTCTCCTTCCTCTCATTCGATGGCATCCCTACAAACAATTTCGAACAAGTTATTAATGAAGATTGCCAAGAAAGAAAAAAGAATAACTCAGTTGTACATTTCACCAAATGCAACAGGCCGACAAATCATGATACGATATTCTGGGTGCCTGTGACTGATTACGTGAATTTACTGAGATTTATTTTACATTTAGAGCAGTATCTGCTATTAACAGATATGCAAGCAAATTTTGTTAGTTACCTTGACTCCTTTAACTTGTAGAATTGTTTGATTTATGGGCTCCAATTGTTCTGTAGGTAAGGCAGCATCAACGAGTTCAAGGACGCTACAAAGTTGCCCAAAAAGATATGTCAATTATGGAGTTTAGATAAATGTCATTATCATCAATAGCTGCGTCATAAGAATGCTAAAACACAGCTAAATAGGTGACATAAGAATGCTGAATGCAATCAATCAAAGATAATACGAACATGATAACATTAACCTGTAATGAAAACACAGGTATTAAATAAGTAAAATAAATGCAAAAGTTTATTAAATATACCAAATTTTCAGCCAAAAACGAAAAGAAAGAAAGCCTATTTTTTGTATTGATTGATGCCATTGACATTTTAGACCTTAAAGCAAACAGTATGCTTGCCTTTTTCCATACTGATTGATACCATTTACCTCTTGAATTGCTGCAATTGCTGTGAAAGCTTACAATCTTAAAATAACACCACAACAAAGCAAACAATAAGAGAGATGGAGGCAACAGGCAATGCACCTCTGGTATCCAGTTTCCAGCCCAGCTTTCAGAATCATTCCTGAGACAACCAGTCCAGCAAGAGGATCTAAAAACTTTACTCCAAGAATAGAGCCTCCTAGATCACCATGGACAAGACATAAGGTCATTCAGTGTTCACTCATATACAATTCAATTTACGGAAATCCACACAAATCACTCATATACAATTCAATTTAAGGAAATCCACACAAAGAGACTTAAACATTCAAGGGAGAGAGACAGACAAGGGGGGTGAAACTCGTTTAGTACGTATACAACAACCAACCAGCCAAAACAATATATATATATATAGAGAGAGACAGAGAGACTTTAAAGGTAAAATGAACCTGAAGGAGTCATGTAAATCTCAGTCCTTTACTTTTGCCAATAGAATAGAATAATTAACCAATCAGAAAATTCTTAACCAAGAAAAATTTTTATTTTCATTATTAGCAATCAGCAAAGTTAAGAGATAAAGAACAGCAAAGATGCTAAAGCTGCCTATATCCATTAGCTATCATTAAATTTAAAGCAAGGATTTAATTTCCCATTGATTACCAAGCTCAAAACAGGAAAACTAAAACAATACAACCAAAAAAGAAGCCTTCTTACCAACCCCAACAAGTGCAACTACCGATGAAATCGCATCTGCACGGTGATGCCATGCATTTGCCATCATCAGTGCACTACCTTGCCTTTCCCCAGCTCTTTTTGTTATCCAATAAAGCCTGCATTTCAACATAAAGAAATCAATACCAGAAATCACACATGCAAAAAAAGAAGTTATAAGAAACGAAAGTAGAATAAAGCCAAAAGGGAAGCTCAATACCCTTCTTTAATACATATTGCTATAATGGTCATATTCAATGCTAGAATAGGGTGATCCATATCAATTCCATGATGATGGCTATGCCCGTGAACCAATGAATGACCATTAACAGCTTCAGAAGCAGTGGACAGTAACCCCTGTATAGAGAGAAGGTTAACTTACTGTGAGGTCCAATCTAGTTTCAATCCAAATGCAACCCCATTTTTATCAATCAATATATATTTCAATTTTTTCTTTTTTTTTCCCCTTTTAACATTGAGTTCTATTTTATTCTTATCCTCTTTCAATCATAAGTTATTGGAAGAAAGACAAAACCAATCATACAATTAGGAGCTCTAAAGCATGCCAAGCAATTCCACTAGCAGTAGCCAAAAGCATACAAGAAATTCCCAGAGCTCCAAGAGTTTCAAACTTACCATGTCCTGAGAATAAAACAAGGACAATTAAGAAACCTAATAATTTAAAAAAAAAAATCTTATAAGCATAACATTCATATTTCGTAACTATGACCAAAAGTAAGAAAAATGGAGTAGCTTGTAGGTACAATCATAAGTAACCATATGGGTGTTCTTTGTCCTTGGGAGCATTTGCGGCTTTGAATGACCATAAAGCAATTCCACTAAGAACCTACAAACAACACCACCAAGCAAAAATTAAATTGCTCGACTTCCAAGATTCAATTAATTAAATAAACCAACTACAAGACTTAATGTTTTTACCACGTCCGATATCGAATGGGCAGCGTCGGCAATGATGGCGGTACTTCCAGATAAGTAGCCAGTTAAAGCTTTACTAGTAGCTAATCCGATATCCGCTCCCAGACCCAAGCGAAATATTTTCTCGCCTTCCTTGGTCAAATTGTGGTCGTGGTCATGGTGACCATTAGAATGACCCAAATGCCACCGTCTGGGGATGTTGTAAATGGGATTATCAGAGAAGACCTGAGGAGGGTAAATTTGAAAATGGGGATTGAGGGACTGAATTACAATGGGGTAGGGGTTTAGATTTCTGGGTGAAGAAGAAAGCCTAGAGAGGTATGATCTGAACATGGGATTTAGATTTTGGAACCTGAATCCCATCCTTGCTTCAGCGGTTTTTGCTCCAAAATTATTGAGAAAGAAAATTGAATTTTCAGAAACTCATTTGTTTTTATAGAGAAGAGAAGGAATCCGGTGCTTGATTGGTGAGTTTTTTATACCGTAAACCCTTCATATCAGATCTTTGATTACTATAGTTCGCCAGCGTTTAGTCCACGCATCAATTTGTAGGCTATAAATGGCCACACGGCCCACAACAAGAATATTTTTTTGGTAAAAAGTTCTCTCTGGTTCCTCTTAATTTTAATATTGAGCAAATCAGTCTCGCTAAGAAAAAACCAGAAGAATTTAATCTTTATCAATTTTAAATCACAAGTTAAATTTTTCGTGAATTGCACATATTTTATATGATATAGTAACATATTTAGTTCTCAAAGTTTATATATTTTATCAATTTAATCTTAATTTAACAAATTTAACCTATAATATTTACACATTCTGTAAATTTGGCCCAATTTAACAAATTTAACTCGCAACATTTCAAAAATTAAATTTCTTATTATACCAATTAAAATTATATACAATTCATTAAAAATATTAATATTGTGATTAATTATTCTTAATTTCTCACAGAGGATTAAAGCATTCAGACCAATTTACTCAAAGAGTCCAAAGAGGTTATTTTCCTAATGTTTTTTTCTTGAGTCAAATGTCTAAAAGTTGGATAAAATAGTTCTACAAAGCCTTACCTATCGATTATGATTTTAATTACCAAATACCAGAACTCTCAAACCAAAAGAAAATGTATCAACATGTTCCCCACTCGTCCGATCTTTTACCTTCCATGGCCGATTGAGATTTGGTTACGAGTTGCGAGATTGATTACAACAGATTCCTAGGCTAAGGTCCTTTAGGGTAAATTATGACCAAGTCCAACCGAATTTTAACGTCTTGAGACAAAAATGGCCCAGTCTAAGCCACGGTTAAATTGAACTGTTAGTCCCTGAAATAAACTGGCAATTTCTTTTCTTTTCTTTTTTGTTTCTTTTCGTGTTGCTTATCAAATTGAACATCCAGAAAGCTGCAATTGCATTTGTAGTGTCCAGCATACAATGACGTCCCGCTTGTCCCATTGGGTTTCCATTTTCCACATACACCCACCAAATATTTTTTATCATTATAGAACACACCCACTGTGGACGAAAAGCCTGGGATTCTGAACCCGAAGGCCGATATTGGCAGTAAGCCTGCCTCGTCGTCATCTTCTGTCACGCCATCTATTTCCCTGTCTGTTCGGGTCTCTATACCCAGATGAATTTCCTTGCCATGATGGCCTATCAGCTCTATAGTTCCACCCAGAATTCATTCTGGGTTCCATGTAGTTCCTTCCTGCAACATACTCTGATGACCTGTTTGGACTATTATCAGGACTCCATGACTCAAAACCTTCATTACCCGCATACTCTTTTCCCTCCCGTGGAGGGTCTGTTCGCAACTGGGGATGCATAGATCCTCCAAACGATGATGCATTATAATTGTTTTGATTAGCCTGTGAATAAAGATTAGAACCCAAACTCTGCCTGCCTCTCCAAGGATCAGGCATTGGATCTAAGTTTCCCACTGGGGGTCTAGTTGAATATGGATCAGATGCATGGGGTACTTGTGGTTGTAGCTGCGCTGGTGTTTGTCGCTGTGTCAATGTTGGCATCAATGGAGACGGAGAAAATGAACTGTGCACCTTTTCAGGTATATGCGGTGCCATGGACATCGCTGCGGTTTTCCCATCCATGGTTTCAACCCACATCGAAGGACCAGCTGCAGCTGATGAGTTTGTTAAAGAGTTCACAAGGGATGGATTTTTCATGGTTAAGACTATATCGGAAGCCGGCAAATTAGAAGGGTGACCACGGTTTGAAAATGCAACATTAGGAGAATGTCGCTTATCAAGGGTCGTGGCATTTGATTGAGGCAATAACTCTGCCATGGCTGCTGCAAGCTGTTGAGCTAATGAAAGGCCATTTGCTTCTTCTTGTGGTGCCGCCATGCCAGTGGCAGAAAGCCGTTCAGCAACGGGAATTGGGGTGACAACTCCAACAGAAGCTTGAGCAACTCTGTTTCCCATTTGACTATGCTGTGAAAAAGGGTTCCTGGCCGCCTCCGGTCTCCATCCACTCTGCAAATTAAACATATACATTAAGATAAAATTTAAAAAACAATGATAATTTCCCTACTTATATAACGCTCGTATAAAAAAATGATGTCATAAAATCACAGATTCCCTGGATGTATATCCTGAACTGTAGCAATGATAATGAGGTGCAAAAATATGGTTGCTTAGGCCAGGTCAACAAAAGTGAATGCCTCCTGACTTTTCCCAGACAATCCATAAAACTGAACCCACATGGCCTGATAAAACCTGTTCTATACCATCTGCCACGTCTTCATATCTGGATGCCTGTTGAAGATATCCATCGATGATTGATATGAACCATTCGCTCTTCCCCATGTGGATATCTTTAGATTAAATTGGTTCCATTTTTCTATTTAAATTCTCGCATATATAATAATTTTCCACCAGATTAATTATATTCTTTTTTTCAGTGAATGCGGGTTCCTACATGTAGTTTTCATTTTTAATTATGTATGAAATGTGGATCCCCCTATTGAAACTGAAAATAAATTCTTTGTAGAAGCCTATTATATCACGCACCGTTCCAGGATTGGCCGATGGTGTTGGGGATGGAAGAGAGACTTCAACTTTCTCTTCCACATTTTTACCAGTATCAGCCCCACCAGCCTTAATCATGTCTAGCAGCTTCACTGTTTCTTCACTTGTTAAGTTACCAGCTTGGCCGGAAGTCAAGGCAAAAACCAGAGCTGGGTTTTTTAGCAGTACAGCTAACAACTCAAGATCTGGCTCAGCTGAAACGGCACCACCAGTTTGGGAGGTAGAAGGTTCCAAAGTAGCTGCACCATTAACATGTTCACCGTGGGTAACCTGTGTTTCAGTCTCATTATCAGGTGGCTGTTCAGTTGGGATTTCTGGGGTCAGTGAATCATCATGGTCCATTTCTCGATCCCATGGTTCCTTGGGGTTAGACGGTATCTCCTGGTTCGTGTAATAGAAAGTTTCCCTCTCTCTACGGTTTCTGTTTTTCTGCACATGAACCTCTTTGCTACTCTCACCAGCACCAACGCTCCAAAGGTCGTTGATTTTTACTTCTGCAGAAAAAGACAATGACAACAGTCTGAAACCCCGCAGATCAATTAAAGAGTGAGATGACTCAAGTGTGACTCCAACAAAAAGAAGAAACTGAAGATTTAACAAAACAAGCTTAGAGAGAGAGTGTGAGAATATCAAATTCATGCTGTGAGGAAGCCTTAGCTGTTTAGCTGTGCTACACATTGGCTAGTTGGGGTGGTCATTATGAGAGAAAATAAAAGCGAAACGATGAGATGAGATGAGATGAGATGAACAACATCAAACGCAATTGAGTCTAATTAAATGCCACCTTCAACTATCTCTATATCTGAAACTTGTACCATAGCTATCTTTATATCTGAAAATTGTATCATAGTTCAATAGTAACTGACTCTAATTATCAAATAAAAAATTGTTCTATTACTATCACCGGCTTAGAATACAGAGAAGTGAGAGAACATTACAGGCAGATTGAAGAAACCTGTTCTTGTTAATATTATCATTATTATAATATCAAGAAGAATTTGCTGGTAAGAAGCAAAGCATGTAAACGGAAGTTGGAGTGGCTTTAAGCTCCAAGAAATTTTCTCTACTGTTGTGTTATAGCACCATATCAATTCCTCAGCATATTTTGCTAATACAATAATAACTCTTCAAAATATTCAAGATTTGTTTCCAAAATCATAACACATTTGCTTTCACCATATCAATTCCTTAGCATCCAGATCTCAAGTTAATAGCATAAAAGAAAAACCCTTATTGCAATTAGTCGGATAATTACACCTTGGAATCACTAGTTATTCAAGAGTGAAGCTCTATAAGGCTTCAATCAATCTCAATTGAGCAACCCTTTGAAGAATATATTAAATGACTGCACTTTTATTGGTCAAGCAACAGCCTTTTGGCAACATCTGCCTTGGAACAAGACACTGATTTTAAACAGCCAGCATGATGCTATTGAAGCAAAAGAATACTCCAATCTCCATAGTTTGACAATGAAAACCTGGTAGAGATTGGACTAACCACTGTGTTAGCAAAAGATTCTTGAAAATTTTAATCTACCATGACTAGCCGTCACTAAAGTTTTAAACCAATGATGTTCATTTTCTCTGGTATACCTTTTTGATGTACAATTCGCCAACGTGCTGATGCTAAAAACAAATTAAAAACAATCAAGGCACAGAAACTAACTTTTGAAATAGACCAAAAATCAATATATACAGTAAATCAGAATCCTAACATTTTCAAATTTCAACAGGAATATTTCCACCTTGACGGTACAATTATCATCACATATCAATGATATTTCTAGATAAAGAGGGGAAAGCGCATAGACAACAAAACCATTCCCAACCGTCGAGCAAAAAAAGAAAAAAGGTTTTCGGGTTGTCAACCATTCCTATTGGGAAAGAAGGATAGAAAAGGAAAAAGATAGAAAGTAATGGGATGGAAAATGAAGCTTCCTCCATTGAGGATGTTTAAACAGCATTCACTACCGTCTAAAACAGTTTGACCATATCAATTCCTTAGCATCCAGATCTCAAGTTAATAGCATAAAAGAAAAACCCTTATTGCAATTAGTCAGATAATTACACCTTTGAAACACTAGTCATTCAATAGTGAAGCTCTATAAGGCTTCAATCAATCTCAATTGAGCAACCCTTTGAAGAAAATATTAAATGGCCGCACTTTTATTGGTCAAGCAACAGCCTTTCGGCAACATCTGCCTTGGAACAAGACACACTGATTTTAAACAGCCAGCGTGATCCTATTGAAGCAAAAGAATACTCCAATCTCCATAGTTTGATAATGAAAACCTGGTAGAGATTGGACTAACCACTGTGTTAGCAAAAGATTCTTGAAAATTTATCTACCATGACTAGCCGTCACTAAAGTTTTAAACCAATGATTTCATTTTCTCTGGTATACCTTTTTGATGTACAATTCGCCAACATGCTGATGCTAAAAACAAATTAAAAACAATCAAGGCACAGAAACTAACTTTTGAAATAGACCAAAAATCAATATATAAAGTAAATCAAAATCCTAACATTTTCAAATTTCAACAGGAATATTTCCACCTTGACGGTACAATTATCATCACATATCAAGAAAGATATTTGTAATTTTATTTTTTTTGTATACTTCTGATATTTCTAGATAAAGAGGGAAAGCGCATAGACAACAAAACCAATTCCCAACCATTGAGCAAAAAATGAAAAAAGGTTTTCGGGTTGCTAACCATTCCTATTGGGAAAGAAGGATAGAAAAGGAAAAAGATTGAAAGTAATGGGATGGAAAATGAAATTTCCTCCATTAAGGATGTTTAAACGGCATTCACTACCGTCTAAAACAGGGTATTAACAGAAAGCAAAAGGAACTAAAGAAATACACTAACGCAGATTTACCTGGTGGTATGTGCCATGGGATTTTGACCTTCTGGCATTTCTCCCATGGAGACTCCTTTGAAGCCACAGGCTGTTTCGGATCAAGAGATGTTTCCACCCTGCTAGATGTTTTGGGGGGAAGTACAACAGGTTTCTTTTGTTCTTCAGCTGGGTGGGAGGGAACTTTAGAAACTGGTCGAGAAAAGCTGGCCTTAGAAGGTGAAGATTTGTTCAGACCTTCACTCTTCACTTCATTCATCCCGTTAGAGGAGGAACCAGTTTTCCCATGTCTACTCTGCATATATAGAGCACGCATTTTTGCTTTTTGGATATCATCAGCAGACATAGGGCGACTTTGACTAATTGGTACTGTTCTTGTCGTTTGGGAGTTTTTGCCAGCCACTTTTTGCCCTGGCTGTTCCACTAACTGAACCCTCCTACGTTCCCTGCTGTCTGGACTAGCTAAGGCACTGCGCTACTCAGAAAAGAACTAAAAATTGCATATACACCATCTTGCATGTTTTAAATTAATTAACATGGAGCAGTAAAACAGAAGAATAGACAGAAAAGAAATTCTAGTAGATGGATCATATCTAGCAGTAACTGAATCAGAAAAATTCTAATTTCAAAACCCGCATATCCTCACCCCACCCGGCACCCCAACCCAAAACAAATTAATGATAATAGAAATCCAAAGTCTTAAGGGTGAAAAACAATTGCCACACAAACAAGAACTCCGAACTCTAATTGGGGGGAAAAACAGATGTCAAGCCTACCTCTCATAAGGTAAAAAATATATAGTTATCAGTAACCTGACCAAAAGTAAATAATCAAGGGGGAGGGAACAGGGAGTATCAGTAAACATAACAAATGATGACAAGGATACGAGAACTGGAAACACCAAGGAGGTTCTTCTTAGCGGAGTCATCCATGGAAGCTGGTAGCAGTTTCAAAACTTGTGGAGACTCCTTCCTGAATGAACTATTACCTTTATTATCTCCACATTACAAAATACCAAGAACGACAACCAGCATTTAAACATCAGATACAAATATAAATAGATTCCACACCTGACATTAGAAGTTGCAAGAGTTCCATCCTGGAAGACCATTAAAAATTTATTAGGAAAGACAGCAAACAATCATATAGCCATTTTAACACATTTTATTTAAATTTTCTACACTTACAGAATTGTAAACATTTGACTGCCACGAGCCATCACCCATAATTTCACTGATACTGTAGTCAGAGAGCAAAAATAGGCATTAAATTGAAAGAAATCAAGCAAATATAGGAGACAAAGATGTAAACTTGCCTCTGCTTCAGCAACATCTCATTCTGGGTTTCAGTAGAGGACCTCAAACCATTCGGTTTCTTCGCAGCTTGGCTTCTAGCAAACATTTTGCTCCACCGTGATATCAAAAGCCTCGCCCTGTTTGATATGTCTGATCTTCAAATCAGATAAATGAGATCCAAGGTACCACAAAGCATAAAAATAAATACAGCTCAGCAGAAAAACTATTTCCACCATAAATGAAGATTATCTACAAGTGGATTTTTTATCACATATTGTACTTTCTTACCAACTAGACAACAATTAGGGTGTGCTTGGTTAAGTGGAAAGTGGAGGGATGGGAGAAGGGAATGGAAAAGTAGGAAGAAAATAAATTTGGAGTAAGCTTGGTTGGGAAGAAAAGTGAGAGGAAAGAAAATAGGAGAAATGATCATTTTCCATCCTAATGCATAAAAATCAATCCTTCCAAATTGGAAGGATGAGAGGAGAGAAAATGAGAGATGTATATGTTAGTTCAAAATTATGCATTTTTCAAATGTTTTATTTTCTTTCCTTCCATTTTTCAACTCTACCAAGCAATGGATGTTAAGAAAAGTAGTTTTCTTTCCATTTTTCCATCTCTCCTACCAAGCACACCTATGGAAAGAAAAATTATGTTTTCCATCCCTCTAGTTTCCTACCCTTTCAATTTTCCATCATTCCAATTTTCTTTCCACTCTAACAAGCAAAGCCTTAGTGACCAATAAGAAAAGCTATATCCACTCAGATTTTCCATCAGTGGTTTCCCTTTCTTCTCAAACAATTATCAAGGATAAAGTAAGAAACCAAAAGCAGCCACTAAAATGGACTCCAGTAGCAAGAGAGACTGTTGGCATTAGTCTTCCCAGCATTTCACTCTGAACAATTAACTTCAAAGATTTGTGTTGGGGGGAGGGGGGTGGACCAAGCATTGGACCAGAAAAGTTAACACAACATTAACAAAATATGAACGTTTCAATAGGGCCATAAATCATTATCAGAAATAACACATTGGTTAAAATCTAAGATAACCCAACCACACTGAGACAAACACAATGATAAGGTACACAGAGAATAAAAGCAGAAGAATTAAATTCCAACCAACAAATGCATACCTGAAAACCTGTACAAACACAACTTGTTAACACTTTGCAGTATGGCGGACATATGTTCGGGAAGTGCTTTTTGTAGAGGTAAATGGGAAAGAACCTACATTCCAAATATTAACTGTAACCTTGGTAAAGTTACCAATACAGGGACATATAAATCATCTGCATATAATCTATTTATACCTTGAGGATGATCAAGACAACAGTAGTCTGTTCTTCAACAGCTGCTTGACTCAACCAGGTTGCTAAAATCATCACACCACCTTTATTTAAAAACCTGCAAGATAAAGAGACACTACTAAATCAAAGAACACAAGCAGCAGTATGCTGACTGTATTAAGTTTCCTTGATAAGTACCAATATAGTACTGAAGGATTTTGTATCTGCAAGATCCACTCCATCAGTTTCACCTGCCCGGAAAATGTTTCTTCTTTATGCATCTTACTGAATATGTTTTCAACAAAATGCTTATCCAATTCGTCTATGCCAGTAAGAGAATCGTCCTGTGTCAAGCATGATGGTGCTTCTTCAGAAATGACAGGGCCAACAGAGTTTAAGGGAACCGGCTCAACTGGTATAACAGCTTCAGACCCGGTTGGAAGCACCCAATCTTCTGCTTCTTCACAAGCATTAGATCTTAACGCTTTCTCCCTTGACAGCCGAACCTGCTTTCTCACCCTAGTGCGTTGGCTATTAAAAAAATCACGCACCTACAATTTAACATTAATCAATCAAAAGGCATTCTCCGGAAGACAGTATGATGGGAAGCAATTGCATGCTGCTATATAACAAAAAGTTGGAAGTAGTTAATTGAATTTACATTAATTCTACATGACGATCGATTAAAATAACTGCAAACCGTTTCTTAATATCTTGTACATCATTGGCCAGAAGAAATGGACAAGAATTAATGTTAAAAACTGCACATGATATCAATTATTAAATATATATACCTGTGTGACAGTAACACCAAATTGAGCACTAATCTCACGGGATTCTTTCTTAGTAATCGCATCTTTAATGGAAAAAACAGCTTGCATATACTTTACAGCCTTAGGGTTTAGCAAATCTCTTGGTCGTTTCCCTGGGAAAAATTATTCGATAATTTAGATAGCACTGTAAAAACCACGTCCAAATTCATAGAACATCACCCATTCTACATTAGGAAATAATCGCACATCAATAACCACAAAGGAAATCAGCTGAAGCTAACAATCTGAAAATAATTACACAATTACACCCATGCCTTCGCTAGGAAATACTAAAGTAGCTCCTAAAAGCATCTCAAGTGACCCCACAAAGCAACTTTAGCAAATACTCACCAATTTTTATGGACAAAGCACCAGCTGCCTGCAAAATGGTAAATAAAGAATTTAAAATCTTATACATGGGGTTCTTTTTGTCAACTTTGACCGAAGGGAGAACAAAAACTAAATTTTGGAATGACGAACCATTTCTTGGGCGAGAGGATTGACGCCGGTGAGTTTGCATTGTGTAACAACAACGTTCTGAAGCTGGTCGATCTGGCTGTGGAAGAGCTCCCTCTGAATGTCTATGAACTTCTGAATAGACTCCACGGTGCTCCCAATCTCTAGCTCTGCCAGATTCTCCTTCAACACATCCATCACCTACGCTCCAGATTGATAACTCTAAGCTCCACGCACCAGATCGATGCCTACTTCGCATTGGAGTTCAGGGCATCAGTAATTAGGAAAACAAAAATAATTAAAAAGTAATTAACTTTTTTTATTATTCGATTGAAAACGAATTATTAGGGTTAGGGTTTTGCAATTTAGAGAAAGAATATCGAATTGAGAAGATAGAGAGAGCAGCGAATAAGGGTACAGACGAGGTAGGATAGTAAAGCCCCGAGAAGAAAACTTTGTAGGCATCAACCACGCGCTGAAATTACCGCGGGCGCGCGTATAGTTTACTCTAGACATACTTTTTTTTTCTAAAATGCAATTTAATATTCAGAAAAAGAAAACGGCAAAATTAAATAGATATGCTGAATTTTTAAGATATTCAAGTATTAAGGCCGTTTTTTTTTTTATATATATTTATAAGAATACGTTATTTTTATAGAGAGAAATGAAAATATACCTTATAGGATGCACATTCAGGTTAATAGTAGCTTTTCTCGCAACAATTAGAAAACTTAGCAATTATTTTTTTATATAAATACCTCCAAACTTCATTCTTTTCAATTTAAACTCAATTCTTAATTCTTAATTATTAATTCTTAATTCTCTCGACAATTTTATTATAAATCTTTCTCTGAATCCTATTCTTTTGTATATTATTCCTTATAATTTATAAAATAGCAAATTAGTTTATTCGTTTGGATTATAAGCACATCTCCTATATTCAATTACAAATGGGAAGAAAATATTATTAAATTATTAAATTTTAATAAGTTAATTATTATGTTGTTAAGATTATTAGTTTTTTATGTTTATATACTCAAGATGAAGATCGGATTTTGAGACATACATACACAATTTAAGTAATAGTGCATCGGTTGCCATTTGTGGACACTTGCGAAATACGGGATTTTTATACATGGCTCGTATGCTAGGAGGACTAAATTGGATCCCCACTTATCAATGTTTTGGTAGAAAGATAGAAACCGAAGACACGCACATCCTATATTCCCTGCGGTAAATGTACAATTACACTCGAGGATATTGGTTTACAACTCAATCTATTGGTCAATAAGGAAGTCGTTACAGGGCCAGTGGCAAGTGCCGATTGGAATGCAACATACGAGTAACTACTAGGGAAGGTACCGAAAAAGTTTAGAGGTAGTTGGATCAAGATGGGATGTTGGATGACAACTTCAAAACTATCAAGACTTCCATGAGTGACATTGAAAAAGAACAATTCACGCGTGTATTCATCTTGAGGTCATTCAAGGGTTTGCTTATACCAGATAAATCTCAAATTTCGGTACATTTAATGTGGCTCTTTCTTTAATCACGGGCATGGAATAGACTATCATTTTTAAGCCATTGAGTGGACCCCCTTATAAATTACCACTCATAACATGGTAAAATTCATTTGATAATATCATTATCATAATATTTTTTTCATTGTTATAATTTTGAAATAATATATTATTTGAATAGGTGAAACAATCGCGTGAGACACATATGTATACCGACCAAGCTCAATGATATCCAACTAGCTTTAGATCAACAAACTAAATAGGATGTTAGTTTATCAAATTCAAAGTTATATAATATTTATTTTAGCATTTGCAATTAAATATTAGATACATGCTAAAATTTATAAATTTGTACTACAAATTGTATGGATGTCATATACAGATCCGAGAATTCAAGAATGCGTCCCGGTCAAATTTTTGGCTAATCACAGCATTTGACATGTTAAAGTGCTATTGATTGTTTTTTAACGATCGAGATGCACGAATCCGGCTGAATGATGCGACAACTTGAGTGTCACAACATATTCCGCCACCACCAAAAAAACTCGATGACTTGCACAATATTGACTTTCGGGGGAGAACCAAGGAAGATTGGCCAACATTCCATAATAAGTATATCGAGATATGGTAGCATAGGTAAGATTACTTGCAAACGCATAAACCATTTCTCACACCGGAATTGGCGACATTTCCGTATTACATGGATTGGTCCAAGCATAACAACAAGTCATATCTACTGACGAATACAGAAATAAGTAAGCAATGTCACAGTAGGAGACCAATATAATGGCCCATCAATCTTAGGACAGGAAAAGATGTTGCGGAGGGATTAACATCAAAAGATGTTGCGGAGGGATTAACATCTGCTCCATCTCCACAAGAAGACCCGATTGTTGTGTAAACTCCCAATCAGCATGGTTCACATATTTTTTGTGTTAACCCAATTTATTTTACACAAGCATCACGGTACGCATCATCAGTCACTGCATTAACACAGTCTCTAAGTGTAGATTTCGCACCACCCCCACCCATTGCATCATATTACACGCTAATACCGCCAATAACACCAATGTATCCGGTATTCCCAAAAATTTCACATTTTAGCCACAATTAAGTTATTCAACATCATACAATTATCTACTGATAGTGTTACAAACACCCCTAACATCGTTGTTCTACCGATGTGAGTCATCCTCGCAACCGCATATTCATACAAAAAGAGATGTACGGTAGGCGGCTAAGACCCAAACCCAGTCAACCACAGAAAAATGAGATGAATATGGAAATCAACATCAAGGTGCACATGAAGATGAGATGAAGACAATGAGGAACCGCCATCCCAACTTTTTCGACAAAACCCTAGGAGTACTCGACGCCTACTCGGTTGTGGCACACATTCGGTATGTCAATGATAGTTTTTTTGTAATTTTTCCCAAATACTAATTATTTAATTTGTTAAATTTTAATCTGCGTTGTAATAAAGTTTCCACCCATAATGCACTTATTCTGCTTTCATTGACACCAAATTGTGTACTTTATTTTACATCCCAAATGTACACTTACTTATAATCTACGCAACAAGTTTATTAAATTGGTTTGTTTTGTACCATATTGTATGGTTAATTTGAATCTTTTTTTCATTTTCATTAATTTTTCATTTAAGTTTTTCTCCGTCCCTTTGTTAATTACAATATTTTCAAAAACAATTATTTACTCACAAGGTATGAGAAAAGATTTAAAAATATTTTATTTTGTATTGTAATATATCTTATCTTATTACTTAATATTAACTTACAATTTTCAGAAAAAATAAATAAATAAACAAATATATTGAATTTATAAGGTTTTTTTGTATGTTTGTTTTTTCTATGTTTATCAATGAATGAGTTAGTGTATTAATTAGCTTTTCTCCTCGATGTTCTATTCAGGTGTGGACATATTGGCTTGGTATACCCTAGGTTCCTATAGTAACTGCATAACCTCGGTTGGTCTGTTCGCTCCTGAATATCCATATCGCTTTGTATCCGAGTTGAGTTCGACTAACCTTTTGGCTTGTGCTGTAAGTTAATATCTGGTACCAACTCGAAAGGAGCATGCAAGGTAGATGGCCACATGCTTTCATTCGGGACAAGTGGGACTTCAGATTTCCAAATATTATATGTGCGTTGTAGTTTGTAAACTTCGTCAAAGGAAGACGTGCAATCTACATGTGTCGAGGCACATGCCGCAATTGCTTGTGCGCATGGATAACGAAGTGCTTGAAATCTCCTACAATCGTTTGTCCTTTGTCTCAAATCTACATTGTACACTCCCTCGATAAATCTTTTGTAGTGTCTATGGAACTCTGTAACCTAAAATATTTGATTTGGACACAAGTGACACACTAAAGACGTTGAAGTCGCTATTTCTGCATTTTCTCCAATATCTTTCAACATTGACTTGCACCAAACATCACCGCCCTATATATGTCATTCATATCTTTCATCCCACTTTACAAATAAGGCTGCTAATCCAATATACATTTCTCTGACCACCAAGGTTATCAATAAATAACATATCTCCTTCAGTACAAAATTAAGGCATTCTGCTAGGTTCGTTGTCATATGCTTGTATCGTAGTCCTCCATCATACGATTGCGTCTACTATTCCTTGGGTATCTTATTAAGGTACGTCGCACCATGTTCGTTTATAACCCTTAATTTCTCTAATATTTTATAGAATTAATGTTAGACGAGCTCATACCTTGCCGATGATAATAAATATTATATTCACAAAATGCAACCCAATGTATATGTTAAACGGTGATATAAAAAATACTATGTATAGTGTACCAATGTTAATGACATGTCGTCGCTCTGCATCTTTATGGTATCGGCCCATATAGTTAGACCCTATATGCCGTAAACAATATCAATGTTGTGCACGGTCCTAAAGGCTTGAATGTCGACTGATTGCAGTCTGTATTCCAGTTTCCCTATCGAAAATGATGCATATATCAGGTTGCGACATAATACACCTTATAAGATTAGTAAATAAGAAATCCCAGTCATCTCCGGATTCCTCGAGCATTATTGCAAAAGTTATTGGCAGGATTTTCCAATTACCATCATGTGCAACAACCAAAAACAATTGACGTCGGTATCTCTTGTACATGAATATGCTGTCAATTTGTACAAATGACTTACATTTTTGGGTTTAAAGATTTATTTCTCCTTTTCTTTGAATGAGACAGCCATAGTTTTAAATTATGTTTTGGGTTCACGGTGATGTCGTGGAGCTTGGTGACCTACAAATTTCACTTATCGTATAAAGATAGAGCTATCACCTAAAAAGTCGGGATCGCATTGCAACTCAAGGTTCAAGTTGACGGTGATTATACAGTCTTAAGTTGAAGTGAAACTAGGGTTCCAAGTGTACAAATGTTATGCTGTCAAAGGATAAAGCATAATTGGGGCCCTAGTTGATAGTGGTTATGTTGGCACGATAATAAGTTTCACCCTATCAGAGGAGGATACTTTATTAAACCTATACGAAGTCAAAAACGAAAAACACAAGGGCCTTCCAATATAATCAAGTAATTCGTTTTGTCAATCTCCACTGAAGGTGGTAACCCTATTACTAAAACTGGTGACAGAGTTGGGGGTAATAAGATTTTTTTCAGGGATGAGTTATTGTAAAGTGTAGAAAAGATGAACTGTGAATCGAGGTGGCAACGATTATTTCACGTTTCATCTTTTCTGCACCACACAATTACTTGTCCCCGCCGAAAATCTTATTACCCCTAATTCTGTTACTGGTTTTAGTAATAAGGTTACCGCCTTCGGTAGAAATGGACAAAACGAATTACTTGATTATATTGGAAGACCACTATGTTTTTCATCATTAACTTCTGTATGGGTTCTGTAACGACTAAAAAATTTACGGGCATCAGAAAAGTATATTGTCAGGTATCCGTTTTAGTAAAACAGATTTGTAAATATTTATTAAAAATATTTACGAAGTTAGTTATGTGATAAATTAGGTTTTGGTTAGGAGAATTTGTTTAAATTAAGGTTAATTAGCTACAAGAATTAAATTGAATAAAGTATGAAAGTTTAATTATAGATTAAAGAAAAACTAAAGAGGCTAAATAGACAATTATGCTTATTTCTAAAGTTGAGGCGGTTTACATGTGAAATATCAAAATATTTTTAATTAAAAATATATATTATATTATATTATATTATATTATATTATATTATATTATATTAACTTAATAAATAAGTATGTTATTATATTTTATTATTATTAATAAATAAACCTAGTGAAAAATGTATGGTAATGAAATTATGTGTAATAATATATATACACTTGTAATACATTTATATATTGTATTATATATTTACTTATTATTTAAGTAAAGATATTTAATATTATTATATTATATTATTATGTAAAATAAACAAATAAAAGAAATGAAACAGAATAGAAATTGAAGCAAAACGGAGAAGAAAAGAAGGAAAGAAAGGAAAGAAAGAAAAAGGAAAATTAGGGTTCTAAGAATTTAAATTCAAATTGGTAAGTTTATTTAATTCCTTTTCTTATAATTTTGAGTTTTATGATCTTAGAACAAAATACTACTAGGTATATGTTGAAAATTTAAAGTTAGTAGATTTTTTGGATATAGTTTATGTTGAATTAATTGATGAATTAATGATTGAGTTGATAGAAATTCAAATTAGAATTGGGAAAGGATTAAATTGTAGAATAAGTTATAAGTTTTATGTAATAGGGACTAAATTGTAAAAAATTGAAATTAGGGTTTTGTGATGAAAATTTGGGGTTAAGTTAAGTTATAAGTAGAAATTAAGTGAAAATAAAGTATAAATTGTGATAGAAATGAAAAATAATTTTAGTTAGGGATTAAATTGAAATTAAGGTAAAATTTGAATAGAAATTTTAAATATTTGATGTGAATTGATATTGTGTTGATGATTGAAAATTATTTTAAATTTTCGTAGCTAATATTGTGCCGGAGATATCGGCCAAGAAAGGAAAGGAAAAGATTGACGAGAAGTAAATCGAGAAATCACGGTTTGTATTACTGTAATTTGAATTTAGTTATTATTTATTTTTGAATTTTAATTAATGTGTGTGGTAAGTGGAATTAAGGTAAGAAATGATATTGATTTATGAATTATGTGAATATACGAATGTATATTGATTGGAAATTGAAAGTGATTTGAATTGAATTAAATAAGTTATTTTGATGTTGAATTGAAAATATGAGAATTTGGGATTGGTGTGAATTTGATTGAAATTGGATTAAGAAAGTGAATTGGAAACCCTATTAACTAGTCGGGCTAAGTCGGATATAGTTGGCATGCCATAGGATTGGAAGTGTTCAGGTACTTCGACCTTGAGTCGATGAGGCATTATATGTGTCGTAATATTGCTTCGGATAATTCCAATAAGGCACTATGTGTCGTATTATTGCTTCAGATTAAATCCGATGAGGTACTAGGTACCGATTCACTTCGGCAAGGCCGATGAGGCACAAGGTGCCGTACTGGTGTGTTTGGTTGGATCCGTGTATCCGTCAAAGCCTGAGTCAAGTTAATAAGGGTAAATGAACGAATTGGAAATTAGAATTGACATTGAATGAATTGATAAACCGAATGATTATGTATATGAAATGGATTGAGATACCGGAATGAGAAGTTAGAATGAAATGAATTGAATTTAATGAAATAGTATATGAGTTTAATTGAATACAACTTATGAAATGGTTATTGAAAGATTAATTGTGTAAATTGAATATGCATAATTTACTATATTATTTATAAATTTGAATTATAGTAATACCATTGAGTGTATATACTCAGTGTACAGTTTGTTTCCGTGCGCAGGATAGTTGAAGTCAAAAGTTTCGGTTCAGCATCCAAGCAAATACCGAACTCAACAAAGTGGTGATGTATATTATCTATTGTAAAATGGCATGTACCTAGGTTGATTGTATAGGTCATTTTGAAATATGATTGTAAATGGTGTTATAAATTGACTTTGGAAGGTTATATACAATATAAATGAAATACTAAGATTATGAAATTATTTAAATTGGATTGAATAAAATCAATTGAATTGATTTGGAATTGGATTGAATAAAATCAATTGAATTGATTTGGATAATACATATGATAATGAATAAACCTTGATTAGGTCTTTAGGTTGTGGTTTTTGACATAATTTAGGTGTATTTGAACTTATATTGGATTGGTTAAAAGATTTGTTTATGAGTTACTTGTGGTTTAAGAATTGCAAGGTTGAGTTACTTGATGTAAAAGGCTCATTTTAAGTCCACACGGGCGTGTGACCCCTAAACTTAGGAAAAACTTTGAAATTTTACAAAAAAATTCTCTAAGCTTCCAATTGAGTCCCGATTTGTTTCTAATATATGTTTTGGACTTTGACGGCTCATTAAAGGGACGTTATAAATAAACTGCAATATGTATGTAGAATAATTATGTGTTTGCTCATATTGTTCTGAACTTTCTGGTAATGTCTCGTAACCCTGTTTCGACGACGGATAAGGGTTAGGGAGTGTTACAGGTTTTTATAGAGTATCCTCATCTGATGGGATGAAACTTGTTGTCGTGCCCACATAACCACTGTCAACTAGGGCCCCAGTTATGCTCCATCCCTTGACAACCCGAGACCATATAATCACTGCCAACTGGGACCTTAAGTTGCAATACGATCTGGCTTATCAGGTGATGATTTTATACTCACATGGCAGATGAAATTTGTAGGTCACCGAGCTCCAGAATATCACCGTAAATTCATACATACCTTAAAACTATAATAATGTCTATCTTAAACACAGACAAAAATAAATCTATAAACTTTTAATTTCCAATCGCAAGAAAAAATAATTTTCAAAAAAGTGAAAACGTGCCCTGTAGGATGCATTTTCATTTCTCTCTCCAAAAACAACATATCCATGTAAATATAAAAAAATGGTAAATCTTTAATTTTTTTTTTTAAATTAGCATATATGTTTAATTCGACCCCATTTCTCAATCCATTTTATAGAAAAGCTTACTTGCTCAACTCTTTTAAATTAAATTGTTGCTTTAACAGTGGTGACGCCAACTTTTGGGGTGGCCATGATTTTTTTACATTTTGTATAGTTTTATTTTATTTTTAATTTCAGTCTATTGTGATTTTGTCCACATTTTCATAATTTTATGTTGTCAATAGTTTAGTTGTTTTATTTTGTTTACATTTTTTATGGTTTTTATTTTTAACATATATGTAAGATTTGCCAATATAAGCATGTTGCTAAATCTATTAATAATCATTCTCAAAAGACTTTATCATGATAAATACTGATAGTGATAGATTTGAGATGATAAGGAGGATATGTTATCTCATACTTGACATTTTGGGTACCATTGATGTGATAGGTCTATAGGGCTTTTGACATTTTGTTTATTGGTGTCCATCGTCAGGTTGATTTGATGATGGCAATGTTAGAATATAAATTTTAACAATTTAATTAAATTGATGTATATTTAATTTATTTTAAATTATTCCATGTTTCTAAATTATTCTAGTATTGTAATTATTGTCAATTTACCTTTTTTTAAAATTATTTTGTAAACATAATATTTATATATTAATTTGTAATGGTTTATTTATCTTTAGTATCATATATAATGTATTTATATTTTTATTATTCATAATTCCTATTAATAACAATATTTTATTAAAAGATCTCTTTTATTCTGTATGTACATAAAATTATATATCATAAATCAAGTTTTTAAAACTTTTAAAACTAGAAAGTGTTGAGCATAGGGAAAGATCATAGATTTCAAATTGTCTTGGTCACGAAACTTGAATATTGACTATAAAAAGTTTTTAAAATTGGATCCGCAATAAAATCATCAAATTTTGGTTTCATCACTCATTAGTACGATTTTAATTAAATAAATTATTAAGATTTTTATAAAATTTTAAAGAATTAAGAAATAAAGAAATTCGGTTGAAGAATCTGTTGAATTAGTTTTTTACTCGATTCAATCTGTTACTAGTGATTCGTCTGAAACTCGATTCAGAATTCATCCTACAAGCATGCGTCAGTAAAACAAAATTTAAAAAAAAAAAAAGAGGTGAAAAAAGACTTCAATTAATCCTAAACTCGTGAAATTTGTCAGCAAATCGTAATCCTTCCCAAGCAGGAAAGCAAGCAAGCAAGCTTCTCTCCCTTCTCTTTGTTTATCTCTTTCCCTCATATTTCACTGCCTGTTTAACCCTTTCTCTTGTATATAAGTTTACTTCATATTTCCTTCTCCGATTATACTATTCTTTGGTGGGGGTTAGGTTTGTTTGTTTTCCTGAAGTAGCTCAATTTCGATCGTATCTCTGGTACGTTTGTTCCGATTTTTTTCTTTCATTTCTCGATAGGGTTCTGCGTCCCTCTACTGTTTGTGTGTCTCTGTGTGTGATTATTTTTCAAATTATTGACGATTGATTCTTGGTATTTCGCAGTTCTATTTTCGTTGTGCTTATTTGTAGCCGGTGATCTTAGTTTCTCGGTTATTTGGTTGTTTGTTTTGGAATCGAAATTGATTATCATTGTTTTTAATTTATTTTATATTTTGTGTGATCGGCTATATGATTACTGTTATATTCGTGGGAAGTGACATTGTTTTAATGATACTTTGCGCTTGTTGTTGCTGCTTTCTTTTTTGCTCAAGACTCTGTTGTTCGTTTTTTACCTGCTTAGCTTGTTGTTTCGGTATTTAATTTTTCTGTATGGAAGTTTCTTGTTGCTGAGTTTTTGTTTGTCAATTTTCACGGTAGGATTCCAGTTAATTGTTGTGGTTTTGATTCTTTGATTTTCCAAGTTGCTGATATATATATTTTTTTAATATGCTTTTACAGATTTTAATATTGAATAAATCTGAACTCCTATTGCTTAACGATGGAAAACAAGACCATTGGATTGGACAAGGGATGGGATTATATGCAGAAGGAAATCACAAAGCTGAAGAGGATTTTGGAAGGACTGCCAGAGCCTCCGTTTACCTCAGAAGAACATATGATGCTTTACACGTATTCCCCGTTACACATTTTAAGTTTTCTTGCTTGTTTTCGGAGCTGCTTATTTATTTAATCATCTGTTTTTTTTTTATCGTTGTCATGGTTTCCTTAATTTGAACTACTACAGGACTATCTACAACATGTGTACTCAAAAGCCACCTCATGATTATTCTCAACAGCTTTATGACAAGTATAGAGAGGCATTTGAAGAATATATTACTTCAACGGTAAGGAATATCTGTTATGTCACAATCATTTTGGTTGCTCACTACTGATCTATGTAGACAGACTAGAGGCTTTGTTTTAATGCTATGATAGTGATGATAGTACTGCAATTGTTCCCGTCTTTTTGAAATCTAATAGAAATCCTTATTATTGTATAAAGGGATTTTTCCAACATCTCTTTTAATTCCTATGCCTGGGACCAAAAAGGATGCCATGTTTCATTTATTCTGTTTAAGCTTCTATATGCAGGAACTTTGGTTGCATTTGTTTGACGATGTATGGGTTATACTATTGTTTAAAGATTGTAGTTACTCTTTTGCTTTGTTGATGGGTTTTTAGGCTTGTGGTTTTATTGTTGGATACTGTGTAAATTCTCTTTTTAATAGTATTCTTCTCAGTAGAAACCCTAGGAAAGCTATTTATCCATCATCTTCCTTGTTTGATAAAGATGGATTTTGTCTCACATTTCCTCCTTTTTTTTGAAAAATAAAAATAAAAATAAAAATCAGGTATTGCCATCTTTAAGAGAGAAGCACGATGAGTTCATGTTGAGGGAGCTTGTTAAAAGATGGGCGAACCATAAAGTAATGGTCAGGTGGCTATCACGCTTCTTTCATTACCTTGATCGCTACTTCATTGCATGAAGATCACTCCCCACACTTAATGAAGTTGGGCTTACCTGCTTCCGAGATCTGGTTTGTTATTAATTATTCTAGTGACGCCTTTACTGAATACTGCTTATGCTGTGATAGTTGGATTTTGAGAACTGTACTGCCCATTGTTTCAAATATAGTTTCAACTGATAGTCTATGATCTGTTTTAATAATTTCAGGTATATCAAGAAGTGCATGCTAAAGTCAAAGATGCTGTGATCACCCTTGTAAGTTTACATCATTGCATCATGGTTAATCATTTTAGGTTGCATTTTCAATAAAAATGAAGAGGAATTATTACTTTGTTTCAGATTGATAAAGAACGTGAGGGAGAGCAGATAGACCGAGCATTACTGAAGAATGTCTTAGACATTTTTGTTGAAATTGGCATGGGACAAATGGATCGTTATGAAGATGACTTTGAAGCAGATATGCTTCAGGATACTGGTGCTTACTATTCACGGAAGGCATCAAGCTGGATTGAGGAAGATTCTTGTCCGGATTACATGTTGAAGGCAAGTGCTTAAGTTTTATTGCATTTGTTTACTTTAGGTAATAAGTTTTTTACCCTGATTAACCTTGATGGTTCTAACAGTTTTTACTTTAATGATAATTTCAGTCTGAGGAATGCCTAAAGAAGGAAAGGGATAGAGTGTCACATTACCTGCATTCAAGCAGTGAGACAAAATTGTCAGAGGTTAGTTGAATGGTTGGAAATTCATGGCTTTATGAAGATATGTTTCTATGATCTTAAGTGTGGCTTGATTGTGCACTTTCTTATTCGTGAAGGGATCTTTTTATTTGTCTTACACTAAAGGTAACTCAAATTGTTGGTGTTTAACATGTGAAAGTTGTCACTAAGATGTTACAAGAATTCTCTTTTGGACATAAGATCTGATTGTTTTATTTGTTTTCTTCAAATTATCGGTTGCATGTTTCTGACATATCCAATCACATTAAATGATGTGATAAGAATTAATAGAGTTCCTATGAAGACAGCTCTATAATCCATGGGGCATTATATTTATAAATGTTTGTTCTTATCCAGAAAGTGCAAAATGAGTTGTTGGTTGCATATGCAAATCGTCTACTAGAAAAGGAGCATTCAGGATGTAGGCCCTTGCTTAGAGATGACAAGGTATTGTTCAAACTTTTTCCTTTGCCAGCATTACTTACTATTATGGCTGTTTGCTTTGGCAAATGTGTTGGAATTCCTAAGATTAAGGACAGAAAACTTACCTTATTACTAGGAGTTGCCTTGTAAATAGAAACTAATCTCAGTCACTGATTCTTAGGAAGTTACTGTTTTTTTAGGGATTGTTTCCTTGTTTGTGTTAATTCCTCTCTTTATAGCTATAAACTAATTAGCAGGATGATAACAATCTTTTCTCTAAGTTTGTTCATGGTATCAGAGCTTTAGGATTCATTCGATCCTGCTTATTTGTTTCTAATCTCCCTTCCTAAAAATCCCTCCGATTTAGTCCTTCTCCCATGGGTGACGTCAATGAAACTCTGTCTGAAACTGAGACTTCACAAATAACTTAGAATGTCAATCAAAGAATCACTCAAGGTGAACTTAATTCCTCCTTTATAATCACCAATCATCGGCTAGATGGGAAGAACTTCTTGCAATGGTCTCAGTCGGTCCTTGTGGTGATTCGTGGTCGTGGCAAATTAGGGTGCATCAATGGAGAAATTCCACGACCAACCACAGCTGACCCGACTTATGCCACTTGGGAACTCAACAACTCGGTTGTAATGGCTTGGCTAATTAATTCGATGGAAGGCCATATAAGCCGCACTATCTCCTTTTCAAAACTGCAAAAGACACTGCGGATCTTGGAAACGCCTCCCAAGTATTTGAGATCAAGCTTAAGTTAAAGGATATCCAACAAGGGACACTCGAAGTAACTCACTACTACAACAATCTGAAAATTTTGTGGCAGGAACTGGATATGTACTATGAGGCAGATTGGGTTGAAGGCTTGGAACACACCAAGTTTATGACTCACCTCAACAATGAACGTCTTTATGAGTTTCAAGCAGGACTGAACCGTGAGTTAGATGAGGTCCGTGGCCGAATTCTGGGCCAACCATCGCTGAAGCATTTGCAGAAGTTAGAAGAGAAGAAAAGGGCCGTCTTGTCATGATGGGAGACTCAAAGGAACCTAAACCTATGACACCTCTTGGCAACCGGCCTACTGAGACCTCTGCCCTCATCTCCAGAGGTCCACAACCACAAAAACCACGTGCTGGAAATGATTCTGGATCAAACAGGCCATGGTGTAATCACTGCAACCGTGTTGGTTATACAAAAGAAAAGTGCTTCAAACTCCATGGCTATCGTAAAAAAAAAAAGAAGGATAATAAGACTGCCCTGTTATCCTCCACTGCTGCAGATGATGGTCTCGATGTTCGCCTAACCAAAACCCAACTTGAGACTCTCCATAAGATACTTGGTACTTCCACTGCTCATGGATCTCTAGCCACCCAAGGTACTGGCCTCAATATTGCCTTTGAATCTAATAATCAATCCTCTTGGATACTCGATTCGGGTGCCTCCGATCACATGACAGGTAACTCCACTTTGTTTCACACTTACACCCCTTGTCATGACAAGTCCCGAATCCGCATAGCTGATGGTTCTTACTCACCTGTGGCTGGAGTAAAAGAAGAACAAATAACAGAGAATTTTTCTCTCGATAAAGTCTTACATGTGCCAAACTTGTCCTGCAATTTACTTTCAATCAGTAAACTTACTAAGGATGAAAAAGTTCTTGCTAAATTTTCTGCAATTGGTTGTGTGATACAGGAACAGAAACCGGGGAGGATGATTGGCACTGCTAAAGTTGATGATGGACTATATGTTTGGAATAAAGACAGCACAGAAGGAGGATTGGCTCTATCCACTTCAAAAGAGGACACGATTATGTTATGGTACCGTAGGTTAGGGCATCCAAACTTTTTGTATTTGAAGAAACATCTTTTGCTGTTATTTCGAAATAAAAGTATTAATTCCTTGAAGTGTGAAATTTGCCAACTATCCAAACATACCCGTGTGCCATACCCATTAAAACCATATATCCAGTCCCAACCATTTTCATTAATCCACAGTGACCTATGGGGGGCCAGCCGAGTGAAAAATATTACTGGGGCTAAGTGGTTTATAACATTCATTGATGATCACAGTAGGGTCTATTGGGTCTATCTCCTCAAAGAAAAATCCGAAACACCCAAAGAATTCCAAAATTTTCACTCAATGGTTTGAACCCAGTTCAACTCTACCATACATACTCTCCACACTGACAATGGGAGAGAATACTTTAACTCTGTCCTAAGCCCATACCTTTCTGACCAAGGCATCATACACCAAAGCTCTTGTCCTGACACTCCTTAACAAAACGGGATCTCCGAGAGAAAAAATCGTCATTTCATTGCTGTGGCTCGAGCCATAATGTTCACCATGAAAGTTCCAAAATACTTGTGGGGAGAGGCTATCCTCACTGCTTGCTATTTCATAAACCGAATGCCATCAAAGGTCCTTAATTTCCAAACACCTCTAAATACCCTTCTAAAGGCCTTTCCTCTATTTCATATTCCTAATCTTCCAGCCAAAATATTCGGTTGCAAAGCTTTTGTCCGTAGCCATCAACCAAATCAATCCAAACTTGATCCTCGAGCCCACAGCTGCATCTTCATTGGATATTCCCCCACACAAAAAGGCTATAAGTGTTACTCATCAACCTTGTGCCGAATGTTTGTCTCTCGGGATGTTACCTTTTTTGAAAATGAACCATACTTTGCAGCATCTCATTTTCAGGGGGAGACTTTCAATGAAGATGAGACCTTTAATACTCTTCTCATTATACCTCATGATCCTACCACTACTATCACAAACAAGCCTAACAACCAAGGTGCTATGGTAATCCCAGATTTAGATACTGTTTCCCCTGTGCAGCAAGAAGTTAGCACGATCCTTCCCAATAACAATACCACCACCGAAGTGCAACAGCCCCCTAATCAAGGATAATAGCAAAAACAGGTTCTCGAAATACAGGTTTACTCTCGACGGAATCGTTCTCCTAAAACTGATACAGTAGTGCCAATTGCATCCCCAACTGAGGACTGTTCCGAAACAGAAGTCTCACCTCCGTCACCATCCATCTATCTTCCAATTGCAGTTCAAAAGGGCACAAAGAGCTGCACTCAACACCCTATTTCTCGATTTGTGTCCTATGGAAATTTATCTAAGTCTTACTCAAGTTTTGTGACTAATTTTGATTTTGTAAAAACTCCAAAAAATAAAGAAGAGGCTCTTGAATCAGTTGAGTGGAGGCAAGCTGTGATGGAAGAAATGAAGGCCCTAAAAAATAATAAAACATGGGAAGTCTCGGATCTACCTGAGGGAAAAAAACAGTAGGATGCAAATGGATCTTCACTACGAAATTTAAACCCGATGGCCGTATTGATCGATACAAGGCTCGACTTGTGGCTAAGGGCTTCACCCAAACTTATGGTCTTGACTACGACGAGACGTTTGCACCGGTTGCCAAGCTAAACACCATTCGAGTCCTCCTATCTCTTGCTGCCAACCTTGATTGGCACTTGACTCAATTGGATGTAAAGAATGCTTTCCTCAACGGGGAATTAAATGAGGAAGTGTACATGGATTTCCCACCCGGGTTTGAAGAAAGCAAGGGCCAAGTGTGTAAGTTGAATAAGTCCTTGTATGGGTTGAAACAATCTCCACGGGCGTGGTTCAGCCGATTTGCAAAAGCTATGACCAGCAGAATTACATTCAAGGCGCAAAGCGCACCACACCATGTTCTACAAGCACTCGGAAAAGGGAAAATGCTGCATCCTCATCGTTTATATGGACGATATAATATTAACAGGAGATGACTCAAGCGAAATTGTGAGGCTGAAAGAATTCCTTGGTACAGAGTTCGAGCTTAAAGACTTAGGGAATCTTAAATACTTTCTTGGTATGGAGGTAGCAAGGTCCCAAACAGGTATTTCCATCTCCCAAAAGAAATATGTTCTTGATCTATTGTCAGAAGTTGGTTTGATGGGATGCAAACCAGCCGAAAATCCTATGAAATCTAACCTTAAATCGGGAACTGATAAGGATGGAGAAGAAATCGACAGGGGGAGATATCAACGACTAGTGGGAAGACTCATCTACCTATCTCACACCCGTCCAGACATAGCCTTTAGTGTAAGTGTTATCAGTCAGTACATGCATGCCTCTAAGGAGAAGCACTTGGAAGCTGCATATAGAATATTAAGGTATCTGAAAGGAACTCCTGGTAAAGGCCTGCATTTCAAGAAAACTGCCAACCAGAATGTGGAAGTCTACACTGATGTAGATTGGGCGGATTCTGTTAACGATAGACGCTCTACAAGTGGCTATTGTAGTTATGTTTGGGGTAACCTCGTGACGTGGAGAAGCAAAAAACAGTCTGTTGTAGCACGCAGCAGTGCAGAGGCAGAGTATCGAGCACTATCTCATGGTATATGCGAAGGAGTTTGGATACAAAGACTTATGGGGAACTAAAAGTGCCTTACACCAGGCCTATGAAGATGTACTGTGACAACCAGGCAGCTCTCAACATAGCACATAATCCTGTGCATCACGATCGCACCAAACATGTGGAAATAAATCGCCACTTTATAAAAGAAAAAATACACTCAGGAGAAGTGTGCATCACCTACCTACCTACTAGACAACAAGTTGCAGACGTGTTAACTAAAAGTTTGAACAGAAACATGTTTAAGGAACTTATTGGCAAGCTGGGTTTGATAAACATCTACACTCCAGCTTGAGGGGGAGTGTTGGAATTCCTAAGATTAAGGACAGAAAACTTACCTTATTACTAGGAGTTGCCTTGTAAATAGAAACTAATCTCAGTCACTGATTCTTAGGAAGTTACTGGTTTTTTAGGGATTGTTTCCTTGTTTGTGTTAATTCCTCTCTTTATAGCTGTAAACTAATTTGCAGAATGATAACAATCTTTTCTGTAAGTTTGTTCAAAATGCATACATTAGATACTTATTTGGCGTTGTTTACACTCTGTAGGTGGAGGATCTTTCTAGGATGTACAGGCTTTATTGTAAAATACCTCGAGGCTTGGATCCTGTTGCTAACATATTCAAGCAGGTTTGAATTCTCTCTTTACTCTATTCTGCGAGCTAAATGGGCATCTTTCTCATATTACTTCTCTTCTTGTTCAGTGATCAACTGAATTAAATCCTAAACAAAAAAAGAAAGAAGAGAAAAACCATTAAAAAAATAAAAAAACACTTAAAGCATTCACACAGGTATTTTGTTTTTGCAGCATATTACTGCTGAGGGTACTGCCTTGGTTCAACAGGCAGAAGATGCTACTAGTAACCAGGTCAATTTTATTATTATCCTCCTTTTATAGCAAGATTATTGCTGGATATAGTTATTATTTTATCTTTTGTCTAAAGATAGTTCAGAAGAATTTTGCTGGATAGTAATTGTGTGCTTGTGAGGAGATGAAATAGTTTTCTTTTAAACTAACAGAATTTTGTGTTTAAGCATATCAGTCTGATATGGCATTTTGTTATCGTCTGTTATTGTTGTTTTGCGGTTATCTTAACCGTTAAATTTGAGGGGAAAAGAGTTAATTCCAATTACTACAGACTAAGATTTTCCCACCATTGATGAATTTTTTTTTGATAATCTGCATCTTGTTGTTTCTAATATTCACCTGTGTATCTAAATGCTGATAGTCACTTGTCTTAACAGAACTCAAGTGCTCCAGGTGTGCAGGAACAGGTAAATATCCCAACTTTCACAGCTATGGGTTCTCTTGAAATCACTATAAATCTTATTACTTTGTGCTGTTGTTATCATCAGGTACTTATCAGGAGAATAATTGAGCTGCATGATAAGTATATGGCATATGTGACTGATTGTTTCCAAAACCATACTCTCTTTCATAAGGTTTGTGTTGCAGTACCTAAATTTGTAATATGGATTGTTTTCAATTATTTCATCTAAAACATGCATTCTGGAAATGTTAATAGGCCTTGAAAGAAGCTTTTGAGGTATTTTGCAACAAAACTGTTACTGGCAACTCAAGTGCAGAGCTTCTGGCAACTTTCTGTGATAATATCCTCAAGAAGGGTGGAAGCGAGAAATTAAGTGATGAAGCCATTGAAGAAACACTTGAGAAGGTGGCTTATTGACATTTTGATGCTAAATTAATGGTGCTCTGCAATTGATTCTGAACTATCTCTTTGGTTTCTGCAGGTAGTTAAGCTGCTGGCCTATATTAGTGATAAAGACCTCTTTGCTGAATTCTACAGGTGAGGCTATTATTTATTTTCTTTGTTCAACTAGTTTCATATATGCCTGTTTTTTAAAAAAGAATCTTAATGGAATGTACTTACATAGCATATTTTGATCCTAAATTTCTGGTGTGCAATCATTGACAGGAAGAAGCTTGCTCGGCGACTTCTTTTTGACCGCAGTGCTAATGACGATCATGAAAGGAGTATTCTGACTAAGCTAAAGCAGCAATGCGGTGGACAGTTCACCTCAAAGATGGAGGGCATGGTGAGTTGGCCTGTTTTTTGCCTAGTTTATCTGTCTGCATCGACTATGGTTTTAATTATGATCAAACTAGTTAATTATGATCAAACTAGTCTTCTACCTTTCTAGCAGGTTACAGATCTGACATTGGCAAGGGAAAACCAGGCAAACTTTGAGGACTACCTTAGGAGTAACTCAGCTGCTCATCCTGGGATTGATTTAACGGTTACTGTTCTTACCACAGGATTCTGGCCAAGTTATAAATCATTTGATCTTAATCTCCCTGCTGAGATGGTAATGATTTGGAACATGTTACTACATGATGACAGCATTAAATTTCATACTCCACGATATGTTCAGAAAATTTTATTCATATTTAGGAATGTCATTGTTTCAGGTTAAGTGTGTGGAGGTTTTCAAAGGATTTTATGAAACAAAAACAAAACACAGAAAGCTTACCTGGATTTACTCTTTGGGAACTTGCCACATTAATGGCAAGTTTGACCAGAAGACAATTGAACTGATTGTTTCAACATATCAGGTAAACAGACACCATAAACTGTGCACTTTTAAATTAAAAAATTGTAATTTGGGTTAGATTCATGGTTTAGTGTTGATTGTAGAATCTGATTTCCAGTTGCCTATGTAAACAGGCTGCTGTCCTTCTGCTTTTTAATGCTTCTGATCGGCTGAGCTATTCAGAAATTATTGCTCACTTAAACTTGACCCATGACGACTTACTCAGATTATTACATTCGTTGTCGTGTGCCAAGTACAAGATTCTAAGTAAAGAACCAAATACAAAAACCATCTCCCACGGTGACTACTTTGAGTTCAATTCCAAGTTTACTGACAAGCTGAGGAGGATTAAGGTTTGGGAAATTTTGCCACTCTCTTTCAGGGTTCCCTTCTTATTGGCATCTGGAAAATTATCCTTTAAAAGATGGACCCATTTTCATAAAAGAACTGATATTTTCTATTGTTTGAAGGTTAAAATGTGCCACAAGTCCTTGTACTTTAAGAAAAATAGGAATTTAGTCCCTGCACTTTTATTTCACGGAATTTAGCCCATCTACTTCTTAGATTTCAAAATTCATGTCCAGCTGTTAACACAGTTAATTTTGACAAATGGACCTGAATTTTGAAATCTGAAAAGTAGAGGGACTAAATTCCATGAAATAAAAGTACATGGACTAAATTCTTAATTTTTGAAAAGTACAGGGACTTGTAGCATATTTTAACCTTGTTTGAATTATTTTAGAAAAATATTTTTGTACGGTTTGATATTTTTCTGGGAAAATTTGCATTGTTATTAAAATAGTGGTTAATTTTCCACGCTTGGTAAAATGGTTAATTTTCTGTAGACCCAAAGTTCGTTTTTCGTGAACAACTAATTTTGTGCAAAACAAACATTGGAAAATGCCGAAATTGTTTTCTGGAGGACATTTTCTGTGAGACAAAGGAGTCCTTGTATCATTATTGGGTTACTATATAATCGTACGAGAAGATTTGAACTTTGTAAATTCTCCTTCGAAGGTTCCTCTCCCTCCTGTTGATGAACGAAAAAAAGTTGTTGAAGATGTTGATAAAGATCGGCGTTATGCTATTGATGCTGCACTTGTGCGTATAATGAAAAGCAGGAAGGTTTTGGGCCACCAACAATTAGTTTCAGAGTGTGTTGAGCAGTTGAGTCGCATGTTCAAGGTATTAATATAAGCAAACCCTTTATGTCCAGTTATGAGAGAATCATTAGATGTGTATAGATGGGGACTTCTGCTTGCCTAACTGACATAGAAACACTCAGACATATGCATTATATAAGAATATTCATCTAAAGAATGAAAAGTTGGAAGACAAAATGATGTAGGAGTTTTGGGTAGAATGATGAAAAAAAAATGATATCTTATCCAAAGGAAGTTTTGCCTTTGAGAATGATGCATGTTTTAAATGGAAAAGGATGGATTTGGCGAAGCGGGTTTATCGAGTCGTACAAGAACATCAACTTTTGTAGTGTGAGAAAGCACATGCATGGAATTGGAAAGTAATAGTTGATTGGATGTTTTTAAATTGCCAGTAGTAATTTTACCTATGATGTGGTTGAATGCAGCCTGATATTAAAGCTATCAAGAAGCGAATGGAGGATCTCATAACACGAGACTACCTGGAGAGAGACAAGGAGAATCAGAACATGTTCAGGTACTTGGCCTAAAATTAAATATAGGGGCTTTGCAAATGGTGAATTGCATTGTAGGAAAGTGGGTGAATTCACGACAGAGGAATTGGGAAGGGGAGTTTTGCCTACACTCAATTTCTCTTACATTTTCTTTGTAGTATCATGTAAATTCATTTTCTTTTTGATGAAAAACAAGAAAATAGAATTACATCAAATTAAATCGAACAAAAGCATCATTAGCCTTTTTTTGTTGAATAAGCTTTAAAACTTTATTTGGAGCGTCGTCATAAACTTGAAGACTTGTCTTTCTCGCTAAGCTCAGCTTGGCCAGACAATCAGCAACTTGGTTGAATTCTCTAGGGACATACCTGATGCACCATTGCTCTTCAGTTCTCATATTTCTCTGGAATCTCGTAGGCATAGTAATACTAGAGTCTGTCATCAAATTTTCCTGTAAAGCCCTAACAACCTCCAGATTATCTGTATGAATCGTGACCCTTTTAAACTCTTCACTAAGCAGCCCGAATAAACCATCTAAAATTTCCCAGAACTCAGCCTTGAAAACTGAGCATCGCCCTAAGAAATGATTAAACTCCAAGATCTAGTTCCCATGTTGGTAGCGCAATACCTCCCTAGCAGAAGCATTTCCATTACCACTAGCTATTGCACCGTTGGTGAACAAATTTACCCACGTATTAACCATGGGTGCCTGGGAAGCATTTGTTTGAAGGGAATGATGATAACTTTTATGACTTAAATCAAACTGCTACGCCCAATTAATGGAAACCTTGACAGTCTCAAGTGCCATCCAAGTAATGTCTTGAAAGATGAACAAGTTCTTGTTTTTTCATATATGCCAAGCAATTAAACTAAAAAGATAAGGACCAAATTACCCTTTGTCTAGGTAGCCACGCATGACAGCTAAGATTAGAAGTCAACCAATCTTGCAGAGACCTAGAGAAAAAATGGTGTTACCTATTGATAAGTATAACATACAATTAAATTTCCTTCGCTATCGAATAATTTCGAAGCATCTGAAGAATATCCTCTATTTCGCGACTGTAAATAGGACAAGAGTTATTATGACCAATTCATTTTAGGGTAAACTACAAAAACAATCACTTTTGTTTGCTTTAGATTACAATTTAGTTATTTATATTTGAAATGTTATATTTTAGTCATTTACGTTATCGTTTTGTTACGAAGTAGCCACTCTACCATTAAGCTTCATTACCTTCATAACGATAGTCCTACTTGGCAGTTTAAATAGGTTTTAAATATCGACTTGGATGTCTTATGTGACAGTCCAAATTATATTTATTTAATTAAAAACTTATTTTCATCTCAGCAATTAGACATCCAAGTTGACATTTAAAATTTATTTAGACTATCACGTAAGACTGTTGTTTGGGAGGTAATGAAGTTTAACGGTAGAGTGACCACTTCGTAACAAAACGATAATATAAGTGACTAAAATGAAACATTTCAAACATAAATAATTAAAATATAATTTGAGACAAATAAAAATAACTATTTTTATACTTTACCTCTCATTATAAGTCTGGTCAATAGAAAATATTATAAGAGTTTCATTTTTTTCCTTTTAATATGTAATTATAAAACTCTTCGAATGTGAAGAAGAGAAATAGAGGTGATAATAATTAAAGATTTAAAAGCCAATGATTTGTTGAAATTAATTTTATCATTAAATGAATTAACTTAATTTTTACATCTATAAAAGATTAAAATTTAGTACTCTTTAAAAAAAGCATAATTATTATTTTGTATTTTCAATTATATTCCAAATAAAAAATTAATTTATAAAAATTATAAAAGCTTTAAAATATCAACTTTTTAACATTAGAGTATAACTCTCTTATAATAGGCTAACTTACAACCTGAGGACTGACTCTCTCCATAAATAGACAAACCTCACCAAAGCATACACGATAAAAAAATGGATTTACAGCCCCCACAAACATCTATAATTTAATTTTTTTATATTTAATGTACAATTTCTGTTTCGTCCCTGCCCACGAAATGTGCTTCGGCCACCACCATTCTCCTGTTCATGCCATTAGGGGTGCATAGCTTCGGGGTTTTTCTTTTGGTCTGAATACATAGCTAATTCAGGGCTAGTATTTTAGAGGTGTTGGTTCAGATAATAGTCGAAATGAATAAATTTAAATTTTAAAATTTAAAATTATTAATAGTTAAGCGAATCAAACCAAAATAAATTAATTAATAAAAAATTAATAAGATTAAGCTTAATCAACAACCAAATATTAAACTTGAGTAAATCGGTTAATTTGCAGAAGACCCAGTTACTCCGGATCAATCCACTCCAAATAAAAACATATATTGGAATACTCCCACCTCAGGCCACATGTTCTGTTTGCAACATAAGATAAATATCCTACTCACTAGGATAGTTGCCCAGGTGCTACACCATAGGCGTTAAGCAACTCGCACATGAAGGCATCAAGAGGAAGATGGAACCCGGCTTCCAACGCATACAATGGGAGGTAGAACCCCAGCCTACTTCCACCATATCGAGGCCTGGGTGAGTCCCTTTCGGAATGTTAAGCTCTGTCTTTGTAATGCTAAGTGAGGAGCCCTCGGCACCTTAGCAGCCTCCTCATCTCCATATCAATTGTAGCGCACTCATATGAGACACTAACCATAGGCTTGTTGTTCCCTCTCTCAACTCCTTGATCTCCGACCGCCTTCTCCGAGAGTCCAGCGACAAATTTACCGCTTCTTCCGACCTTCGACGTTGATGTGGTTCAAAGTAAGAGTAGATTATGTAGAAAAAAGGGGTGTTTCCCTAGAATCCCAAGTGAGAAACACCAGAAAGCAAAGAAAAACAATGAACATCATAGCAAAACCCATGAAACAAGAATACTTGAAGAACAGTAACGAAGAATAGAAGACCAGAGGAAGACTTCAAAAACCCAACAACAACAAAAATGGTCTAAGAGTTGAAGGAGATGACAATATATAGAGTTTTCCAAAATTGAACGGTTTATCACCTGTGCACCCCAAAGCTTGGCAGCCAATGACACTCCGACACGTGTCTCTTTTGCAATTCATCATTACCCGACTCCCCATGCATAGTGGTCTCAGCTTTACATTAAAGGCGAGTATTCCAGAAGTTGTGAGGTAACCTCTTGGGCCATCCACCGCCATACCACTCCTACAAATGGTCTCAAACCAGACCACTATATAATTCACATTTCCACTGGGACAACGGGCATGTGGCACCGTGAGATGCTTGAGAGATATTTATGGATGACTTTTCACTTTACTTATCCTCACTTGAGGACACTACAAGATATTTAATCTTTGTGATTTTTTTTGTGACGTTCGTAAAAACAACATGAAAGATATTATTTTTTGCGGCATTTTTAAGAAAAAATAGAATAAAACGTCACAAAAAAGTGAAATTTTCGTGATGCTTATAGGTAATTGTTAGTGACCTTCAAAAATATAATGAAATATTGACTTTCATTGATGCTTTAAGATCTTTCGTTACATTTTGAAAACCTTACCAAATAAAAACATTTTTTATGATTTTTCACATATTTTCGTGAAGTTTTAAATTTTAAAATTTTAAAAATATAAAATTGTTTATAAAATAAATTATTGAAATTTTGAATAAAAACACCACCTTTATATATAATAGCGGAGCCAGGATATTAATTTTGAGGGGCCAACTTAAAATTAGAAATGTTATGTAATATTTTATTTAAACATATAAAAAATATATTCAAAGAAACAGTATTCCAACAATTAAGATAAAATAACCATCATTTGACTTGGGTTAACTATTTTTTGTTCCTTTTTCACAAGAATGGTCACTGTTTTACCAGCTATCATTTTACATAATTTTAAACAAAATGACCAACATTTTTTTCCTCCTTGTAAATATCTATAGTAAGCTAAACTATATTGAACACTGAAAAGCGAATAATCTTTCATATCTTTTATCAACAGTTCACTAGTAGTATTTATAGAGTAACTGTTGTTAACAGACTAACAGCTTGAATAACAAACTAACAGCTAATCAAACTACCCGCAAACACACTAACATACTAACAGCTATTAGACTAACAGTCTCTAACATTCATCCATCTTTTCGACAAGCAACACCTGAAGAAGACTTCAAAACCGAGCAAAGAACGAAACAGTGAGTGGTTTGGTCAGAATGTCAACAACCTGATCACAGGCAGGTACCTCACCAAAAACAATAAATCCATCAGCTACCTTCTCGCGGACAAAAAACAGATCAAGCTCTATATGTTTGAACTTGGAATGTAAAACTGGATTAGCAGCTACGGCAACTGCACTAGAATTGTCACATTAAATAGTAGGTGGATCGACAGGCTGAAGCTGTAACTCATTAAGCAACGAAATCAGCCAAGTAACCTCATTAGTGGCTGCAGCAATACTCCGATACTCAGCCTTTGGAGCACCAAGAAACTGGTGTGCGACAAAAATACACACAGTAGCCCATTGTAAATCGAAAATCATCAAAATCCAGCCCCGAGTTAGCATCAGCATAACCGACTAGAGACAATCATGAAGAGGGACGAAAAACAATTCCATAGTCAAGAGTACCACATAAATACCTCAAGATTCACTTTAAAGTAACCATATGAACAGTATTAGGTTTTTGCATGAATTGACATATGCGATTTACTGCGTAAGCAATACCAGGCCGAGTCAACACTACATACTGTAAGGCGCCTGCAAGACTTCTGTACTCAGTGGGATCAGGCAGATGATCCCCGTCATCTTTAGACATAGTGGACGAGCTAATCATTGGAGTATGAACACTCTTTGCATGAGTCATAGAACTCCCGTTTAGTAGATGGCGGATGTACTTCCACAGGCAAAGATGAAGACACCCTGTGGACGAACGAGTAACCTCAATCCCTAGAAAATAGTAGAGATCACCCATATCTTTAAGTGAAAAATCCCTATTCAACTGCTGGACAAAACTACTTATACAGTTAAACATGCATCTAGTAATAATAATGTCATCCACATACACAAGAACATAAAGAGTGGAGTCAGGCTTAATTCTAACAAACAGATATGTATTAGACTTTGAGTGAATAAAACCAACAAAGAGGAGAAAGTATTTCAATTTATCAAACTAGGCACGCAGAGCTTGACGTAGACTATATAAAGCTTTCTACAGATGACAGACCAAAGGTTTGCCATTGGAACTATATTGGACATACCCCGGAGGTTGCTGCATGAAAACTTCATCATCAAGATCTCCATTTAAAAACACATTATTTACATATACCTGTCGAAGCTGCCAACCCTTGGAAACAGCAATGGGCAGTATGAAACAAATAGTAGCAGGTTTGACCACTGGACTAAACATTTCCTTGAAATCACACCCAGGTACTTGAGAACATCTTTTAGCTACTAACCGAGCCTTACGTCGGACGACAGTGCCATCAATATTTTTCTTTAATTTGAACAGCCATTTGCATTCGATTACCTTGCAGTTATTTGGTAATAAAACAAGGTCCCATGTAGAATTACGAATGAGAGCATCATACTCAGCTTGGGTAGCAGCATGTCATTCGGTGGTAAAAAATGCTTCTTCCATCGTAAGAGGCTCGACAACTTCAATTGACAGAGCCTTGTGCCTAAAGATGCCCAACCTTAAATCGAATAACCATCGGATGAGTATTTGACAGCGGTAAAGGAGGCACAGAATAGGATGAGACGAAAAGCGATGATAGAGTATTAGAAGCAGTCGTGTTTAGATTGAAAATACCATCATTGTTGGATAGAGGATATGGCTCATGATCAGAACCTAGTTCAGCCTGAAGAGTGTCGGAGATAGGGGGTGAATGACACACAATAGGAGGTAGTGATGACTCTGGGGGTGGAGTTGATAAGGATGCCACAGATGGACAAGAGACGGGCTTAACAAGAGGAACATATGTCAGTGAGAGGGAGTGATCAAACGAAGAAGTAGAACTTCTCGAGGTAGACGAAAGAGATAGAAATCGTTGTTCATCAAACACAACGTGACAAGAAATGATGATCTGACTATCCGGTGTGAGACATTGATATCCTTTATGTTGTGAACTATATCCCAAAAACGTACAGGGTTGAGAGTGAAAATCCAACTTGTGACTTAGGAAAAGATGCAAATATGGAAAACAACAACACCCGAATACTCGCAGATGATCATATGTGGGATCATATTTATGGAGAACTTTGAACAGAGACTCCCCTTTCAACACCGTGGTAGGAAGACGATTGATGAGGTGGACAGCACAACAAAATGCATAGCCCCAATAGTCCATAGGCAGATTCGCCTTGGGCCAAAAGGGTAATAACCATGTCGACAATGTGTCGGTGTTTGCGCTCAGCCACTCTATTTTGTTTAGACGTGTGTGGACAAGACAGTATATGGATTATCCCTTGAGCTGCCAGAATAGATGTGAAGGCTCGATACTCGCCACCCCAGTCACTCTGAAACTGTTTGATACGTTTCCCAAATTGTGTTTTGACTAACTGCTGGAATTGAATAAAACAATCCACTGCCTGTGACTTTTGACGAATAAGATAATGTAACGCCCCATACCCGAGACCGTCACCGGAGTAAAAAACGAGGTGTTAACAGACTTAATTCATTACTTAAACAGCTCAAACAATTAATTTTTAAAATTTCTAGTCAAGCTAGCAATCTGCGTCACAGTTTCTTAAAAATTCATATCTCGAGTTTCGAAACTCAAAATCCAATTCTGTAAATTTTTCCTGAAACTAGACTCATATATCTATTTACTAATTTTTTTCTAGAATTTTTGGTTGAGCCAATTAGTACAGTTTATTAGTTAAAGTCTCCCTTGTTTCAGGGTTCGACTACTCTGACCTCTGTGTATTACGAATCAGATATCTCCCTGTACAGAGTTTCAATGACTATGCCGTTTGTTTCTAATAAAACTAGACTCAATAAGGAATCTTTACATATAAAGAATGACTTCTAATTATTTTTGTACAATTTATGATGAATTTTTAAAGCCAGAACAGGGGATCCAGAAATCGCTCTGGCCCTGTTTCACAAAAATTTAAACATCTCATAAAATATAACTCATATACCTGTTTTGTTCCATCCATATGAAAATAGACTCATAATTCTTCAATTCCATATTTTATTCATTATATAATTATATCTCTATTATTTTTAATGATTTTTCAAACTCACATCAATGCTGCTGTCTGAATCTATTTTATGGTAAATTTTACCTATTTCATGGTTTCCATGGATTAGTTAGCAATTTAGCATACATAACACCAAATATGATCATAATTAGCCATTCCAATGGCTAATCATTATCAAGCATTTCCATACCACTCAATAACCATATCATAAGACTATATACACAAAATGATTATAATGCTATACATGCCATGCTCAAAATATACAAGCCATTATGCCAAGATGATACACGGATAGTGTGAGCGAGCCTCCGACCGTTCCCAATTTCCGAGTTGGGTTGTCAAAACTACAAGGAATGAAAAGGAGGGAGTAAGCATAAATGATTAGTAAGTTCACATGCAAATAGCAAGTAACATAACCATATAAGCAAACATAAAACATCATTTGTATAATCATCACCAAGACATTCATATCATATTTTCATTTATCATATTACCATATTGTTGTTATATCGAGTTTTCAACCCGAGGGTTAAGTACATACCTGTTCAAAGTATCCATTTTACAACACTTACCAATACGTCCCTTTCATCTCGAGTATTCCTCCATTTGAGTAGAATTTTACCCGTTGAACACATCAGAATATAGTTCGGATATATGGAAAGTTTGCACATAAGTGCCACATATGTAGCCAAGCTACCATGTAACCCGCCCATAAGTGAACTCGGACTCAACTCAACGAGCTCGGGCGTTCGCATCCATAAGTGAACTCGGACTTAACTCAACGAGCTCGGATGCCTAGTTACATCTCTCGAACTCGGACTCAACTCAACGAGTTCGGACATTCGCGTCCATAAGTGAACTCGGACTCAACTCAACGAGTTCGGATGCCCGAATATCCTAGTGACATGTCACTTGTATCCTAATCCATTCCTAAGGTTCAACAGGACCTTTTTCCCAATCATGTGTCTCAACCATCTTCTACGGAATGCCGATACCGATACTCGGTAGTATTTCACATTTTCCAAGTATATCACATAATTTGACATATTATCAAACAATTATCACAAGTATAATATTTCATAATAATTATCATATCATTTAAATAACATTAAAACATTTAAAATAATAACTATGTTACCAATATTTACATATGAACTTACCTCGTATGCGAAAATGGCTACTTTTACCATTTCGTCCACAACTTGGTATTTTTCCCATTTTAGCCCGAATTTCAGTTTTCCTTGCTCTATCATTTAAAATATAGCCTAATTAGGACTCACATTATTCAAATTGACCGAAAATCATATTTTGGAAAAATTACAGTTTTGCCCCTAAACTTTTGCATATTTACACTTTTTCCCCAAAGCTCGTAAATTAAACTTCAGCCTCTTTTCTTATGTTTTATGACATGCTGATCATTTTTCTCTTCTATGGCAACATCAAATTCTCACTCTAACATGTACTTATGACTATTAGGTATTTTTACCGATTAAGCCCTTTTGCTCGTTTTCACTTAAAACTGAGTAGCACAAGTTGTCTAACATAATTTAAAACCTCATATTCTATCATAAAACACCAAAATACACAAATTTCACCTATGGTTATTTTTCCAAATAAAAACCCTAGGTTAAATTATTGCTAACATAAGCTAAATCAAGTTATCGGGACTCAAAAAACGTAAAAAACATTAAAAATGAGGCTAGAACGGACTTACAATCGAGCTTGGAAGTTTGAAAAACCCTAGCCATGGTTTCTCCTTGCTATATTCGGCCATGGGGTTGAAGATGGACACATTTGGGTTTTAAAATTTGTCTTTTAATTCATTTTACCCCTAAATGACCAAAATGCCCTTTTTGCTATTCTTTAAATTTTTACCCTTCCAAGCCCATTTTTGTCCAAATTTTTTTATAAATTGGTAAAATTACTCTTTAAGGACCTATAATTAATAATCTAATTCAATTTTATGCAAAATGCTTCTAGAACACAAGTTTTGCAATTTATTCAATTTAGTCCCTAATTTCAAATTAAGCACTTTATGCATAGAATTTCTTCACGAAATTTTCACACAATCATGCAATCATATCATAGACCTCAAAATAATTATAAAATAATTATTTCTATCTCGAATTTTTGGTCTCGAAACCATCATTCCGACTAGGCCCAAAATCAGGATATTACAGATAAATCCAAGTAAACTGAGTGCATATGTCAACAAACGATCCATAATACCTATTACGCCCACAGACAACTAATGCAGGCCCCCAAAGATTAAAGACCACCAAACCAAACGGAGTATTATATTCAGTAGTAGAGTTTGGGAAGGCCAATTTATGAGACTTCCCTTTCTGACATGCAGTACAAACATTATCAAGATGAAATTTATTGGAAACAATATTACACTTATCTAAAACAGATTTAACAATAGAAGCAGAGGGATGACCAATGCGCATGTGCCATAAAGTAAAATTATCACAGTTGTCAGACCGAGCCGTAAGACCAATGTTGGCAAGAGATGTAGCTTCAATAGACTGAGTAGATGCAACCGGCGGAGAAAATAATAGAGCCCATTACGAATGTGGACTTTCAGCAAAATTTCTCGTGTCTTGATGTTCTTGACCACACAGAAGGTCAAGTGAAATTAAAAAAACACATTATTGTCAGTGGCAAACTGAGACACATACAAAATATTCTTCCGTATAGTCGATACACATAAAATATTAGATAATTTATGGTATGTATGAGCATGTAAAGATCTATAGTAAGCTAAACTATAGTGAACACTGAAAAAGGAATAATCTTTCATATCCTTTATCAACAGCACACTAGTAGTATTTATTGAGTAACTATCGTTAACAAACTAATAGCTTGAATAACAAACTAACAACTAATCAGACTACCAGCAAATAGACTAACAAACTAACAACTAATCAGACTACCAGCAAATAGACTAACAGCTATTAGATTAATAGTCTCCAACACTCCCTTTCACTTTGGCCAAAACTTACTATAATATTATCTAACTATTTTTGTTTCATTTTTACACTTCTAACAAGTTAGAACCTGTCTCCTACTAATTTTTCATCCAAAAACATACACATTTCACTTAATTTTATAAGTTTCCAAGTTCCAACAATATCCTTTAATAGCAACTTTTAATATACTTGATAAAAAAAAACTAGTGGTGTAACACCCCAAACCCGGCCTGGATGTTATGACCGGATCTAATGCGCCACATTGGTGCGTTCAAAACACTTAGTTTGGAAAAGCTGAGTTGGTGTTGTAAAAGATACTTTTAAAAGAAGGTTAAAGTGAATGGAAGTCATGCACCGGTAGGAAACCAGAAAAAGAGGAGGTGAGTCCGCTTGACCGCTTAAGTACCAAGCTCTCTTGGATCCAATCCTAGACATGCACACCACCATTGCCACACTCTAACATCTTGTATAATTTTGAGAAAACCGTTTGATTATGACCATCTTAAGAAAATGATTAAGGTTGCAAAACGTTTGCTTAAATTATTTATTTTCTTGGGAAAACATTTACTTTATGGAAACTTTGCGTCATCGTGATCTTTTAAAAACAAGTAGATTTTATAAAAGCGAACCCTAGTGCTAGCCAGTTTAATAATCCCCAAAATAAAATTAATTAAAAATAGCGGCCTTATTACAACTTTAAGCATAATAAAAATAAAATAATCCAAATTAAAGGCTAAACTTATTTAAAATCGTCAATCAATCTTCATGGCCACTCTGAATCCCGCCAAGCTCCAAGTCCACCAATTCTAGGGCTCACCTACAAGGATGGAAGAGGAAGGGGGTGAGTTTGGGAAAACTCAATGTATACAGAAACCCATCCAAAGGCCAAATCAGCTCGAGCCCATTGGGCCTAAGCCCTATTCAGATAACAAGACACAAGAGGTCAAGCCCTTTTCGAATCACATAGCAAGGCCTTAGCCCTTTTAACATAACAATGTGGCCCATAGGCCCGTTCAAGAACATGAGTAACAACAGTAATAATGAATGCAAGCCCATCTGGGGAGACTACTCAACCCACCAACCGCTACACGTACCAACCCTACACACCATGTGGGAATATCTCAACCCACCCAAATTTCTACACACCATCACAGCGAAGAACGCACTCAAATTCGATCGATTGAGGCAAAGCCTCCAAGACGTGGTTGAACCACTTTCAAGATTTCCTCCATTAATACCCCAATCCCATGCAACAGATATTAATAAATGCATATCATGCAAAATACAGTAGTAATCAATCATGCAGTTCAGCCAATTTAAACCCTAGGGGTATATTGGTAATTTTGCTATTTAGGGGTAATTTTGGTAATTTTGCTCTTTAGGGGTAATTTCAGTAATTTTGCTCTTTAGGGGTAATTTCGTGATCTACGCTACTACACAAGCTAATTCAGTAATTTTTATCAGTTTTATGCAATTTGATTCTCCCATTTAACCGACAGCTACTTTGCCCACCTCTTGCCCATATTGGTAGTAAGCCCATTGGGCCCGCTTTTGGCCCATCGAGGCCCTTTTCCGAATACGTTGATACGTCACACAAACTTACTTACCACTTTGCGGTGCTAGATCTAATAATTACTCTATGTCTTGAGAGCATTCAGATACTCACAAGCTTATGAAATGCCGGATTTTGAGATTTCGCTTTTGAATTGAACTAAAGAAGGGTGTTCGATACACACTTTGTTTATGACGATCGCTATCGAGATCCCTTACGATGTCCTACAATTATTCATCACCATTTTAGCATACAAGTTATGCTTAACAAACTCAAAATCCACCTACCTTATTCTACCAAAGAACCCTTATTGACCATAAGTTGCTTACCTTCACAGGTCCAATAATACGATTCAAGCTTATCCAAGTCGATACTCCAAGCCTCGCTGCTCCTCTAAAGTTGTCTATATCACACAGTCCAAGTCAACACTTGCCCACAAGGGCAAAATAGTCATTTAACACCCTAGGGCAAAATGGTAATTTTACCCCACAAGGGTATTTCAAGATTTTACCCTACAGGGGTATTTTAGTAATTTTTCAAACCATTGGTATTTTGGTAATTTTATAAACAAAGGGTATTTTAGTAATTTTACAAACCGAGGGTATTTTGGTGATTTTATAAACCAAGGGTATTTTGGTAATTCAGTAAATTGAGGTAAAACAGTAATTCGTAAATCGGAGTACTTTGGTAATTTTACAAGTCGAGGGCATTTCAAGAATTGGTAAACTAAAGTATTCTAAACATGGATAACAATACGAATGGGCCTAAAGCCTATTCTCATTAAATGGGCCCACACGCTCGTGTGGCCCTTTTAGCCCAAACCTAGCCACGATATTCGATTCACCTAGCCTAGTCCAATATTTACTACACAATCAAACAACTTATCCAATTGGGCCGTGGGCCCATTGGGCCCATATGGCCCCTTTCACCATCGCACCAAGTAGCAATCCAACAACAAGAGTAGTGATAAATACACACGATAGGAGATGGAGTTAATCCGCTCCAAGCACTTCTAGCCGATGCCCAACCCAAACGAGCTCGCCATAACGCGAAAGGATCACCAAGAAAGGTACCTTTGCTCTCCTCATAGTTCTCTCTATTTAAAGCCGACCAGATCCACTCCTATGTTAGCTTACCGATGTGGGATCCTCCATCATCGAGTTTAAATTCAACACCAACTCTTGCCATCCCAACATAGCAAAATAATCAACCTTTGCATGCCAAGGATTCAACCAAAGTCCTCCTATATGCCAACTCACGCCATCACCACTAGGCCACCAACTCATTTGTGTCATAAATCCAACACATTAAACTTTAAAGCGCACCTACTTGCTTCTAGATTTATTGAAAAGAAAAACCAAAATATATTGCAAGAGCCAAGACTTGAACCTTGGACCCTTGCTTCCTCTATGGCGTCACTTCCTTGTCCCCTAAGTGGCGTCACCTTGCCACTACACCACACTCCTTTTTGTGTCACAATTTCTCCAACAATATTCTTAAGGCCTACCTACTACACCTGTGGTTTGATCTACCTTAAATTTTTACTAGAGTCCGTGTTTGAACCCAAGACTTCTCCAACACTTCTCAAGACACTTAACCACTAAAATAAGCCTTCATTAACAAAATTTACATGCACAACAAAATATTAAAAGTGCCTTCAACCGCTCCCATGCTCAAGGCCCAAAACTTCTAGGCCCAAATTCAGGGTGTTACAAGTGGTACATATATGTAAAACAAGTTCCAAATATTCAAAATCTATAAAAAGTTTGAAGAAAAACATACCTTATACTTAAATTTTGAAGGAAAAATAATAATTTTTTCTTCTTTTCTTGCTAACACAAATATGAAAAAGAAAGATGATAAAATCTCTTCATCTTTTCTTTTCTTTTTATATATATTATTATATTACTTAAAAATATTATTACGTTAAGTAAACTATTAAACAAATATTAATTTATTATTATTTAACAAAATATCATTCAAAAGTCATCATGAGTAATTTAGCTCCTTTAAAAAGATTTTCTCTTTGTTTTTATTAAGAATAATTTTTTTAATATTATTTTTAATTCTATAAAATATTGGAGGGGCTTACTTATATTTTTAAGAGGGTTATTATATATATACAAAGGAAAAAATTGCATAAATCTTAAACCTTTTGGGGGCCATGTCCCGAGGGGACCTCATTGTGGCTTTGTCATAGTTTGTATAACTTGTTTAGAATTTATTGAAAAAAGGTTTAATACACACTTTAATCCTTAAAGTATATTGTCTTTTCCACTTAGGTCCTTAAAGCTTTTTTGTCCAATTCAGTGCCTAGTGTTATTAGATTTTCCTGTTCAGTCCTTTAGATTTTTTTGCCCGAGCAATCATGTGCTACCACATGTCATACAATGACATCTTCATATTAAAAACCTTCAAAATACTTAAAAATTTAAAAATATTTGCAAAAATATACAAAATTATTTAAAATTAAAAACTAATAAAACTTTTAAAATAGAAAAATATAAAATTATATTTACAAAAAAAAAAAAAATATAAAATAAATTTAAAATTAAAAAATTTAAAATAGAAAAATTATAAAAAACTAAAAATATTAAAATTGTAATATTTATAGAATTTTATATATCACATCTACAGAAGTGCTTTTGAAACATGTTTTTAATAAAAGCAAATAATAGTTTAGCTCAATCAGCATTATTACCTAAAATTTTAAAAACACAATATGTTTATAATTCTAATGATATTATTACTTAAAAAATTAAATCTTAAATTAGTTGTCATATTAGGTAGTTTTTAAATATATACGGATTATTACAAATTTTAATTATATATATGACGCAATAATATGAATTTGGATGGTTGCTTATAATGTATATATTAAAAAACAAAATATACTATTTATAAATATCAAAATTATTTATTCAAATACATTGTATAAAATTTAAATATTTCTATATAACTTAAGAATAATGTTTAAAAACATAATATTCTTTTAAAACAAATTGTTAGATTATAATTGAGTCTACAATACTCACTTTAAAGATGAAACTGTTTAATGTTCCATACAACTAAACTTAAATAGTTTAAAATTTTAATCTTCTTAGTATTTTTAACAATTATTTTTAATTAAAAATCGTTTAGTAATTTTTCGTTGTATCTCATTAAAGGTGATAATTAAATATTTATTTATATGCTTACTGTTTATTGAATTGACGTTTTTAATAAACTCTATGCATATTAGACACGTGTACTGTTCTGTGCTGTCTGCTAGACTTCGTGGCCCCACATGCGAACTCTTAAGGTATATTCAAGCTGGGACTATGAGTTCTTCTTGGCACATGCGAGCTGAGACCGCAAGTTCCCCTTGCTTCTCATTATGAGGTTTGCACGCATCCATCTGGTAGAGCCTAATTGGGTTGCGAGTAGGCCACCGAGACTTTATCTGGTTTTCGGGTTAGTGATCATACATATATAATAAAAATAAAAAGATTTTATTTATATGTAAATAAATTTTAAATAAGATTAAACAATTAAAGTATTTTAATTTAAGTTATAAATAATTTATTTAAGATAATATTTTTAAATATATATATATATATTAAAGATGGAAATTAAAATAAAAACTAAATAAAATATTTCAAATAAAATATAATAATTTTAAATATATAATTAAAATAATTATGTAAGGATTAAATTTTAATTTTATCCTAAAAAGTTATTTTTAAAGAATATTTATTTTATAATAATATTTATTAAAATATTGACATAAAAATTAATAAAATGTTTATGATATACAATTAAAATTAAAATTAAAAGTTTAACAATAATATTAGTTTCATAGGGTTAATATTTGGTACACTAGGCAATGTAACTTTTTTTATTTCACAAGTAACTTTAAAAAATTATCATGTGTATTTTTTAAAATATTTTACTATACTGCCTCTAACTTTACTTGTGAAGTTTAAAAACACTACTAGTGTAACATCCTGAAATAGGGCCTAAACGGAACAGTGGTTGCGAAACCACAAATCCGAGGTAGAATGTAACGGCCTAATTTTCAGTGGTGTCAAAAATTGTGATTTGAGATCACTAAATCGGACAAATAAGATTGAACAAGATAGTAACTTAATATTTATGAGTCAAGTAAGAATTTAGAAGAATTTGTGAAATGGTGAAATTAGTGAATTAAAATAATTTATTAGGTCAGACGGGTCAAAAACGAGGTATCGAGACCTCGAATTTGAAAATCAAGCTATAAATATTTTTATAAATATTTATGAAGTGTCATTGAGTTAGTATTAAAGTTTCGTTAGAAAATTTTGATGTTTGGATAGCTAATTAATTAAAAGGACTAAATGAAAATAGCTCAAAATTTGTTAAATTGTGAGTAAATAGCTTAAGTATTTAAAAAAATGGATTTAAAGAGCAATTAGACCCAAAGGTTAATGGCTGGACGGTTTGGGTATGAAATAAGTAAGAAAACAATGTGAACAAGGGACAAAATTAGAATTAGCATAAAAGTTAATAGTTAAAAAAATGATGTAATTGAAAATCTAGACATTTCTTCATCTTTCTCAGCCAGAAACGCCGTAGCAGGTCTCCTATGCTGGTTTTTCATATTTTTGCACCATGTAAGTTCAATTTTTACTATTTCTTAGTAATTTTTATGTTTTGTGACTTTTACAATTAGGTCCAATCATCTAATTCATTAGTTTTTGATTTGGTGGGTGAAATTGGAAGTTACCCTGGCTGAGTAAGGGTAGTTTATGATGAATTATTATGAAATTGAAGTTCTAATTTCATATTAAGGTTGTTTTATTAAGTCATTTTGATAGAAAATGGTATTTAGGACCTAATTGTGAGCAAAATTGTGAATTAGATGTTGGTGTTGAAATTCAGAATATCAAAGGCTGTGAAATAGTTTATAATGATAAAATAAAAGTGTTAATTTAGAAAAAAATTAGTTCAATTGATGGGTGAATTGAGCAGGGACTAAATTGTAAAAACTGTAAATTTTGGGGTAAAAGTGCAATTTTGAATTTTGAACAGCATAAATTGTGAAGTGAAATAGAAATCAAATAAATGCTAATGAGTAGAAATATTTTATATTATAGATCAAGAATCCAAAGAAGAACGAGGAAAAGAAAAAGTAAAGGACTAAATTGTAAGGTTTAGTCACATTTTGTATCAAGGTAAGTTTACAGTAAATAAATGCAATATTCTTTTATATTACATTATTATTTTCAATTTCCAGCATTTATATATTATGTTATGAAAATATTTAAAGTCGAATTTAAGGTGAAGTAAGAGGAAAAGTGTTAGAAAGCCGGTTGAACCCTAGGAATGTTAGGATATTAGGGTTGACAGACGAATGAAATGAGCCATGTAAGTCCATATTAGAAATATGGCTTTGGAGACAGGATTGAGCCATGTAAGTCCATATTATATATGGCATTGGAGACAGAATAATTCATGTAAGTCCATGTCAAAGACATGGCATTGGCGAGATATTGATAGACGAGACGACCCTAGTATCCTTAGTATTCCGAGTGGTTCAACGGGTCAGGATACGAGTTAAATTACAGTGAATTAACAGCAAAGGAAAAGTAGATTATACTTATGAAAAAGGAAAGGTCAGATAAGAAAGAAGGTAAGGGAATAAAGAAGAAGATAGAAATTGAGAAGTAAAGAAATTTATGATGTTAGATGATATTATGCATAATTATCCATTATGTTGAATGTTGTGATTTATTTGCTTGTAAGCTTACTAAGCCTAGTGCTTAATCTCTTTATTTTCTTCTTCTTATAGTACTTATCTAGTCACTCGGGGATCGAAGGAAATGTCGGAGGCCGATCACACTATCAAAGAAATAACTCGGTATAACTAGACGTTTTGTTTTAGGTATGGCATGTATAGAAACTTAGCTACTTTTGGTATAATATGAATAATGAATGATGTGTAAATATTTGCTAGTGATTAGCTAAGAAAATAGTTGATGATATACATGTTTATTAATATGTATGATTGAATGATGATTATCACATGAAAATTATGAAAAATGTGAAAGTAACCTAAAAACAGATTCAAGTAACAGAAATGATGTAACTTTGAAAAATCACTAAAAATTGTAGAAACATAGTTTGAAGATGAATAATATATGAAATTAAAGCTTATTATGTATATTTTCTTATGGAATAAGCAAAACAGGTAAAAGTATTATATTTTATGATATATCTGAGTTTTAGTGAAACAGGGTCAGAGCGATTTCTGGATCCCCTGTTTCAACTTTGGAAATTCACCATAAATTGTACAAAACTAATTAGAAGGTATAATTTATATGGTTAGAATGCTTGTTGAATCTAGTTTTGAGAGAAACAAACGACTTAGTCATATGAATTTTGTACAGGAAGAAAAATGGTTCGTAGTAAGAAGAGGTCAGTGCAGTCGAGTTTTGAAACAGGGGAAACTTTAACTAATAAACTGTACTAATTGGCTAAGTCAAAAATTCTAGAAAAAAATTAGTAGATATATATATGAGTCTAGTTTCATGAAAAATTTACGGATCTTAATTTCAAGTTTTGAAACTCGAGAAATGAATTTTTAAGTAACCATGATGCAGAAAAACAGTTTATTCCGAAAATTAAAATAAGTGATTTAGAGTTGTTTAAAAGGTAAGATAAGTTTAGTAACACCTCAAGTTTGACTCCGGTGATGGTTTCGGGCGTGGGGGCGTTACAACTAGCTTTACCGAACATTATTTCTTTATAATATTTAAAAACAATTGTTGAAAAGATATTTAATTAATCTTAACTAAAACTTATTGTAAATATATTATAATATTGTTATTTAATAGTTTTATAATTTATTATGTTGAATGCATTAAAAAGTAAATATATTATAAAAAATTAAATTTGTATTACTATTCGTAAAAAATAATTAAATTCAATAAAACAAAAATGATCATCTTTATTTTATATCTACTAAAAACAAATTGTTATTATTTGAACTAGATTTTATAAAATTTATTTAATTTATAATAATAACTCAACGTTTAATAAAATTTATTTCTATATAAAATCCTATGTTGACTTGATGGTCGAGTATTCATTACTCTAAGTGTGACTTGGATTGAACTCGTGTTGGTTATGCGTTGTTGTTAGGGCTTTGCCCTCCTAATTATTCTATATACATTTTAATTTTTCAATATTATTTTCTCTTTATTTGCAGATTCATTTGTCATTTATTTTAAATTTACTTAATAATATTTTTATTATTTAACTTTCTGAATATTGGGGTAAAATGTATACAGCTCCTAAGTGATTAATTATATTTTAGAAAATTTAAATTATCAAATGGATGATATTGTAAAATACATCATTACTTAAAAATTTACAAGATTTATTTTCAAGTAATATACAAAAACTGCATGAAATTGTTTTAATGTTTACAACATAATACTTTTATCATTAAATTAAAAAGTTATTAACGACTTAAGAGATTTTTGAACTATTAATATGAGAAATAAAAGATATTCGACATTAGTTAAAAAATTTGTCAAGGGCCTTGGTCCCTTAAAATGATTTTTTTATTTAGATCATTTTATAATTTATAAAATTTTAAATTAGTTATGGTAAAATTGTGCTTTGCCCCCAATATGATAAAATTTTGATTTAATCCTTTAAAAATTATAAAGACGTAGATGTTAAAATGGTGAAATTATATTTTTACTATTGTAAAATATATAATTTAATTCCAACCCCCTCCAAAAACATTCTGGCTCCGCAACTGAGCTGCTCATTGATCTATTGTTAAATACCGTTAAAAAAACTTTTGAACAAATAAAATTACTATACATGACAAAAATATTTTAATTAAATATTTTTTTTCTTTTTTCTTTCATCTTCTTCCTCTCTCTTTGTTTTTTTAGGGTGAACTATATTATTAGTCACTCAACTAAAAAAGTTACAATTTAGTCATTAAGTTATTCAAAAGTTTTCTTTTAAATCATTGGGCTGTTAAAATCGATGTTATATAGATATTCGCACTGCTTGTACCAATCGAAAGCTCTCTTCTACGGTTCAATTTGTCTTCATGAAACAACTTTAGATATCATGGATTTGTGAACCAAAATTCAAGTAAGTTTTTTCTCCGATCTCTGATCTTCGATATTGACCATCAGGTCAACTTGGATCTAAAGTATGTTCTTCTACACGTCAATGGGCATTGATCCATTGTATTGATTATCGAATTGTTACTTGAAACTCGTTGGCGAAACTTTTTTTTTTTAATATTAACAACCCAATGACTTAAATTAAAATTTTTGAATAATTCAATAAACAAGTTATAAAATTTAAGTAATCAAAACGAAAATTGACCTATAATTTAGTGACAAACGGTATAGTTTACTTTTTTTTTTTTTTTTTTTACTTTGTGCTTGAAGAAGAAGCTTACCATATGTTTTAAAAACTCCAAACATACATACATAATTTTCATTTAGAATCCCCCATATGTAAAAGGAGAGATAGATAAGTAGCAGTTTGGAGTGGAAATGAATAAAGGAGAGACAAAGAAGGAAATGTCTAAAATGGAGGATTACATTTTCAGGCCGTTTCAAGAGATCGGTATAATCATAGTTTAAGGGAGAGACGGTGAAGCAGAGAAATATTTTATTTTATTTTTATTTATTTTATTTAATTAAAATGTCATGTGGTATATTTCAACATGCTCTGAATTTTAACATTTTATTTAATTTTTTTATTTTTTAATATTTAAATTTGTATTTTTGTCAAATCACCCCAACATAAAGAATTATCTAGTGGATAACACGATAGCATTTAATTAATTTTTAAAATTTTAAAAATTCAAAATAAATATGAGAATAATTTTTTAAAAATTAAAAATCATTAAAAAGTATAAAAATATAAAAAGTAATTTTAAAAATTAAAATTAATTAAAATTTGACATATCATCCATATGACAACCGATGTATATGCCATGTCAAGAATGTTAACAAGTGTTAACTTTTCCATCCATTTTGGGTGATTTGACAAAAAAAAAAGAGTTAAAGTTCAAAGGCCAAAAAGGTAGAAAATTAAATAAAAGGATAAAATAACTTTTATTGTAAAGTTTGACGACAAAAAAATTAACAGACCTAAAAATAATTACTCGCTTAAAATTTAAAATTTAACTTATTATTAAATTTATTTAAAAATAATTACTCACTCAAAGTCAAATTTTACTATTAGTCTTTATAGTTTATACAATGTGTAATTTGCGAATTTAATCTTTGTACTTCAAATTGATTATTTTAATTATGTACTTTCCAAATTTTAAAATTTTAGTTTTGACCTAAATTGTAGTTGTTAAATCATCAAATTCAATTCTATTATTTTTAAAATATTATCGACAAACATATTATCATATGCTTAATGCCCTGTCAACGTGCTATTTTTACATAATACTCGTAAAAACCATGTTATTTTAGTTAAGGGATTTAATAGTTGTTGGACTGAAAATGCAAAATTCAAAAAATATAGTGATTAAAAATGATCAAATTAGAAAATAGAGATTAATTTTACACTTACATACAATACTGAATAATAAATTTAACATTTATTATTTGGGTGAAGACTAAAATTTTAAAATTCGAAAGTATAAAAACTAAAATCAACCATATTAGAATACAAAAACTAAAATCGTAACTTATAGGGACTAATTGTAGAATTTTACCTATTAGAGATACATTATACATATAGTTGCTTACGCTTAGACTTGTTCATGGGCCAGTCACCCAACCGGACCCAAAGGTCAGCTCAAAAAGTGAGAGAGTTTTGGTAAAAATATAAGCTCGAAAAACGAGTTTGAAAAAAAATAAGGGCTGTTTAGAAAATGAGCTGGGTCTCGAGTAAGGAGTTTTGGCCTGAGTTTGGCCCGGCTTGAATATACAAAGAAAAAAATTGCTATTTTTTTGCTGTTTTGTTGCTATTTTCTTTCTTTTTTTCCACTATTTTACTATCATTTCACTATTATGTTGTTATTATTATGTTGTTATTATTTGAATATTGTATAACTCTTGTTTTATTGTTAATTTTGTTATTATTTTAGAAATATTTACTTATTAATTTGCACTTATCTTAATGTTATTTTAAGTATACATATGTTTTTAAATTTATTTTTAATTTGTTGAGAAATATTTATTTTAATATTTTAATAATTTTGATGTATTATATTTTTTTAGTAATTTTAATGTATTATATATTTTTAAAATTTTATATAGAAAATAATATAAAATTAATACAGTAGGCTGAACCCAAATTTTAACAATTTTATTCGGTAAGATTTGGAAATTTTAAGCTGACACCCACACCTAAAATTTTGGTTGGTCCCGGCGATGAACAGCTTTAGTTATGCTTCTGTTAATCAGCATGAAACAGCTCAGCCCAGCCCAGCTCTGCCGAGTTTTTGTTCTCTTACCCTCCCTCCCTCCCTCCTCCCGTCCTTCCTTCCTTCCCGGTTGCTGCCGCTGCCGCCTCCGCCTGCGAGATGTGATGTGATGTCATATCGTTTCATGATTTACGGTATACTAGTTTCTTCGTATTTTTTTCTTCTTTTACGAATTTTTTTTCACCTTCTTCACCATCGAAGTTTAAGGTTCCTTGCTCTTTTTTTAATCCTTTAAACAACATAGCTTTGCTGCTTCTAATTCGTAACTGTCTCAATTTTCAATTTTGGCTTTCCCCCGTTTTCCCTTTTCATTCAATGAAGAGACGAATCAAAGATTAAGAGGATTCCCCCCTTCAGTCTCTTCTCTGCGTGACTGACGATAACCACACTATTAGCCTGCCTTAATTTTGCAATGGCCTTTTCGGTGTTCAAATTCGACGATTTAAGAGGCTCCCGTGAATTAGATATATTTGTTTTTGAATCTTGAAAAACTTAGACATAAATAATATAAGGCCGGTCGCAGGCAGTGGCAGGTAAGCAAACGAGTTGCTGCCCGAAGCAAAACCAACCAAAATGGGGAAGAGAAACAGAGAGAGAAGAAAATCTGAAAAGCCGTGTAAGTCGGACCAACTTGTCGCCGTCCCCATCGGTTCCCCTACTCCTCTTGCTAATCTATCACTCAACTCTGTAAGTTTTCCTTTCTTTGTTGTGTCTTCCTTTTCATTTGCACTATTTTTCATTCTTATAAGAATTGAATATTGGGGCTACAGGTGGTACTGCATGATTGGTGGTTGTGCATGGTGCTGCCTAAGGGTTTGGCTGTTGGAGGGTTTCAATGCAGAGGGTAGCCTCTCTAACTCAACCTTCAATTTTTGTTTTTTTTTCTTTTCTTCATATAAATATAAATATGGATACAGATATCTAAATAAAAGAGGAGGAATTTGCTTTTTCTGAAGCATGCATGATTCTCAGGAACTATCTTTTCCATGTGGATTTAGATGAGGCTTAACTCTATCCTAGTGTTAGTACTCCACGTTTGTAAATACTGATGAACAAATAGCCCCTTTTTCTTTCTTCTTTTTCTAGTGGTTTTATTTATAACTAGAATTGACATACCCACTATTTGGGGAGAAATTAAGAAAAAAATATAAAAATATGTAAAAATGATTTTTTTTGTGGTTAGAAAAAATAAAGATGGTAAAAGAAATACTCATATTTCTTTAAAAAGAATAATTAATTTTAAGTTATGATTTAAGAATAATAAATGACTTACATCATTATAAATATATGTTTTGTACATTTACTTTGGTCATTTTGTTTTAATAATTTCACTTACTGAATTGGTGTCGGTTTAATTCGTGACATACAGGAGGCAAGGACAAAGAGTGTTGTGCTCTGCAGCCATTGCCAAAAGACATGATGCCACCACTCTTGAAACTGCCGATGGCATCACAGTTGCTATTAGTGGATTCATCAATACCTCTCGTACACTTCAAAATGGCTTTTCACCTAAGGTGAGGTTTCTCATTAGACTAGCTATTGATTCTTATCCTTGCCAACAATATCATTTTATCATATTCCTAATAGTAAGACTATATTATATGATCTTCTTGAAACCTTGCTTTTGCTTAAATTTAAAATTCATCTTAGGACAGCTAAACCAATTTGATAAATGAAATTTGGATATACATCCTGTCGGATCACAATGCACATGTATTTTGTTAACTCCACTCCTCCCCTTGGAGCTCAAATTTCTTGATCTTAATCCCTTGCAGGTTTGCAGTCATTTCCTCTTTGGATTTCCATATGACTGGGAGGAATATGCTTCACATTCTAATGAACAATCTTTCTGTAGTAGCACTGAAGCAAGCAGTACTACTAGTTTGCTTCACAGCAACGCTATGTCTTTGCCACTCCCTTCTTTAGACAATCTCCATGTCCCTGCTGCCAGGATACGTGATCTTCTGATGCTTTCTGCTGGAGATTCTCCAAACTCAGTTTTTGATCACATGCTGCTGCAAAAGTTGAGCACCCATGATTCTCAAAATGCTGAAAGTACTACGGCTGATTCAAACATGGGAAATAAAGATCCTAAAGACTGTCCTTATTCTGTTGCTGATGGTGAAAATTCGAATTGTCATAAGGAGAAGGTTATTCAGAATCACGTAGATGATAATAACATCTTGTGTTCAAGGAGTAAAACAACAGTGGGATCTTGGAATGAGGATGTGAGCATCCTTACCCCACCTAATACTAGAGGTGTAATCACCAGAAGCATGACAAGGTTGAAGCGCCGTACTTCTGAAAGGCTGAAGAGACTGAGACTTTCTTCATCAGAGTTAAAGGAAAAAGTATTGCGGAGATAAGACCAATAATCTCTCATCTCTTGCTAATCCTTTTTCATTCCTTAGCTTTCGACATACATCAGAGCCTCAGGAAGATAGCAACTACAGGTGCTTTAAGAGGGAGTTGTGCATATATGCATGTGTGTGTATATATATACATATTTCTCCTTTGGCTATTACTAATGATAAAATAGAACCCTTGAACTAGTTTAGTTTTGTTAAATATGCCTGTATTTTTGTTGTACCCGAATAAGCCCGTATTAGTGAAATGTTGATTTATGCATAAATTGTAAATTAGGGGCTTATTTGGATAAAAGTTAAAGATTGCTTGCATGGTCACACATAAAAGAAAACTTTCACTGGACATAAATCTCGATATATGGAAGTACTTACAAAGATCAATATGTGGATATGAGAGCAATAGCTGTAACAGGAAGGCCAAATGCTGAAATACCTTGAGGTAAAGAATACGGCTGATTTACACCAATCACAATGAGCAACAGAGGAAGAGCTTCCCACTGCAAAGCAAACATGTTTACCTATAATGTAAGAGAGAAGCCACTGAATACCGCACAAAACCAGGTATGAGATGTGAACTTAGTGCATGAAATCATTGTATTGATGTGTAGTTTCTTCTAATTATATTCATTTTTAAGTAGATGATATGTTTCGAAACTAAGCTGCATCGCAGAAAATCCTCGCCTCATTATCATCTTCAACAAAGCAACAATGACCAAAACCTGCATGTCCACCGACCAAATATAGAGAATTTTACGAGGAACACTTCTGATATATGAGTGGAATAGATGGTGCAGCATAATTAAGAAGCATGCGAATAAGTGGAAGATATAGGTGCCAATAAGAGCCAAGGTTTAATAGATTGTAACAAAACTTACCTTAAAGAGGTTGCTCAGGAGCATCTTCATGGTTGCAGCATTGAAATAAAGCTGCCAATAAGCAATTCACATCAATTAGTTTTTCTTTCACCCAGAATTCGGTTGAATTGGTATACAAGGTAACTCAATTGAATAAGCGAAATTCTTTAAAAACCTCAATTTAATATACTAAAATAAAGTACGTTTAAATCTTTTAATTTTAACAAACAGCTAATCATTTAAAATTTATTTAAAAATAATTATTCACTTAAAATTTTTAGTTTTAAATTTTAACTTATTTTTAAAATTTATTTAAACAATAATTACTCACTTAAAGTGAAAATTTGCTATTAGCCTGTAACTTGTTGATTTGATATTTGTAGTTTATAATTGTTATTTTTATTATGTTCTTTTCAAATTTTAAAGTTTCAATTTTGACCCAAATTGTAGTTTAATTAAATTTTGTTATTTTTAAAATTTTATGCTAGAAAAATATTATCGCATTAAGTAATACCATGTCAATTTGTTATTTTCACATAATAGTCATGAAAAGTCATGTGATTTTAAGTAGTTCAATGGTAGTTAGATTAAAATTTTAAAATTTGAAAAGTATAAAAATTAAATTTACAAATTACATATAACACAAGACTAATATCATAAATTGAACTAAAATATTTAATTTTTATTATTTTGGTGAAGGATGAAATATCAAAATTCGAAAAATATAAAAATTAAAATTAAAATTAATCCTAGTAGAATACAAAAACTAAAATTGTAACTTATAGGGACTAATAGCAGAATTTTACCTTTTAGAGATACATTATACATAGTTGGTTATGCTTCTACAAATCAGCATGAAACAGCTCAGGTCAGCCCAGCCCAACCCTGCTGATTCCTCGTTCCTCATTCTTCCTTCTCTTACCCTTCCGTCCCTCCTTCCCGGTTGCTGCCGCTGCCGCTGCCGCTGCATCTTGGCATCACCTCTAATTCCATACTTTTATTTCCTCCGCCTGCGAGATGTGATGCCGTATCATATTGTTTCATGATTTACGGTATACAAGTTTCTTCGTATTTCTTTTTCTTCTTTTACGAAATTATATTCACCTTCACCATCGGAGTTTAGGGTTACATGCTCTTTTTTAATCCTTTAAACACCATAACTTTGCTGCTTCTAATATATAACTGATTCAATTTTCAATTTTCAATTTTGGCTTTCCCCCGTTTACCCTTTTCATTCAATGTTGAGATGAATCAAAGATTAAGAGGATCCCGCCCCCCTTTTAATCTCTTCTCTTCGTGACTAGCAATACCCACACTATTAGCCTGCCTTAATTTTGCAATGGCCTTTGCTTTTCTTTATAAGCTGCAAAACCTATGGCCTTTTTCGGTGTTCAAATTCGACGATTTAAGAGCCTCCCGTGACTTAGTTCAGAAGCTTTTGATACCTGACCGCATTAAAAAGTTCGTTTTCGCCGTTAGGGTGCCTCACTCTCAATCTGTCATTTACATACTTTCTGTTCAGAACTTATCTGAGAGGTCGGCTGCTGATGCCGAGTGTCTTATTAGGGAACTTAGACCTGAGGCTGTCGTTGCTCAGATTGGTAACCACGCGGCTCTCTCCGATATTCAATCTGAAGACAGTCTTGTTGTTAACACTGTTCCCACTTCCTCTTTTGAAGTTCTCAAACGATGCTTTGTTGATAAGATTAACAAGGACCAGTATGATAATGTGGCTGGCAATTTGGTTTTGAGAGAGATATTTGGTGTTGGTTTTCATGGCCATTTCTTGGCTGCCAAGAGGGCAGCAAGGGAGGTTGGTTCGGCTTTTGTGGTTCTTGAATCACCGTTTCCTAATAGTTTTCTTGAATATGATCCCTCCAAGGAAGTTGAGGTAGGGAGCAAAATTCAAGGTCCTGTTAATAGTTTGGTTCCAAAAAAAGGCACTTCGGCTCCCGTTTCCAGTTTTACGAGGTCCTGTATTATCAATGATGTTCAGTCACAGATGGTGAAGTTCTTATCTTCACATATAAATTTTTTGGAGCCTGGTTCTGTTTCTGAGGTGGGAACAAATGAAATTCAGCTGACAGCGAGTTACAAGGCTCCACCATTTGCACAATCAATTTATCCACTTCTTTTGGATCTACATGATATATTTGTTGATCTTCCTTCAATGGGAAGAGCACTAGCACTTTCACAGAAGCTGCTTTTAGATGTAAACAGAGGGGAAGTTGTGGATACCAGGATAATGTCAGAAGTTTACACTTTTAGAATTGCTGTTGAAGCACTGAGAATTGCACTTAACAACGCTGGCCAGCTGCCCATTGAGAAGCTACGGAATGTCAGCACATCTGAGATTGCTTTCTCTGAGCTCCCTGTTGAGGACAAGTCCCATGCAATCCTTGCACAGGCTCTTCAAAGTCAGGCTAAAAAGTTCAAGACTGTAGTAGCCATCGTGGATGCTAGTAGCTTGGCAGGTCTCAGAACAAATTGGAACACTCCTGTTCCTCCAGAGGTAAAGGAATTAGTTGACCATCTTGTTGTAGATGATGTAGGTGATGGGGAAACCTCAAACCACACTGACAATAAGCGGTTGTTATCTAATAAATCTGTGGCGGCAGTGGGTGCTAGTGCAACAGCTGTTTTAGGAGCTTCATCCATCTCTAAAGTTATTCCTGCATCAACTGTCATGAAGGTTGTGACTTGGAATATTCCTGCTTCAGTTAAGTTAGCTATGAGTCAGACCCAGAAGGTAGTAGGAATCGCACTGGGTAAAACTCTTGGTCCATCAAAATTTGTGGTCCCTGGACTTGCAAATTCTGGAGCAAATTCGTCTCTCTTCAAGGCAGCTGCTTCAGCCGAAAAAATCCGAACAGTGGTCCATGGTGTTATTGCCTCAGCTGAAAAGACCAGTTTTTCAGCAATGAGAACAGCTTTCTATGAAATAATGAGGAAAAGGCAGGTGCAGCCAATTGGGGTCCTACCATGGGCTACTTTTGGGTGTAGTATTGCAACTTGCACCAGCTTGCTTGTATATGGAGATGGTATTGAATGTGCAGCTGAGTCTCTTCCTGCAGCACCCTCAATTGCCAGTTTGGGTCGTGGGATTCAGAGTTTACAGCAGGCATCTCAGGCAGTGAGGCAGAAAGATGAAAACAGAATACAAAAATCTATAGAACGCTTAATGTACAGGTTGAAGAAGGCAAAGATTCAATAGGGCTGATTCTTGTATTTAATTATTGTATACTATTAAGTATTTGGTAACGTGATGCCTGAAGTTGAGGTAAGAAAGAACACTCTGTACATAAAAATCCATAGCAGCGGTTGTTTGTTACAGCTTGATTCATGAGTGCTCAAGGCAATTTTTTTTTTTTTAAGTTATGTTAATACATTTCACATTTTATTAAATAAATGCAGGATTTATCTTTATCCATCTCTTCCAATACCTTGAGTGAAGTTACAATCATAAAATTACCTTTAGAGCAACTTTCACAAACCCAAGAGCAACATCTTTATTAATATTTGTTAGCTATTAGGAATTCATTTAAACAATATTAGGTACTTTAATGCATTTGCAGATGCAAATTTGCTTGCGGTAAAATGGTTGTATTTGTATATCTGTCATGTAATTCTTTTACTGTTATCATTTCGTTGAGATAAAGAACTTTAAGTTGGATGTGATGTATCTTTTCTTAATGGCTAATGCTGTTACCATTAATCTGTTCATAACTGCTTGCTTCCATTATGTTCTTACAGATTTCTGAAGTTCGAAATGAGTTGTTCTGAAAGGTATATAGATTGCATGTATGGCTTTGTAATCTTTGCGTGTTTTTCCTTCCCCCCGCCCCCTTAAATACCAGCAGTTACCACTTGAAACTTTAGGAACTAGAAACCAGCGAGTGACTTTAAGATTTAAAACTGAAAGCCATTTGTTATTTTACTATTGAGTTTCATGGTGTTTTTTCCTTTTTTTGCTTGTTGATCTTGGTACTCTAGTCAAACTGCGGCTGCTGTCAATATCATTATCAAATATGTCTTCTCCTCTACCTATCTTATCACCGGACTTTGTTCTCTCATGCAGCACCAATCACACGCAAGCACATCAAGTGCTGGTTATAGCACTTCTAGCAGCTTTCTTGATGCTACCGAGATCACTACTGGGCTCTTATGGAAAACCTCAATATCCAGTACAGGAGGAACTATTATTGGAAGTTTGGTATCAGCCCTTTCAAGCAAAACTATAGTCAAGAGATTGGTGATGCACAAGTTATTATTAATCCTATTATCAATAACATTGAAATCCCTGATGATAATGTTCATGTTAATAATAATAGTTTCAGCTTGATTTTAAGAACAATCAACATTTTTATTTGTTGAATGTAAGTTCAAACCCATGGCTGTGACTAGATTTTGCTATCTCTATATTCTCTCCTATTCCAAGCAGGAACTTTACAAGGCTTGCACATACGTGATCAAAAGGTATCTATATGTCTCTCATGACTTTTTCTCTATTCTTCTTTCATCGTTCTTTATTTAATGGGTATTCCTTCATTCTGCTCCTTTATTTCATGTGATGAATTGCTTTATAACTTTCGACACCCCTTAAAATTTATTGTTAGCTATGTACTTTGTTAAGTTTCGAGGAATTAGAATGAGAAACGACATTTGATTGCTTAATCAAGGAAGTTGAGGTTTTGTGAAATTGATAATGGCTAGGCTAGGATACTGAATATTGATTTTATTTACTTAGATCTGCCTGTTGTTCTCTCTGTACAGTTCACTTCCAATCGACACGGAAGCATGTAAACAGTGCCTTGAAGAAAGCAGGTCTTGATGTTTCGTCATCAAGTAACCTTGTTCCTACGTTTCATGTCATAATGGCAAATCCAAGCCAAAAGAAGAGCTGCCCCTAGGGGGGAATCATCAGTAAAGCTACTATCAAGGAAGCACGCACTAGCTAGCTGAACTTTTCTAAGCTACCGCAGATGTGACAAACGCTAAAGAAATCAAAGGTGAGACTGACTTACTTCCTGAGCAAGTTATTGGAATTTTTTTTTGTAAACAGAGGAGGGCATTGTTTAGACACCTTAAAGCTTCTTTAAGATTCATTCTTTTCATCTCAGAGTTGATGTTTTGTTACCCATCTCATCAGCTTCTCAGTTTTTACCGTGTCAAGATGGAGCAATATCCTTTTTCTTTCTGTCACTAAATATCATAATTCATATCGAAGTCGAGCTCTTTCTTTAATTGTGTGAGCTATTATTATTTTAAAACAGTGTGAGCTAATTTTAATTTTCAACAATGCTATCCTTATGCATGCATACATACAAACACACTCGTATTAATCATTTCATCTTTTAAACTTTTAGCTTAGGATTATCAATTGTGTTGCATTTGAAAACGTAAGTCTTAGATTTGCTGTCAATATTCATAGTACTTGTTTGTTTAGTTGTTTTTATGCTCGATCTTGTGATCCTGTTATCCCTCGATCCAGGTGTCTACAGGCCAAGTCAAAGAGCAATTTTCAACGTTGACATATTAGTGACACGATAATCATAGGTATTACTTGTGAATAGCAGTAACAAACAGCACTACGGCAAATGACCAATGTTGCATGCATGCCTTCTCACTCAGATTTTTCTTGATTGTTATAGCATTTTTAGTATATTTGCATGGAGCCTTGGAAAAACTTTGAAATCCTTTTTGCAGGTTAGTATGTATGACTATGACCAAATCAAGGCTTTTATTATCTTAACCAATTCAAATAGTTGCAAGTAACAATGTATTTCCTGTTCTTATTTTGTCCCACTTTAAGAGTTTTTGCAAAAAAAATAAAATTCTAATTATTACATCATTAAGATCTTATGTCAATTAGTAAACTCACATGACATTCATAAGATTTTTTTGGGGAAGGGTTTAAGAAACTTTCTATATACTTTTTATACATGTATTTTTATAATTTTATAATTTATTTAAGTGAAATTCATTAATCCATTCCATGAATGGAATTATATAATTTAGGAAAAAAAACAACAAACACTTGTCGTAAGTTGGGAATGATAAGTTTCATCAACACAAAAAAGGCTTCAACATTAATAGAACATTATGGCACGTTGATGTAATAATTAGAATAGTGGTCCTGCTTATAGGGTCAAATCAATTCGTTCTAAGAAGAAATATTTAAATATCAATCTCATCGATATCATTAATCTCATAAGTATAATACTAAATCCAATCAATCGAATCATTTTTTTGAGAAATACGAGACATCTAAGTCATACAAGTAAAGAGATTTATTCATTGATAAGAAAAAGAAAAAACGTGAGCAGTGATTGGATTGATGAGAAAATAGAATCTTGGGTTGGGAACAATGATTCAATTGATGATAAAAAAAGAGAATTCTTGGTTCAATTCTCCACCTTAACGATAGAAAAAAAAAGATTGATCAAATTCTATTGAGTTTGACTCATAGTGACCATTTATCAAAGAATGACTCTGGTTATCAAATGATTGAACAATCGAGACCAATTTACTTACGATACTTAGTTGACATTCATAAAAAGTATCTAATGAATTATGAGTTCAATACATCTTGTTTAGCAGAAAGACAGATATTCTTTGCTTATTATCAAACAATCACTTATTCACAAACTTCGGGCATATCTAGAATGATTGCAAGTAGAGGCGAATCTAGGGGGTTTGACAAGGGCCTCGACCCTCCCTTAAAACAAAAAATTGCTATTTAAGCCCTTCAGAAATTTTTAAAATTTTGATTTAGTAAAGGTAAAATTCCACTTTGGCCCCTCCTAAAATTATAAAAAATTGATTTAATCTTTTAAAAATTATAAAGATTTAGACTATTAAAATTTAAAATTTTATTTTGGCCCCTCCTAAAAAAATTTCTGACTTCACCCTTGATTGCAAGCATTTAATACGATAAGGAAATTAGCTTGAATGGTCCAAAGTGGTGGGCATGAGCATCCACCAAAGCAGTGGACAAAAATTAGCAAAAAAATCGAGCATCCACCAACTAGAGAGGACGGAGACAAAATTATCTATAAAATTACTTTCAAAAGCAAGACTAAAAAATGTACTACAAGAGCAAATAAAAACTTTTAAAAGTGAAGACTTATTAAACAATGAAAAACAATATATATATATATATATATATATATATATATATAACTTAAAACAATACGGGCCTAAACCGACTCATGATATAATTTATTATTTTAAAATACTTTCAAAACAAAAACAAATTAATAAGCTGATAAAGAGTTATAAACTTTTTAAGAGAAACTGTTGGTGGCCGATGAGATTTTAACGACGACAAACATCGTCATTTGTCCATCATAACTTATAAAGACAACAAAGATATCTATAAAATAGATTTATAAAAAAAAAAAAGAATGCACATGAGTGAATGTAACGAAGAAAGAAAAAGAGAATTAGCAAGAGGAATAAAAAGGCGTAGGTAAAACAAAAGAGAAATTTTTAAAGTCTCGTTCTTTATTTTCAAAAAAGACTTATCACATATTATAATTTGTGGATGTCATGTGACATTGTGCTATTAGTTATCAGAGTTATATAATAAAATTTTTTGATGAAGTTGATTAGGTATTTAAAAAAATACCAACTTGGTTATTGGTTTGGCACTAACAACAAATAATATAATGGTACAGGAAAAGTTTTAAAATATATAAATTTATAACAAAATCTAAAAACTATAAAAATCAAGGGGACAATCATAAAAATTTAACCATCATTTGATCTCTGAAGCTTTCTGTTGTTCTCGTATACACGAATCTCCTTGAGGATATATAGAAAATTGTAGGTTTTTAAATTTTTAAATTTTATTTGATTTTTTATAATTTTCTATTATTTTCCATTTTATAAATATTTTGCACTTTCCTATATTTTTATAACATTTTAAATAATTTTCTCTATTTTTAAATTTATATATTTTATTATTTTAATATTTTTAGTGTTTCTTGCATTTTTAATAATTTTTATAATATATACAATTTTTGTGTCATTTATATTTATAATTTTTAATATTATTAATCTTTTGTATAATTTTTTAATAATTTTAATGATTTTAAATATAAAACACCAAAATTTCTCACCTGACACAATCTTGATGTGCCATGTAGTGAAAATAACCTCCAAAACAGTTATCATTACTTTTTATTTTTGATTGTAAATTTTATCGGTTAAAAAGACATAATAGATTGAAATTTTGACATTTAAGAGCTCAATTGAGTAAAAATAAAAAGAATTTTTTTTGAAAAAATCAAGATCTTTAAAGATTTTTAGTAAAAAAGTTAAGTACCAATTAAATACAAATTTAAGAATTAAAAATATGTTAATCAAATTATAATTATAAATTATTTAAATAGTATCAACTAGTAATTAAAAAACAATTTAAATTTAAAACATGAATATAAAAAACTTTTCATCAATAATATGAACAAAAAACACCCAAAAATATTAATAATTTATCCTAAAAATATTTACTGGATTAAAAATGATAAAAAGAACTATTTGGTTTATTTTAGTTTTGCTATTTAGAAAATTAATCCTCTCGAAAGAATAAAACAAAATAAAACAATTTAATCTCTATTTATTTTAAAAATGAGAAATTAAATAGGATAAATTAATGAAAAATATTGACGATGTTATTAATTATTTTTAGTTGCTCATTTTTTAGATTAATAGGACTAAATTACTTTATTTTTTCAAGAACTAATTTACTTTATATTAAATTGAGAAGAATTGGACATATTTGAAAAAACTATTATTTTTTAAAAAATAGATAAATAAAAATAAGGTAAACAACATTTAATGTCATTAAATTGTTACTAAGTCTATATTTTGATCATTTAATTTTAAAAGTTATAAAATAATCATTGAATTATTTAAAAATTTTATTTAAGTCGTTAAATTATTCGAAAGTTTTTATTTAATCTCCAAGTAATATCTTAAATAAAAACTTTTAAATATTCTAATAACTTAAATAAAAATTTTAAATTGTTTAGTGATTATTTTATAATTTTAAAATTAAGTAATAAAAATAAATTTATTAATAGTAGTGAGTAGTTTAAAAATATGTGGTAACAACTTTTATAATTATTTATAGTTCTAGAATCAAATCTTACGAGTCAAGTCATTAATAAACACTGAAATTTGGTAGCAGTAGTGCATTGTGGAGGGCAGGAAACTATAGTAAATTAAAAAAAAAAAATGTATTGGGACTGGAAATTTAGCAATTTGGTTTCTCTGCTATTTCTGGGATTTGCGTTGTTTCTGTATTTTCAATTTCACACATACCCATCACCATCTTCTCCGCTTCATATTGATAACATGGCTGAAGACGCCTCCCCAGAATCCATTTACGACTTCACTGTCAAGGTATATATTTCTTCTTTTTTAGCAATTTGGATACCCATCCACTAATACTATGTCTATGTTGGGAGTGGGGATTGAATGTTATTTATTTTTATCCTTTAAAACTTGAATTTCTTACTTCCCCCAAATTTTGTTTATTTGCTGCTGGGCCTGGATTTGTATTACTGTCGAATTACTTGTTGTTTTACTCTCTGCGTGTATTTATCATCGCTCTTATTAACTATTCATCATGCGCATCGATATCTGTTTAATAAAGGGGAAAAGGAAGTTAAAGCATTGTTGGTGTGCTTCGACTTTGCCGATAGCTTGGGAGTCACAGGTCGAGGAGTACATCAACAAGTCCGGTATTATCCTCGATTGAGGCTTTGTTTCCATCTTTGCCAAGAGATTTACGAGTTCACAAAGTTGGAGCCTCTCGTGTTGCCTCAACAGGTATAAGCCATGAATGCGGCACATGGTTTCTGAAAAGATAGCTTATGGCAAGGGTCTTGGCCTAGCTAGCTCAAGTGTTCCCTATAAATGATTTATATGCCATAGGTATGGGGTTAAGTCCAATGTGTGCAAATTCCTAGTTTGCTATAGTTTTGCCTGTTCAGGCATTTTGAAGCACTGTCATTATGTGAACTCATCAGAACTGTTAGTAGAGTCAGAAAGACAAAACCCCGACCGAAGATAATATTTGACTTGTGTGATATACCCTTTGGCTCTCGGTAGAACTGAGGCACGTCAACAAAGTTTCAACTGAATAAACTTCAATTTTTACAATCTGCAGGACATTCGTGGAAATGATGTAAGTTTAAGTGAATACAGAGGGCAAGTTGTTCTTGTAGTGAATGTTGCTTCAAAATGGTAATCTGCTCGATCAGTTATATGGCCTGATTTTTTAGCATAACTCTTCATCAATGACTTACACTTCATAGCTATTCATGTTAAATATCATTTTTCTCCATTTGGCAGTGGTTTAACCCAATCAAACTATAAGGAACTCAATGTTTTGTATGAAAAATACAAAAACCAAGGTCTGTCATTTGTCATAAATTGGAGACCTTTTTATGTTCTGTCTAATTGTTTGAATTGAAGCCTATAAATGTTATGCAGGATTTGAGATTTTAGCATTTCCTTGCAACCAGTTTGGGGGGCAAGAACCAGGAACCAATGAACAAATTCAGGAAGCTACATGCTCAATGTTCAAAGCAGAATTTCCAATTTTTGATAAGGTTGTAACCACGTAGACGCGTGCAATCTGTTATGAATATTTATCCGTTGTTAACGTTTATTGTATTATTCATTCTTTGCTTTTGGATCGTACTTCTTTTAGGTCCTCTTACAATCAACAATGTAGTCTGTTGAACTACAAATATGGTTTTCCCCTCTATGGCTCTATCTTATCCCACACTACTTATGCCAGCAATATGGTGACCTAGCAGGAAAATAATTAGCCTCCTTAGCATGAAAATGGGACCTATGTCATAACACACAAATGAGTGCACTTTGCAAAACGGGTGTCAATTGATCTACACAAGCCATATCCAATGAGCTGGGTCGGGTTGTGAGAATATGACTGTGACACAAAAGTTTCTCTCTTAGAGAGGAGTTGAAAGTCGATAAATATGCATACAAACCTATGGTTTCTTATACATCATATCTAACTATTGCAGGTCGAGGTAAATGGTAAGAATGCTGCACCTCTATACAAATTTCTAAAATCAGAAAAAGGCAGATACTTCGGAGATGCAATCAAGTGGAACTTCACAAAGTTTTTGGTGAATAAAGAAGGCAAAGTTGTGGAGAGATATGCCCCAACACATCACCCCTCAATATCGAGGTTAGAGTTGTTTTATTTTTCTGATAACATTTGATACCTGTAAAAATGTATGAACTCCATTAAATCGTTCCTTGTTACATTTCTCTCTTGCAGAAGGACATACGAGACCTACTCGGATCTTCTTAACTGTCAAGGTATAGAGCTACTACACTCAATATAGCATCAAAGAAACTGCAATGGTATAAATCATAGACTTTCCTCATGTCATTGTCAACAACATGATTAGAATGATTAGTGTCTGGTGGGCTTAGCTTGATGCTTGTTTTTGTCATGCTGTCTAAATTGTCAGAACAATATTTGATCAGTAGATAGACCTTTCCTCTGTATTTTGGCATGTTACACATAAATAAATTAATAAATGCGGCCAAACAAATATTGTTCAAGTCTAAGTTCTTTTCTTTGGATTCAACTTTTGATCTGATTATAGGACTGAGAGAGTGAACACCATTATCTTATATTATAACCTTACTCGATATGAACTAAAAAAAAGCAGCCCCATAAATTGACATAATGTCCCTGAAAATGTGCTTTCAAAAAGTTTGCAAATTATTAAGTAGGGAAAGGAGGCTGTTTAGTAATGTTATGATTGATGATGGTAATGTGGGCTTGAATTAGAGTTTAGTGCATGCCATGCCAGCAAGATGTAGTGTTATGGGAGCATTTATATTCTGTTAATAAGCATGTTTGTATTTCTGTTATTACCGTTGCAGAAGTTAGTTGTTTAGGAGGGAAGGGTTAGTGGCTCAAACGGTGTGTTTTGGCTTTTTAGTTAAATGGTTCGTTTTGGTCTTTAGTTATACGGTTCGTATGGCTATAATCCAAACGGTGCATTTTGGTGTTATAACAGCTGTCTGTTAACAGCTGCTGTAACCAAGTAGCCGTTAGTCAGTTTCCTCTTCCAGTAGTTTTAAGGGAGGAACGGTTGTGCACAGAAAATTCATTCAAGGAATTTGGTTGCTCGTTCTCAATTCTCTCTCGTTCTCTTGTTCTTCTCTTTGCTGTTTACTCTTATATATTAAACTTTCTTGAATCTGCTACTGGCATCAAGATTCAAGATCTTGACGGAAGAAATAAAATATGAAGAGAAAGAAAAATTATGAAAATAGATTGTTTTGAGAGAAATTGAGTATTATATTTTCTCGGACAAACTGAATATAAAGCTCAACATGCTTCATTCAAGCATAAAGCACTGGATGGCAGCAATGCCAGTGTAATAGAGTTATCCCCTGATTTTGTCGAAGACCCAACACATTAGCCAGAAGTATGCTTGCCATCGTCAATTAAACTAGCCCAATCAACATTGGAGAACCCCAAGAGATTGAGTGGTGAAATTGATTTGAACAATAGCCCATGATTGATATTACCTTTAAGATATCGAAGGATTATTTCCACTGCCCACCAGTGTGAATCCAATGGCTACTATGTGACACTCCAAAATAGGACATAGGAGTTTATTAGGAATTTTAGCATATATGAGTTCGAAAATTTGTAAGGTTAGTGCTCGATAATGTTTTCGACAATGTTTTTCATAGAGTTAAGTCAATTTTAAAAACAAGTTTTAAATATCTTTAATTTTAGAAAAGGGACTGATTTGTAAAAGGGTTAAAGTTGTGAGTCTTTATGAAGAATTAAACCAATTTTTTAAAATCAACCTAAACCCCCATTCCCAGTTATTTTCACGAATGCTTCTTCCCATCTCCTTAGTGTTGCCGTCCCTTGCTATTCCTCACTCTCTCAATTGGTTTTTTACTCTTAAACTATAATATTTTGAATTTCTATCATTTTCAAGCATTAAACCTCTCTAAATCCTCAAGAAATTACCCAAAAATCTCATCAATTTCATCTTCTCGACTTATGGCTTTTTGGATTTGCATCGAAAACTCGTTATTCTTCTTATTAAAGGTAACCATTCGCAACTCATTAGTTTTTAGTGTTATTGGGTCTTTGAAACTAAATTCTTAACCGTTAAATCGTATGTTTTGATTAAAAGCCAAAAATAGGGTCTTTAATGGTGAATTCCGAATTTGTGGATAAAAACTTGGTTTTAAAGTGTTTTTCAATTAGTTTTAACCTGATTAAAAGCTTTCTCAAAAATAACTTTGGAGTTTCGTCAATGATTTCTCGGGTTTTAATGAATTCTCGTTGTAATAGTCAAAACTTGTTGAAAAATTTTGATACATTAAAAACCGTAATTTTGTGTAGTTTAAAAATTGAAAATTAGTCGTAGATGAATATGTAGATGAATGAAATTTGTTTTATGCAAAAAGATTTAGCGTAGACTGAGTTATTCGAATTTTAAGTTTGTCTGTCGTGCTGAAGGTTTTGGTTAGAAAAGAATGTAGCTTAGGCTCGTGTTTGTAGCTGTTTGAAGAGAGGTATTGACTGATTGTTGACTGAATATATGTGTGGTTTGTCTTGTTGAAGTGTCGGAGTCGATAGGACCTTTAACGAGTAGAGATAAAGGCAAAGAGAAGTTTGTTTAAGCTTTCGGTTTTTCGACAAAAGCGAATATTTCAGTGAGTGTTTTAGAATCATTGCTCGTAGATGATTCGTTGTGTATTTGGAAATTTAGATGTAGTCTAAACCCCTACTCTAAATTCCGAGTGTAAGTGTTCTTCTACCTATGCTAAATATGAGATAAATATGTTTGTGAATTGTGATAAAGAGAATTATGATGTGATGAAATATTAACATTTTGTGATAACTGTTGTGACGGTAAATATGAGTGTATGTTATTCATGCCATGTGACTGTGTGTATAATGTGCTAATGATATGATTATGCGGTGAATATGTGCGAATAATCGGTAAGTAATATTGGATTACACTATGGATATTTTGACCTTGTGACTTCATGAGACTGTTGGATATAGTTAGCATGCCATAGGATTGTGAGTACTCACTTATATGTGTTGTGATATGTGGGGCGTTGATGTCCAGAGATAGTTTTGGAGAGATAAGGGAATGTGAGTCAAGCTCCATTTATTGGGATATGTATGTGTGGTGTGCTGGAGAACATTAGTTATATGCTTTGCTTGTGGGATATGTTTGACTCTACGAGTCTATGTGTGGTGTGTTGGAGATCCATGTATCCGATGAGTGGTGATAGAGTCCACTTAAAGTTTCATAAACTCAAGAGCTAAATTATCGTCCACTATGACTAAATAGGATTGTATGTAATTATATGTGCTTATATGTGATTGATATGTGTCAAAATTTATTTTTGTATGCCTAAACGTTCGTATAAATAATGTAAAAGAATGCATGGAATATGACTAAATATATGAACTATGACACTTAGTTAATTACGTTTTGAGAATATGTTGTATGTTGTTTGATTGATGCATGACGACTTGTTTGCATAATGGTTGTTCTAGGCATTCACTGAGCTTGTTAAGCTCACCCACTCCATTTATCCTTTACAGAGTAGTTGCGTTCCCAGTGTAAGCGGTGTGGCCGTTGAGGGATTGATCCAAGCCATTCTTTATTCATTAAATTAGGTGTTTTACTTATTCTAGTTCTAGGGAATAAAAACACAATGTGGTAGACATTTGTATCAGTTTTGTTAAGACGTATTTGGGATCATTTGCATATTGTGTATGTTTGGAAGCTTATGAACTTGGACATAGTGTTTGGTTTATTTTTTAGACATTTTGATGCTTATATAACTAGGTGAATGAAGCATGATGTGTAGGGACTAAGTTTGAATGATTTAAATGCTTTTATATGTTGAATTTTTGTAACCTGTAGTAGAGGTATCGATATTAAAACTTTTGAAACTACACCTCTGTATTTTTTGAAAGTGTAGGGAATCAGAATATCAATTTGATATTGATATAACCTGAATATTGATACTCGGGGTGTATTTATCGATACCTTGCAAAAGGTATTGATATTTTCTGACAGTTTTAAATTTGGCAAGAAACTGAATTCTAGTTTGGTATTGATTTTCCAGGTGGTATCGGTACCACTTAAAGGAAATATCGATACCATATAGGCAGTATCGATACCCATGTAACATTTTTGAGAAAATCTATTAAATTGTTCTAATGCATAATTAATACCTATGATGTGCTATTTTATGAATTCTTGGTATGATTTATCAATATAAAGTGAATGTATGGTTTATAATTCATGATAATGCTATGTTATTATTGATAAAAAAAGATCTATAAGAAATAACATGTCGTTTAGATGAACTAGTAGTGAGACGGTGGTGTGGCATCTCGATATTCAATTTGGCATCTAGGCCGAGTATGAGGTGTTACATTCTACATGTATTGGTTCACCCTTTTAACAACAGTCTAATGTCTGGCCTTATAAGACACATATTGCAAAACTCTGAAGTGCTTCTATAACTGGTGGCATCTTCTAAGGATTGTCCTAACATTGTAAAGAGTTTAGGGGTTGGCATACCATTAGTGCAGGCATAGGATTTGCTTTTGACATTCTGGTTCTTTTCAAAAAAAAAAAAAAAAATCTTCCACATGCTTTCTCTTAGATGCATACATGAGATACTATGTTAACCTCTAGTAAAAAAAAACCTTAAGTTTGCCTACTTTCTTTAAAGAGAATTGCTCATTAAGCTATTGTACAGTTTGGTTTACATGGTGCTGAGAATAGCTTGTGAGGGTGATATCATTGATATAAAATCTAACACAAACAGACAGGTATCTCCAGTGTGCTTGCAAAACAGTGAAAGATAAACTCTTGAAGAGGTGAACTACAATGAATGAACCATGATATCCAATAGCTTCTAAACCATGCTCTAGGTGACCATAGAGGACCTTGCTGAGTTTACAAACAGAACAGAGGTCTACCAAGAGCATTAGTCTGCTCATACTTTTTTCACATTTGTTTATGACTTGTTTAATTATTTTCTTTTGTAAATGTTGTTAAAAACATTAAATAAATAATTTTCAAAATCAAGATTTACTATTGTCAAATAATACAATGATATACAATATTTAATTTTTACTAATATACCAAACAAATTTATAATATAAATTTAATATTTATAAAATCCTATAAAAAGTGAAGATTTTAATATTTTTCATTTACCAAATAACAATTGAGTAAATAGAATTGTTACGACAATTTACACAAAATATGAGATAAATTAAGACACAACACAAAAATTAAATATTTTTTGGTGTCATGGAATGCAAATTTAAGATTATACTCGTACTAGGGAAAGGTCCTCTCAATGCTTTAATGCCCGCACCAAATATGGATTGAACTGTCTCACGACGTTCTGAACCCAACTCACGTACCGCTTTAATGGGCGAACAACTTAACCCTTGGAACATACTATAGCTCAGGTGGCGATGAGCCGACATCGAGGTGCCAAACCTTCCTGTCGATGTGAGTTTTTGGGGAAGATCAGCCTGTTATCCTTAGAGTAACTTTTATTCGTTGAGTGACGGCCTTTCCACTCGGCACCTCTAGATTAATAAGGCTGACTTTCGTCCTTGCTAGATGGGTGGGTCTTGCAGTTAAGCTCCCTTCTGCCTTTGCACTTGAGGGCCAATCTTTGTTCGGCCCGAGGAAACCTTTGCACGCCTCTATTACCTTTTGGGAGGCCTACGCCTAATAGAAATTGTCTACTTGAGATTGTTCCTTGGCCCGTAGGCCTTGACACAAGGTTAGAATTCTAGCTCTTCTAGAGTGGTATCTCACTAATGGCTCGGGCCCCCCGGAAGAAGGCCTTTTCCTCCTTCCACCTAAGCTGCACAGGAAAAGCCCAAAGCCAATCCTAGGGAACAGTGAAGCTTCATAGTGTCTTTTTGTCAGGGTGCGGGTGGTCTGCATCTTCACAGACATGTCTATTTCACCGAGCCTCTTTCTGAGACAGAGCCCAAATCGTTATGCCTTTCATACGGGTCAGAACTTACCCGACAAGGAATTTCACTATCTTAGAACTATTATAGTTACGACCGCCGTTCACTGGGGCTTTAGTCGCCGGCTCCTCTGTCATTAGGTCACCAACTTCCTTGACCTTTTGATAATGGGTAGGTGTCAGCCCCCATACATGGTCTTACGACTTTACGAAGACTTGTGTTTTTGGTAAACAGTCACTCAGGCCTGGTTATTGCGACCCCCTTTGTGAGGAGGCATCCCTTCTCCCGAAGTTATGGGGCTATATTTTCAAGTTCCTTAGAAAGAGTTGTCTTGCGGCCCTAGGTATTCTCTACCTACCCACCTGTGTCAATTTTATGCAGTCTTAATTTTTTTCAATGATTAGTATTAATCAACTTCTAAAAATATTACCTCATACAAAATTAATATCTCAAAATCATTTAATCAATAAAAATTGAATATTGCATAAAAATAATAATCTATCACCAGAAAAGCTATTGTCCTATTTTTTAGAGATTTATCAGTAAATTTTGAAAAGAAAAGAAGAATTGCTACCAAATTAAAGAAATCCACTTGAAGGCATTGAAAAATAGATCAATATGTGTACAATTTTAGAGTGTGTTAGAGAAAATAAGAAAAATGATAAATGTTGAAAGACAAGATTGAGAGTTTTTTAGGTTTGATAGATGTAGAAAGATTAATTTATTTTCATTTAAATATAAATTAGATTGTATCTGGTTAATTGTATAGTTTAATTTTATAATATTTTTATAACATTATTTTTATTTAAAATCAACAATGAATTTTTCAATAAAAATAATGAATGGAGTGAAAACAAAAATAATTACAAAAATATATATTTTAAATTAACTAATTTAGAACCTGTTATACTAATATTATTTAATAATAAATAGTCATTGTTTGAATATTTAAATAAAAAATATAAGAGAAAATTCCTTTGAATTATTTCTTACTTTTTAATACACTTCAATTATAATAGTTTAGATGATCTAAATTTATGGGTTGTTTCTATTTAGAAATTCACAATTTTTATTGACAAAGATAAATTGTATAAATTAATCTTTTAAATTTCAATAGTGTAATCCTAAAATGTATAAATTCATAGTGTGATTCATCATAGTATGTATTTATTGTCGAAGCCATTTTTTTGAAAACGGGAAATCGACTTTTGAAAACGAAAAGTTGGGAGTCGCCACCAATCATTTTTAATAGGGTGTGATTGGATCACCTCAAAACACGGTCGTTTTTAATAAATAAATAATTTTTTCAAAACGACGATTTTGGTCTGCGAAAATAGAAAACCGGTTCGGGAGTCAGTTACGTACGACGAAGGATTAGCACCCTCGACACGCCCAAAATTGGTACTCGATTGATTATTTAGTGTCTTAATGTTGAAAATTAAAGATTTGGACAGAGTTCAAAATGCGGTCATCCTTTTACTGGCTTTTAAAACATTTAGGTAAGTCAAATGTGTATTAAAGACCATCTCACCTCAAGGTAAAACATTACATTCAGTACGTTAGGACACAACATTTTTTACTCTCAATTGTGAACTTGCCTTCAAAACGTGCGTTTTAGCCTTAAGAGGATATTCGAATATTCAAAACAAACAAAAAAAGCGAAACTCAGTACGTTAGGGCACGGTTCTTCGAATTCTTTAAATACCGAACATTGCCTTTATTTTGAAAATTTTTGAGAGTGAACTGGTAAGAGGATATTTGAATATTCAAGACAAACAAAGAAAGCGAAACCCAGTACATTAGGGCACGATTCTTCGAATTCTTTAAATACTGAAATAATTCCTTAAGTTGAGAGGGTTCGAATTAACGATGATAAAAGCCGAATCAAAATATACTTGTTTGGGTTTGTTTGGAGAAGAAATGAAACCACTAATGTTGGCCACATAAGTTGAAATTTAAATAACAATGATAGCAGGAGATAAGAACATAATCACGAACATGCATAATATTACATGGCAAAAGTTCTAGGCAAATAAATCATAATCATATGACAAGAAGGTATATGTAATGGCTACATACTTTATGCAAAGACTAATATTAACACACAAAGGCCAATGAATTACAATTCAATTTTTAGAAAAGTGTCAAGCAAATGAACACAAATGAAATGAAGCAAGTTTTAAAATAAAGAAGAATTAATAATGTGAGAAATGAAAATGTGAAATTACCAATATACAAACAACAAAAAACAAGTAATATATGAAGGAGTTTTGAAAAAGTACTAAAAATAAAATACATAATATACAAAATATAAATACTTCTAGGCAAATAGTATGCATATAAATAAATAATTCACATGAAATGAAGAGAAAAGGAAAAAATATTAATATGTAAAATAATAATATATAAACTAATTTTAGAATAAATGTCACGTGTGAAGTAAGCTAAAATGAATTATACAAAACCATATCTATATTTGTATATCAATTTAAAACAAATAGTATATATATACAATACAAGCAATTTAATAAAAATAATAGCGTAATATTAAAACAAAGAATACTTATAACAAAAAAATTCAAAAAAAGTGTGCTATGAGATAAAATATAAAAAAAATTCAAATGAAAATAAAACAGTATGAAATAAAATAATTCAAAATCATATGTTTAAATAGTATATTTTAAAAAAATGAATAACCAAGAAACTTAATTGAAATAAAAGTAAAACTAAAGGGATAATTTATAAACAAAGCAAATTATTAGAACAGGATCAGGGACCAAAAAACATGCGCCCACATATTCGGGGATTTAAGCAAAAAATATCCCAAAACCCCAAAACACCGTGTTTAGGCGAGGATTAAAACTAAACTGATATAAAGTTCCTGGGCAAAATTTAAAAAAAAATAAAAGAGAAAACATTGGCCTAATCGAACAGCAATGCAGAGATGGCGAACTAACTGCGCAAATAACCCCTTAAAGGGGAGAATGAGCAAATCCAACATATGGATTAACGCGCAGACTACTTTTCACCCCCCAAAGTACTGTTTTAAAATTAATTGACCATTATTTTGTTTTTTTCTACAACATTAAAACCTTTTTCCTTAGAAAACCAAAAGCTTTCTCTTTTACTCTAAAAAACCCTATAGGTTTTAGCCTCCACAGCACCACCATTAAATCTGGTAGTCGGTAATGCATGAAGAGAGTCTCCGACTCCGCTCAGGCCATACTCGGAGACTTAGTCACCTCTCAACATCAGGAGAACGAAGGGAAAAGACCTAAAACGAGGCTCCAATCGATGAACCAAAGGTGAGTTCTCCTTTTCCCCTTTTGTTGTTTTTTCAAGCAGTAGATAAATCAAAGAGACAACAGCCAAAAATAGAAAGAAAAATGGGACTTAGAATCACCTTTAACCAATATTGTTGCTATTGATTTCTGTATATGTTTGATTTTTGTATCTATCTCCCTCTTTTTTCTAAAAAAAAAAAATCCCCCATTACAATACTTTCCAAAGACTTTTATAGCTTATTTTACAACTTATTTTGCTTGTTTATAGGTTCATTCGAGTACGTCTCTGATGTGGCCTAGTAGAGGAGCGCACGACGCGGAGGGACGCGTGATTTGCGGTGCTTGGGAACCTCCACGGTTGGGCCGGCTGAGGGTGTTAGCTGCTAGAGTTTTCATTTTTCTTTAATTTTGCTGGGCTGTTAGGGTTGTTTTGGGTTTAAGTCAGATGGGTTTAGGGTTTGGGTAATGGTTTGTATTGGGCTTAGAGATTGGGTTAAGTTTGTTTTGCTAATTGTTTTGGGTTTTAAATGTATTGGACCCTGGGCATAATTGGGCTTAACAGCTGCCCTTCTTTGCTCGTTGTGATGTAATGGGAACGAAGCAAAGATTACAAAGGCCAATTTTACCTGATCCTGTCAGATCTTTGCTTCTTGGTGTAACCTTATCCAAACCCATTGCATCTTATCGCTTCCAAATGCCTTATAGCTGTTTCATGAAGATACGATTTGTTGAAACTTTATCTGCTCCGCTCTTGCTCAGTGAAGATAAAAAATCTATAATTTTAGCTTGTTACCCTACTGCTTAGGGGGTTAAGGCGGGTCTTCGACCTACTCCACCACTTCTCGGAGAGCTAGGATCTATAAATTTTAGCCTGTTACCCTACTGCTTAGTAAAGATAAAGCTGATGATTGGAATCTGCTCCATCGCCTGTACGTGAAAATAAGATTCTCCAAAATTTGATCCACTTCACTCATGCTCAATGAAGATAAGATCTGGTATATTTAGCCTGCTCCACTCCTGCTCAGTGAAGATAAGATTAGTGGCTGAAATCTGCTCCATTGCCAATACATGGAGATAAGATTCACCAAAATTTGATCTGCTCCGCTCTCCTTTCGTGAAGACAAGACTCGTATATTTAGCTCGCTCCATTCTCGCCGGTGAAGATAAAGCTGATGATTGGAATCTTCTCCATCGCCGGTACGTAGAGATAAGATTCTCCAAAATCTGATCTGCTTCACTCCTGCTCAATAAAGATAAGATCTGGTATATTTAGCCTGCTCCACTCCTGCTCAGTGAAGATAAAGCTGATGATTGGAATCTGCTCCATCGCCGGTATATGGAGATAAGATTCTCTAAAATTCGATCTGCTTCACTCCTGCTCAGTGAAGATAAGATCTAGTATTTAGCCTGCTCCACTCCTGCTCAGTAAAGATAAGGCTTATAATATCTGTAATCCTGCTACATTGTCCACTGGGGAATCTATCTGTAGGAGAGTGATATGCTTATGCTAGATGATTAGGATGCCATAATTAATATGAATCAAATGCTCCTAACTACATGTATTATGGATGTTAAATGCACAACATGCAAAATGTCATGAGAATGATCCATTTTAATTTTTGGGCTGTCATCGCTCGTTGTTTACTAAGGTAACATCCTTAACATATGCCTTCTTGTTCAGCTTGGTAGAAAAGGATTTGAAGATGCGGTTAATCCCTTATTTCTCACACGTTTCTAGCCCTTTTAAGCTCGGTGAGTTCTAAATAATTGTCCTATTTCAGGTTCTCGTATTGTTTAGAAACCTTTCAGAGTAATATGCAAAACCTTATTTTGAGAGCATTATTAGTTCATTAATTATTATTTCAATAAAAATACTCGAAAAAGATTATAATGATAGGTAGAACTGAAATTTATTTGAGTCAAAATTTACGAAAGATGTATCAACAAAGAAAGCAAACATTGTTTGAGATACAAAAACGGTTAAAAAGGAACATAATAGGTGCCCCAGATTTCGCAGTTTGAGCTTCTCTGCACGAACTCCTCGAGGACCCTTTTAAACTTGGCACGCGCTTAAGGGATCTATAGCATTTTGTTGATGCCCCAAGATGTAGCTTATCTCCTATTTTTCGATTCAAGTGTAGTGAGACTGCCACTTGCCCTAGTTTGGATCTAAATTTGAATTGCCCTTTGCGGGTTTTCAATTCAAAACCCCTTTGGTCTCAAGGCGCCCTTTTACGGGTTTTTACCTTGGCCTTTCTTTTTTTTTTTGGCGCCCTTTACGGGTTTTCACCTCAATTGCTTCAAGCAAAATATCTTTTGATAGAATCCAAATTTATCGGGTTAGGCAAGCTCTTGCCATCCATCTTTGCTAGTATCAATGCCCCTCTAGAGAAAGCCTTTTTTACCACATAGGGTCCTTCCCAATTTGGCATCCATTTCCCCCTGAAATCTTTTTGCATAGGGAGAATCTTTTTCAATACTAAGTCTCCCTCATGGAACACCCTGGGGTGAACTTTTTTATTGTAGGCTCGTATCATTCTCCTCTGGTACATTTGACCATGACGAATAGCCTTTAGCCTCTTCTCTTCAATCAAGTTTAGTTGATCATAATGAGATTGGATCCATTCTGCTTCGTCTAACTTCAGCTCTGATAAAACTCAGAGAGAAGGGATTTCGACCTCAATAGGTAAAACTGCCTCCATCCCATAAACCAATAAGAAAGTTGTTGCCCCGGTAGAAGTTCTGACAGATGTCCGATAAGCATAAAAGGGAAAATAGGAGCTTTTCATGCCAATCTTTGTAAGTCTCCGCCATCTTCCCCACAATCTTCTTGATATTCTTATTAGCTGTCTCAACCGCCCCATTCATTTTCGGGCGGTATGGTGATGAGTTGTGATGTTTAATGTTGAACCGACTGCAGACTTCTGTTATTGCGCTATTGTTCAAATTCAACGCGTTATCAGATACGATTCTTTCTGGCATACCATAATGACATACAATCTCCTTCTTCAGGAACTTACTGCAGACTTTGTGACATTGGCGTACAAAGTAGCCTCTACCCATTTGGTAAAGTAGTCAATGACCACAAAAATGAATCGATGTCCGTTGGAAGCCTTTGGTGAAATTGGCCTAATGACGTCTATGCCCCACATTGAGAATGGCCATGAGGAAGTCATAACATAGAGGGGTGAAGGAGGCACATAGATCTTGTCTCCATAAATTTGACACTTATGGCACTTCTTAGCGTAATTGATGCAGTCTCCTTTCATTGTAGACCAGTAATATCCGAATCTCATGATTTGTCGAGCTATTGTGAAACCATTGGCATGTGTCCCACAGACACCATCATGGACTTCCTCTAGAATTTTCTTTGCCTCAACAGCGTCAACACATCTTAACAACACCTGATCATTTCTCTTCTTATATAGGACCTCACCGTCTAGGACATAGTCACTGGCTAACCTCCTCAATGTTCTTTTATCATTTTCGGTTGCTTGATCTGGGTACGCATAGCTCTTCACATATTGTAAGATATCATGATACCAAGGATGATCATCTCTCTTTTCCTCTTCATCAACATTACAGCAATGAGCTGGAGCCTCACAAATACTCATCTGAATTGGCTTCATATTCTCCTGTTCATTTACTTTGATCATGGAAGCTAGTGTAGCCAAGGCGTCAACCATCTGATTCTCGTATCGCGGGAGGTAATGAAACGTAATATCATCAAACTCTTCAATTAACTCCAGGATTAACTTTCAGCAACTGACCAATTTGGGATCTCTCGTTTCCCACTCGCCTTTAAGCTGATAAATTACCAATGCAGAATCTCCATACACTTTTAATACTTTGATTTTGCGGTCTATAGCTGCCTGAATTCCCATGATACATGCATTGTATTCTGCTATGTTATTTGTGCAGTCAAAATCCAGCTTGCAAGTGAATGGATAATGATATCCATTTAGGGATATCAGTTCTACCCCAACTCCATTTCCAACGGCATTTGATACTCCATCAAAATTTAATTTCCAAGAATGATCTTCAGGCATGTCTCCTTTAGCGATTGCTACATACATTAGATATTCGTTAGGGAAATTGAAATTCAAAGGTTCATAGTCCTCCAAAGCTCCACTGGCTAGGAAATCTGCTATTACACTCCCCTTCACAGCTTTTTGGTTTACATAGACTATGTCAAATTCAGAGAGCAGAATCTGTCATCGGGCCATCCTTCCATTTAAAGCGGTTGACTCCATCATGTATTTGAGAGGGTCTAGCTTTGAGATTAGCCAAGCTGTATGGTACAACATGCATTGCCTCAACCTTCGTGTTGTCCAAACCAAAGCACAGCATAGCTTCTCAATTGGCGGATACCTCATTTCACACTTAGTGAATTTTTTACTGAGGTAATATATCGCTTTTATTTTTCTCCCAGTCTCATCGTATTGGCCGAGCACACACCCCATCGAATTATCAAATACTGTTAAGTACAGTATCAATGGTCTACCAGGGCTTGGTGGTGTTAACACTAGAGGACTGGACAAATATTGTTTAACCTTTTCAAAGGTTTTTTGGCATTCATCATCCCATACCCTAGGATTGTGCTTTTTAAGAAGACGGAATATGGGGTCACACTTATCAGTCAATTGCGAAATAAACCGTGCAATGTAGTTTAATCTCCCTAGGAAACCTCGGACTTCTTTCTGAGTTCGTGGCGGAGGCAGCTCCTATATAGCCTTGACTTTATCAGGGTCGACTTCTATTCCCTTCTCACTGAATATGAAGCCGAGTAACTTTCCGGACCTAGCTCTGAAGGTGCATTTTGATGGATTGAGCTTTAATTGGAATTTTCTCAACCTCAGGAACAATTTTCTCAACACTCGCACATGTTCCTTTTTAGTTCGGGATTTTGCAATCATGTTGTCAACGTAGACCTCAATTTCCTTGTGCATCATGTCATGGAACAAGTTTACCATGGCTCTTTGGTATGTGGCTCCTGTATTTTTCAACCCGAAGGGTATCACCTTGTAGCAAAACGTTCCCCATAAAGTTATGAATGTGGTTTTTTCCATGTCCTCAGGATGCATTTTGATCTGATTGTACCCGGAGAACCCATCCATGAAGGAGAACAGTGAATAGCCTGCCGTATTATCCACTAGAGTGTTTATGTGAGGCAATGGAAAGTTACCTTTGGGCTGGCGTTGTTTAAATCTCTGTAATCTACACACATCCGCACTTTCCCATCTTTCTTAGGGACAGGGACGACGTTGGCCACCCATTCTGAATAATTGACCACCTATAAGAATCCGGCATTAAACTGCTTATTGACTTCTTCCTTTATTTTCATTGCTACATCGGGTTTCATCCTTCGGAGCTTCTGCTGAACTGGCTTGTACTCCTTTTTTGTAGGGACACGGTGCATTGCGATATTGGTACTTAGACCAGGCATATCCTGGTATGACCATGCAAAAACGTCCTTGAATTTTTGCAACAGCTCAATGAGGTTCTGTCTTGTTTTCTCGCTAGCGCAAGTGCCAATTTTAACTTCCTTCCCCTCTTCCAGGGCCATAATCTCAGTAGTCTCTTTGTGTGGCAGGATCTGTCCCTCTTCTTGCTCCACCATCCTTAACAAATCGGGAGATAAACCACAATCCTCGTCTTCTTCAAAATCCTAAAATCCCTCAAAGCACATGTCTCGCTCAAAAGGTGATTCCGGGCTCGCATCAGTATTACTCATGACGTTGACATCCAAGGGCCTATTATGAGTATAAGAGAATACCCAAAGAAAACGAAATGAATAATTTCTTTGTATGGTATGATTGTGTATGAAATGAAAAGGATGAAAGAATAATTGCTCGAACCGATATATGAAAATGCATTTTTTATTGAAAATAATAATGTTTGAACATGAGCCTATTTCACAAAAGATTCTTATTGTCCCTAGGCTAGGAGACAACAGGTGGGTTTTGAATATTACTTGTGTTAGCTCTAAAGATTACAGGAATTTCTTCCTTAGTCCAATTATCCAAAACACTCCCAGGCTCATACGGGCAAATGCCTGATAAATTTTTTTCCATTGCTTCATCTTCAAATGTGGTGTTGATGCTCCAAATTCCCATCGCATCTTCAGCCATTCCTTCTTTCACCTTATTCTGTATGGAATGAATAAACCCTCCAAATACAAAGGTTTGGAAAATGTGGGGGAAGTTCATTGGTTCCCACCTGACCTCTGTCCCACTCAATCTTGCTCTTCGCTGTTCTTATTTTCTTTCAAACTCCTTCTTCACTTGGCTTGCATCTGGCCTGAATCCCAAACCGAAGCGATCCCACTTGCCAACCAAAACTGGCACTCTAACTTATCCACGGAGGTGCCTTCCGAGTCCTCTGCCAGGTAACGCCCCTTTCCCAACTGTCAACTGTAGGCTCATTTTCGTAGCCCCTGATATCTTAGGTATCAGAATCCTACTTCCTTTAGCTATAAACGTTGTGTTTACAAACTCTAACGATCGAAATGAACATTCAACCGCTTCGTTGTCATTCTCTACGTAGGGTGCATCACTGGTAACTGACGCAATAATGTCCTCCTCCGTATTTATTATTATTAGTCGTCCCTCAGTAACCATCTTTAGCTTCTGGTGCAGCGAGAATGGCACTGCCTCAGCTGAGTGAATCCAAGGTCTTCCTAATAGACAGTTATAGGAAGGCTTAATATCCATCATGAGGAAATCTACCTCGTACGTGTTTAGGCCAATCTGAAGACGTACCTCTATCCTTCCCATTACTTTCCTTTCTGTACCATCAACTGCTCTTACTATGTTCTGACACGTCTTCATATGGGAACTGTCTATAGGTAAACGGTTTAACGTAGCCCAAGGCAATACGTTCAATGCGGACCCATTATCAACTAGTACTCCGGGTAACGTATACCCCTTACAACGTGTAGTGACATGCAGAGCCTTAGTAGACCCCCTACCCCTTGGCGGTATCTCATTATCGCTGAAGGAGATGAAATTGTCAATGCTTATGTTACCGACGAGACGATCCAATTTGTTAACCGAAATGTCATCCGCAATATAGGTTTCGTTTAACACTTTTATCAATGCGTTACGGTGGACCTCCGAATTTAACAGCAGAGCCAATACCGATATGCGATCCGGTTGTTGGTGTAGTTATTCCACAACACTATACTCACTGTGTCTTAGGAACTTCAAGAACTCATTGGCTTCATTTTCCATTACTGGTTCATTAACCAGTAGTTCTGATCTCTCTACTTCTTGCTTGAGCATGATGAGTTTCCCTTTTGTTGGTTCGGCTTCTGTGTTTGGCGTGTTAATCGAACCCTCCTTCTCTGAAACTACTATTCTACAATTATAATTCCAAGGTACCCTATGGCTATCTTTATAAGGGGAAGCTGTTGGCTTCTGGATTATAACTCTTGGTGTAACTCTTGCTTCTACTTTACTAATTCTGGGCTTCGAAATAATTATCACTGGACGGCTGGCTCTGCAGCCTACTTCACTTGACTCTCCTCCTAAAGAGCATACATTCTCCTCTTCGACAGACTCGAGGAACTCCAATTCCTTATTATCCATTAGACCCTGTACTAGGGCCCTGAACTCAATACAATTCTAGATCTCGTGATATTTCTCATGATGAAACTCATAGTAGTTCTGTGTATCTTGGATTTTATCCCCCAACCTCTGTGGAGGCTAAACCTCTCTTCTGTATTTCCTTCCAAACTAGCTTCAATGGGGTTCTCACCTCTGCGATATTCAGCTTGACTTTCCTCCCCATATTCTCAATTATCTCGTTTACCCCTTTATCAGCATGACTGGGTAACGGATTTCCCGTACCAGGTGTATCATCGAATTTTACAACACCTGCTTTGATAAGCCTTTCCACGTACCTTTTGAACAAGGTACAGTTTTCTATCGAGTGCCCTGTAATCCCTGCGTGGTATTCGTACTGAGCATTTGCGTCGTACCACTTAAGGTATGAGGGCTGCAACGGCTCTAAGTGGAAATGAGCCACTACATGTGCATCAAACAGACTTTTGTACAACTCCCTATATGTCACTGGTATGGGAGTGAATTGAAACTTCTCTGTATTCTGTCTCGTGTTAGGCTCCCTCCTTGGTGAGGCCTGCTGGTCTGTGACTATCGCCCTTGACTGATTAACAGTGGCAGGTTTTGTGTAGCCTGAGCTCACATTACCTACTTCATTCTCTCTTTTCTTCGGGGCTGACCTTCTCGTGTTCTCCCCAACTTCTATCCTACCCGATCTTATGGTATTTTCTATCATTTCGCCAGACATTACTATGTTCGTGAAACTCTTGGTTGCATTACCTAACATGTGAATAATGAAAGGCGCCTTCAATGTATTGATGAAGAGCATGGTTGTTTCTTTTTCTAGCAACGGTGGTTGGACCTGTGTAGCGACCACTCTCCATATCTGAGTATACTACCGGAAGCTTTCGCTTGGCTTTTTCTCTATATTCTGGAGTGTGATTCGGTCAGGTGCTATATCCGTTATATGGCCGTACTACTTCATGAAGGCATGAGCTAGGTCCTTCCACGACTTGAATTGGGTCCTACTCAATTGATTGTACCATTTCGCTGCAGCCCTACTCAAACTGTCCTGAAAATAATGGATCAACAGTTGGTCGTTGTTGACATACCCCGTCCTTCGACAAAACATCGTAATGTGAGCCTCAGGGTAGCTAGTTCTGTTATATCTTTCAAACTCTGGCATTTTAAACTTTGGGGGAAGTACTAAGTCCGGGACCAAACTCAGTTCCTTTGCATCGATTCTGCAGTAATGATTAGCATTCTCTAACTTCTTGAACTTTTCCTCCAACCATTTACATCGATCCTCAAAATTATTTTGGGACCTCAGCCTTTGTCTTTTCCACCCCTGCTGGGTTGTCGAAATCAAGGACCTGGGGGTTTGCCAGATTATCTCCAGGGTTGGTGCTCGATCCTGCTAGGAAGTTTACTGGTGCCGAGGTACCAGTTTGATAAAGAGGTTGGACATTAACAGACACCCCTAGTGGTTGTGTTTGCATGTTCACTGGCGCAAAACTTGTAGGACAAGCGAAATCCTCATTGTCATTTCCCGTGTCCCCCATAGGGCCTTTTCCTTTGTCAGACTCTCCTTTAAATAGCTGTGTCAGCTGGCTTATCATGTTGTTTTGTGATTCCAGCATGTTTCTCCAGGACTCCAGCATTTGGTCTCTCATTTCCTGCTGGATCTTAGCCAGCTGCTCTTGCATCTGAGCTTGCAGTTGCTCTTGCATCTCCTTTTGCATTTGCTCAAACCTCTGATCCATATCTTTTGTTTTCCTTCGTGTGTAGTACCGGTGTTCCAGGGTAACTAGATAAATGGCCGCTAATTAATAGGGTTCTTTTGTGTATATGATGTTATGCAATGCAATGCAATGTAAATGCATTACATGAATGCAAAAAATGAGACGTCGATTCGAATTCAATTTCATTTAGAAAATTTCACTGAAAAACAAATTCTTTTACATAAAATGAATTACATATACGGTCTTGCCCTAATACCCAAAGCTTTTACTTTCCTAAGAAGGCAGGCTAACTCTCACCCCCGATCTGACTCTAACTCATATTTAACTCCTAACACATCAGCTTGGACCGCCAAAGTCTGTAAATGATCAGCCAACTATCGTATCTGAACTATAGCTTCGCCTATTAAGTAATCCCTATCTCGGACCTGATCCTGAGATCGGTGAAGTTGCTCCCCTAGTTGCTCATTATTCGCTTCCAACAATTCAATTTGATATTTACAGTTCTGAAGTGTAGTCTCAAGTTCTTCTACTTTCCCCTTTAAATTCTCGATCTTACTTAGGCTAGCCCTTAATTCAATCACTGAGTTACAACTCTGATGTTACTGTAGTGTCGTTTCTAACTCTGCCACCCGAGCTCTTAACATTTGTTTTTCATTCTAGCTATTATCTAAACTCTTTTTACAAGTGACTTCTCGAGCTTGAGCATCATGAAACTTTTCCTCCCACCAATCAGCCCTAGTTTTTTCCTCTTGGATTTCTTGCCTCCACTATTTAGATGTTTTACCCAAGCCAGCATTTCTCATTGACTTATGCAGCTGCTTGTAATTAGTCTTCAGACTGTCCAGGTCTTCCTCAACCTCTCTCTTTCTCTTTCTCAAATTCTCAGCCTCGGATTTTTGAACATCAACATCCAGCTTTAAGTACACTTTTTCCTCCTCCAACTGCTCTATTTTCCTTTCTAACTCTGAGGTTTTCTTTTCGAAGTCTTTCCTTATGATTTCCAATTTGGAGCGGACCATTCGCAGATATTCCTCTATCGGTCGAGCTTCTTCTAAACTTGGCCTCGGGATATTGTCGTTAACCCTTCTACTCCACCATTCATTATATTCAGGAGTCACCATTGGATTCACAGCAACTCCCTTTATCCGGCAAGTTTGGTTCCAGGCATTATAAATCTCGCGGCTTTTTTTCTTGGAGTCTTTCTCCCCATACAAGAACTCACTCTGAGCTAGCCCATGCATCATCGGTATAAATTGTCTTGATCTATATTGCCTCAATACAAGTAGATGGGCGTATCCAACGGCTCCCCAAATCCCCAACAAAGGGCCCCAATCATAACTCCCACATCGGTAGCGAATCTCATCGAAAACCATCCAAGGAGCCTTCCATTCGATATCCTCCTCTTGGAGATTTTGAAGTATTTCTATCCATTTTTCCTCTGTTATGTCATCTCTTCTCGATATGGTCACTATCTCCTTCAAAGGTGAGTAATCTCCAAGAAAAGGTCGGTAAGAGGCCTTTTCTACCCTCCAAAAGTGGCTATGAAACCATACTAACAAGAGTTGTGCACACCCAATAAATCTGCCTTCACCTGCCCTCCGACATGCACTCAAAGATCTGAAAGTCTCAGCCAAGATTGCAGGAACAGGAGTGACTTCTTTACCAAATCGGTCAAATAGATCGGCGACTGCTTCATCTACATGTCTTAAAGCTTTAGGGAAAATAACCAAACCATAAACGCTCAAGGCGAAGACATCAACTCTTTTCTTCATATCAGGGTGTGTCAGGATCAGCTCTCTCAAATTCTCCCAAGGGATGCACTTTCCACTGCCTTTCTGTTGGACTCGAGCTGCAACCCAATGCTCACTCATCCCAGTGATATTCATCAACCTCTTTACAAAGGTTTGGGTATTGACAGCTCTAGAATAAATCTTATCAACTTGAAACCTTGGACAATAAAGCAAGGCTATATATTCCTCGACAGTAGGTGCTAGATCTACCTTTCCGAAAGTAAAACAACTGTAGGCGGAATTCCAAAATTGAGCCATGGCGCGGAACAAATACCTATCTACCTTAACATCGAGGAGATAATGAATATCACCATAATTTCAGTAGAGTAGTTGCTTCATCTCCTCATCCTAGTGACTCCATAATTCTTTCAACTCCTGAAGATCATTCTGAACCACACTAATATGGGTAAAATCCCATAACTCCGACATGTACCCCTTTGTCAAACTGTCACCTTTCTCTGACTGTGCATTCTCCGACCATCTTTGTACAAACGCTTGTCTTTCACTTTATCAATGAATTCGTTCTTCATGGCAAAACTTTCTATTAGTAACCGAACCGTATATCGACACCTCCTTTTATGATTAAAATGTTATGCAATCACTATTAAAGAAAGAAGGAAAAACACAAGTCAGAATTATGCATAAGAATAGAAATCAAAGCAATAAAGAAATTATCAAACGCCTATTCGGGAAATCACTAGGGCTAGGTGTAATTCTACCTAAGGCGGGTTCTTACAGCTAACTATATGTGGTTTAGTTCTAGAGTAAAGGTACCTAAACCAGCAGATTCCTCGATCCTCGCCCATTATAGGTTCATATGGATCAAGTTCAGTTTAGGGGAATACATTTCCTTATGCCCGTGCGGAGGTGAAAACCTCACGAAGACATAAGTACAGATGTATTCCGGAAGCGATCCCCTAGCCCATGCAGAGGTGAAAACCTCACGAAAGCATAGTTTCTCACTCCCACTTAAAAGGTGTGACCCAACGGTCATGTGATATGATGCGAGAGTTTATAAAGAAATTCAACGAAAAAATAAACTCAAGAAGGACACAGAAAATGCAAAGCGAGGATCGTGTATTTTTAGAAAAACTGAATTTTTAAATTTCGACAAGAAGACAGAAAATAATCAATTTACAGCTCGACTCTCTTATGGTCCCCAGTGGAGTCGTCAAGCTGTCGAAACCATTTTTTTGAAAACGGGAAATCGACTTTTGAAAACGAAAAGTTGGGAGTCGCCACCAATCGTTTTTAATAGGGTGTGATTGGATCACCTCAATACACGGTCATTTTTAATAAATAAATAATTTTTTCAAAACGACGATTTTGGTCTGTGAAAATAGAAAATCGGTTTGGGAGTCAGTTACGTACGAGGAAGAATTAGCACCCTCGACACGCCCAAAATTGGTACTCGATTGATTATTTAGTGTCTTAATGTCGAAAATTAAAGATTTGGACAGAGTTCAAAACGTGATCCTCCTTTTACTGTCTTTTAAAACATTTAGGTAAGTCAAACGTGTATTAAAAACCATCTCACCTCAAGGTAAAACATTACATCCAGTACGTTAGGACACAACATTTTTGACTCTCAATTGTGAACTTGCCTTTAAAACGTGCGTTTTAGCCTGAAGAGGATATTCGAATATTCAAAACAAATAAAGAAAGCGAAACCCAGTACGTTAGGGCACGGTTCTTCGAATTCTTTAAATATCGAACATTGCCTTTATTTTGAAAATTTTTTAGAGTGAACTGGTAAGAGGAAATTCGAATATTCAAGACAAACAAAGAAAGCGAAACCCAGTACGTTAGGGCACGATTCTTCGAATTCTTTAAATACCGAAATAATTCCTTAAGTTGAGAGGGTTCGAATTAACGATGATAAAATCCGAATCAAAATATACTTGTTTGGGCTTGTTTGGAGAAGAAATGAAACCACTAATGTTGGCCACATAAGTTGGAATTTAAATCACAATGATAGCAGGAGATAAGAACATAATCACGAACATGCATAATATTACATGGCAAAAGTTCTAGGCAAATAAATCATAATCATATGACAAGAAGGTATATGTAATGGCTACATACTTTATGCAAAGACTAATATTAACACACAAAGGCCAAGGAATTACAATTCAATTTTTAGAAAAGTGCCAAGCAAATGAACACAAATGAAATGAAGCAAGTTTTAAAGTAAAGAAGAATTAATAATGTGAGAAATGAAAAATGTGAAATCACCGATATACAAACAACAAAAAACGAGTAATATATGAAGGAGTTTTGAAAATGTACTAAAAACAAAATACAAAATATATAAAATATAAATACTTCTAGGCAAATAGTATGCATATAAATAAATAATTAACATGAAATGAAGAGAAAAGGAAAAAATATTAATATGTAAAATAATAATATATAAACTAATTTTAGAATAAATGTCACATGTGAAGTAAGCTAAAATGAATTATACAAAACCATATCTATATTTGTATATCAATTTAAAACAGATAGTATATATATACAATACAAGCAATTTAATAAAAATAATAGCGTAATATTAAAACAAAGAATACTTATAACAAAAAAAATTTAAAAAAGTGTGCTATGAGATAAAATATAAAAAAAATTCAAATGAAAATAAAACAGGATGAAATAAAATAATTCAAAATCATATGTTTAAATAGTATATTTTTTAAAAAATGAATAACCAAGAAACTTAATTGAAATAAAAGTAAAACTAAAGGGATAATTTATAAACAAAGCAAATTATTAGAACAGGATCAGAGACCAAAAAACATGAGCCCACATATTCGGGGATTTAAGCGGAAAATATCCCAAACCCCCAAAACACCGTGTTTAGGCGAGGATTAAAACTAAACTGATATAAAGTTCCTGGGCAAAATTTAAAAAAAAAATAAAACAGAAAACATTGGCCTAATCAAACAGCAATGCAGAGATGGGGAACTAACTACGCAAATAACCCCTTAAAGGGGAGAATGAGCAAATCCAACATATGGATTAACGCGCAGACTACTTTTCACCCCCCAAAGTACTGTTTCAAAATTAATTGACCATTATTTTGTTTTTTTCTACAGCATTAAAACCTTTTTCCTTAGAAAACCAAAAGCTTTCTCTTTTACTCTAAAAAACCCTGTAGGTTTTAGCCTCCACAGCACCACCATTAAATCTGGTAGTCGGTAATACGTGAAGAGAGTCTCCGACTCTGCTGAGGCCATACTCAGAGACTTAGTCGCCTCTCAACATCAGGAGAACGAAGGGAAAAGACCTAAACCGAGGCTCCAATCGATGAACCAAAGGTGAGTTCCCCTTTTCCCCTTTTGTTGTTTTTTCAAGCAGTAGATAAATCAAAGAGACAGCAGCCAAAAATAGAAAGAAAAATGGGACTTAGAATCACCTTTAACCAATATTGTTGTTATTGATTTCTGTATATGTTTGATTTTTGTATCTATCTCCCTCTTTTTTCTAAAAAAAAAACCCCCCCATTACAATACTTTCCAAAGACTTTTATAGCCTATTTTACAACTTATTTTGCTTGTTTGTAGGTTCATTTGAGCACGTCTCTGATGTGGCCTAGTAGAGGAGCGCACGACACGGAGGGACGCTCGACGTGCGGTGCTTGGGAACCTCCATGGTTGCGGCGGCTGAGGGTGTTAGCTGCTAGAGTTTTCATTTTTCTTTAATTTTGCTAGGCTGTTAAGGTTGTTTTGGGTTTAAGTCTGATGGGTTTAGGGTTTGAGTAATGGTTTGTATTGGGCTTAGAGATTGGGTTAAGTTTGTTTTGCTAATTGTTTTGGGTTTTAAATGTATTGGGCCCTGGGCATAAATTGGGCTTAACATTTATAGAATGAAAGATGGTTCAATATTCACTCGGAATCTAAAAGTAATAAATTAAAAATAACAAAAATCTCAGATTTTATTCTAAATATCACTTTAGTGTAGTTAACAAAATAATTTAATAGAGTTATTAATTAGATCTAAATCTTTAAACCAAAAAGTGTAGGGACTAAATCCTTAAAATTAAAAGTAAAATGGTCAAATTCTCGATGATATAAAATGATTAATTTATATGTGTAAATAAAATTTTAAAATTTTAATAAATAAATTAATAGTATGTGAAATAATAAATAAATAGGAAATTAAAACAGGGAATGAATGAATCTAAGATGTATTATTTGTACTAATACTTTTATATTGAATATGAATGTAAAGGAATGAGGTTGGCTAAAAATGAAGAGAAGAAGACTGGATATGCATATAGTTGAATGTTATTCTTACATCTTCCTAACGCACAACATGATCCAACAATTCTAAACATTCCTTGGTTGGACTATAGAAACCAATTGTTCTGTCTTCACATGTCTTTAACTAAGTCAAAAGAGGTGAGCAACGTAAGAGTTTGGCTTGGATTTCTTAGCATTTCTAGCAAACAATCTCTCAACTTTGCAAAGTAAAAATCCCTTATCAGAGATAGCATCAAATTCTTTTGAGCTTTCTTCAAACCTATTGAACTTCATTTTTTCCCCATCGATGTAGAAGGGTTGACAGATGAAGTGTAGTACCCCCTAACCCTATACTATCACTGGAACATGGTTACAGAGTATTACTTGAGATATTAAACAAATTACGAATAAATCACAAATAATTAACATACAAAGTATAAATTTAATCCTTAAGCCTCTATAATGGACCCTCGAGCCCAAAACATGTATTAGAAGTGGATTAGGACTTATCCAGATGCTCAGAGAATTTTCGTAAATTTAAAATTTTTTGAACTCAATATGACCTCCTTTATATATATCTAACATTTCCTGTAATTTCAAACCAAAACCAATCCAAATACTAATGATATAACCAATTCAATTCATACATGTAAACATCTAAAACATACCAAGATTAATACTAAAATTTACTATATGATCATTCATACCATTATTCAAATTAAATTAAAAGTTCTATTCAATTATTAATTCAAACATAATGTCATATATATACCATTTCAAATATTTAATCTTTCATTTACCAAATTAAATCATCACATATTATCCTTACAATCCAAAACCACATTAACTCAAAAAACAACCTAGGTACATGCCACATATACCAAAATAAAATATACATCCCCAAGGTTGCTGAGATCGGGATTGGTTCGGATGCTGGACCAGATTTTGACTCCTACTGACCTGCGCATAAAAAATAACCGCATGCTGAGTATAGACATACTCAGTGGTATTACTATAATTCAAACTATAATAACAATAATGAAATATAAATATTAAACATATAACAATTGAATTTTCTCAAATATTAACTCATTCTTGAACTTCATTCGTTAATAATAGTAAGACAATTTCAACTTTTTATCAGTTTCAATCAAATATCATAGACTTCAATTTTCTTCACTACATCAACATTTAGTTCATTCCTTCCATTTTCAATCTCAATTTCAATCCACAATTTAACTTTCTCATTTCTTTCATTATTTTCAATAGTACGTTCAATCTAATTTATTTAAATTTCTCATTTTAGGTTTTCACCCTATTAACAAACCCGGACTTTGGCGGATATACGGATCCAACCAAGCACACCAGAATGACACCCAGTGATAGTTCGAACCAAAATTGACATCCAATGTCTCATCAGCCTAGCCGAAGTAAAGTGGTAACCAGTACCTCATCGAATCTATCCTAAGTAAAATAGTGACACCTAGTGTCTCATCGACTCAAGGTCGAAGTATCCCTGAACACATCCAATCTTATGGCATGCCAACTATATCCGACTTAGCCGGACTAGTTAATAGGATATTTAATTCACTTTCTCTGTTTCAATCAATATTCACATCAATTACACTTAAATCACAATTTTACTTTCATTTCAAAAATCCACTTTCAAAATCAAATACACTTTCCATTCACCAATCAAAATACAATTCAATACTAACACATATTTCTCATTCAATTCAACCTCACTTTAAATCCCAAATTCTCTTTCAATTCAACAATTCAATCATAATCCAATACTAAAATTTATTTAACAACCATTTCAATTATCATTCAATTCCATAACAACACTTACCTCATAATTCACTTACCAAATACATAATTTAATTTAACATTTAATGAATAAATAAATAATTTGAATTATAGTAATACAAACCTGGATTTGTTCGATTACTCCTCGACGACTTTTTTATTTCCTTTCGGTATCGATGCCTCGGGTTCTTTGCTAGCTACGAATAATAATAATTTTCTCTATTAATTACAGCATTAAATTATAATAAATAATTGAATTTTATTCAGTTCCTACTTATTCTCAATTTAATCCTAACTAAGTTTACTTACTTTTCTAACTTAATTCATACTTCTTTTCTACTTAATTTCTTGCCATGTTAAACTCAACTATTCAATATTCATAACAAAATCCTAATTTAAAACTTCTTACAATTTAATCCCTATAACACAAAACTTATAACTTCTTTTACAATTTAATCCCTTTATCAATTCTAACTTGAAATTCATTTAATTAAATCCATAATTTCACAATTTGTTTAACATGAACTATACTCAAAAACTTATGAACTTTCAATATATCAACTTGGTTTCATCAAAACCTTATTCTAAAGCTTCTAAAATATCAAAATTAAATAAAAGGACTTAATTGACTTACCAATTAAACTCCAAGCTTTTAATCCTTAGTTTCTCCTTTTTCTTTTCTTTCTTCTTTCTTTCTTCTTATTTCCGTATGGTTCTCTGTAACTATTTCTTTTTTCTTTTGTTTCTTTATGACTTATATATATATATATATTAGTTTATAATAATAATTATTATAAAAATTTATTAAATAACAAATGCTTATATTACAATTGGTCAATTATATGTTTTACACTTGTCTCCATTTAATTTGTTTACCTCATAAAAATCTTATAATTTAATTAATTATCTAGTAAACATCTTTTATTTAATAATAATAAATATCTATTGTATAATAAATCATATATGCACATTTGTACACACACAATTTATTACATTTGTACATCATCTATGCCATAATTTGTCAAAATCATAATATATTTATCACATAAAAATTTTATAATATAATAATTTTAATTAATAAATATCTTTTAACTTAATAATAAGAAAATAAAAATATCTACTTACAAATTAAATATAAATATTACAAATGTATGTATTTTTATTAATACACTTGTATTAAATCATCAACTTTCATTTGTCATGATTTTATTTATTTTTGTAACTTAATATAAAATCTATTTGCTTGAATAATAAGTAATTAAATAAAATATTACAATTGTATAAATATTATTATTACATATGTATCATTTAATCACCCTACATTTGTTAATTCATTAAACTATTCATTAATTTAATAATATAATACCAATTAAATAATAATTTATAATTTATATCTTAATATTAATTATTATATATATAAAATAATAATCTAGAAAAATCTTTAGATTTTTCATTGTTTTGTTGCCTCAACTATGCTAAATGGTCTATTTGCCATTTTCGCCATTTTATTTTCTTTTTAATTTATAATTCAACTTTTACCCTTTATTCATTTTAGTCTTTTTTTCTTTTTTTTTTTAATTTTTCTCAATTAAGCTAAATTTACTCAGTTAAAACTTAATTAACACACTACTAGACTCATAGGTATTTCTAATAATTATTTACAGGTTCGATTTACTGAGACGGAGGCCCGATAATATACTTTTTCGATGTCCGTGCATTTTGGATCATTACATGAAGGAACATCGTTGAGCATGGGAAGGTGAAGGTGAAGCTGTAGGAGCACCAATTGAACCTTTGGTTGAGGCACTCTTTTCTTGCTTCTCTATTTTCCTTCTGTATTGGCGAAAGATCACTATAACAAGGCTAAAGAAATTGGTCCTAAAGTCATGCAGAACAATTAAAGTTAGCCAAAATTCTTAAAATTTATATTGGGAAGAAGTAATCAATTGATTGCGAAAATATATAATGCTTTGATCATGGCAAATCAAGGATGGGGAAGGAAAGCATATCATATTGACCATAATTATTGATGGCAATATCAACCAATATGATTTGAAATTTTGAGAAATCAAATATGAAATAAATCTAAATAGCCATCGATTTTGGAAAGCAAGATTACTTCAAACCATTTTTTCCCTTTTAAATGATAATAAGTAAGTGTGTATTTTTTTTTTTTTGTGATAAAGAAGAAATTACAAGAAAAAAACTACATAAACTAGTCTTACTCCCTCAACGGGGATCTTACAAACATTCACAATCCTTGACTTCATGAGTAAGCCAATTTAGCGAGACTATCGGCTTCTTGGTTCTCTGTTCTGGGTATATGATAAATATTCCAAAAAGAAATCTGAGACAATAACTAAAGATACCTCCTAATTAGAGCAGAATTGGACTCTCCTATGCAACTCTCTTGAATAGCCATAAATACTTCAAGACTATCAGTTTGAATCATCACATTGTCCAAGCCACGATCAGTTAGGATGTCTAACCCATCCAAAATGCCTCACAATTCAGCCTAAAAAACTAAACAACTTCCCAAGAATCTATTAAAACCAATTATCCACTCCCCATTTTGGTTTCTCACAACTCGTCCTACTGCAGAATCATCCTCATTCCTAACGGAACCATTTGTATTTAAAGATACCTAACTTCCAGACAAATCAAAGCGCGAGGTCATATCCCTCCCCGAATTCAAATAAATCTTATCAATCATCAAAACATGTTTGGCCCAACTATATGAGACTCTGATAATATCGAGACTACTCCATGTCACACCTTGAAAGATAAAAATGTTATGATTCTTCCAAATAAGCCAGATGATAATCCCGAAGAGACATTCCCAATCAACCTCTCCAAAGCAAATGTCATACTGATTTTGTAGATTGGAAATGATCTACTCCTGTGTGTTGCCAGAATAAAACCTGATAAGCCAATCAGTGGGAATGAAAAGGTTCCAAATATATCTAGCTGCCGGACAGTCTCTTAAGACATGTAATGCATCTTCAAAGTTATGAGCACAGACTCCACAATTTGAACTATGCCCTATACCTCGACGAACTCTTTCTACATTAGTGAGTAATCTCTGCTTGAGTACCAGTCAAAAAAACACCCTTACCTTTTGAGGTCCTTTGAACTTCTAAGGAATCCTCCATACATCTTTCTTCGGCTTCTATGATCTTTCCTTAATTCTTCCATAAGCGCTTTTAACAAAAAAAAGAACCTGTCTTTGAACCTCACCAAATAATTCTGTCAACACCTGCCCCTGAATATGGTGGGGGTATACCAATAATCTTACGTATGACTATCTCCGGTATCCAGATCCGAAATAATTCAAGATTCCAAGTACCATCCACTAAAACCATGTCACTAAGAAAATAATCCAGATAAAGCCTAGAATGTTCAGGAATCAGACTAATGAGAGGCCCTACATTAGGAATCCAAGGATCACCCCAACACCTGATATTCCTCTCATCCCCCACTGACCAAATTAAATTCTCCCTAATGAGTGACCAAACCTTAGTAAGGGCCCTCCATAAGAAAGACCTTCTACTACGGGTTAAATTATCTAGTATTCCATTAGCCACTCCATACTTCGCTCGAAGAACCTATACTTAGAAAGCTTTAAAGTCAGTCAGAAGTCTAAAGCCCAACTTCATTATGAGGGAAGTATTATGATCCTGCAACTTCCGAAAACCAAAACCATCATGCTCCTGAGGCTGACAAACATCCTCCCAACAAACCAAAGCCACTTTTCTACCATTGCTTGAAGACCCCCAAACAAATTGACGCACCATACATTCAATTTCCTCACAAAGTCACTTGGGAATCAACATTGACTGCATGAAATAACTTGGAATTGCTAGAAAAATCGATTGCGCTAGAGTTGCACTACCAACAAGAGACAACGATTTTGCTTCCCAACCCTGCAACTTGCTTTGAACCTTATCTACCACAAAGCGCAAAGGACTGTTAGTAACTTTATCATGAAATAGGGGAACTCCCAATTACCTTATAAGATTATGCACTTTTCGAAAACCAAGAATACGGCACAAGTTGCTTCGTAAAACATCACCAACTCCTTCTGAGAAACAAACGTTCATTTTGTGTGCATTAATCATGTTCCTCGAAAAATCACAAAAACTGTCTAACACTTTCTTCAAGATTGTAGTTGGATCCTCTTCAGCTTGACCAAAAAAGATCAGGTCCTTTACAAAACCTGATCGAGATAACCAAATAGGTCTCCAACTTCTAGCATTGATATTAGAATGGATACTATGGTCGAACCATTCCAGGCATAGAATAAATATGCAAGGGGATAACGAGCATCCTTGGTGGACCCAATTTTCGACCGAAACTTTTTGAGTTGGGATTCCATTCCACAAAATTTGAATAAAAGAGTTAGTAATAGCAGACATAATCACTTTACAAAGGCAATTCGAAATATCTACATCTTGAAGAGATGCATTAATAAACTCCTAACGCACTTGATCGTAAGATTTCTCCAAATCAATCTTGATGGCCAACCAGTTCGTAGTCTTTTTCTTGATTTTCATGGAGTGAAACACTTCCTGATCAATGATAATATTATCCGTAGTACTCCTTCCTGCAATAAACCCAGTCTGCTATTGGCCAATAATTCTTGGGAACACCAGCTTAAAATAATTGGCAATGATTTTCATTACCAACTTGTAGAGAATTGAACACAAACTAATCGGTTGAAATTTGGAGAAGCATTCTGGATTTGGATCCTTAGGAATGAGAACAATAAGGGCATTATTCAGCTTTAGGTCGATTTTTCCACCCTTAAACATGTTTTTGACCGAGGTACAAACTGAATCCCCAATTTGATTCCCCTGACTCTGAAAAAAGAGGGCATGAAATTCATCACTTCCCAGTACCTTCAAAGGACTCATATCAAACATGGCAAATTTTTTCTGCTCATTTGAGACGGGGTTGCTCAACATCTAGATCTTACCGTCTTTAAGCTTCGGAAAGGAACTAGTGGGAAGACTTCTCATCGGCCCTAGGTCTTCACCATATAAATTCTAAAAAAAATGAGATAACTCCTGTCGTAATTTCTCCTCATAAAAAATCCACCCACTCTCCCCATTTTTTAAAGTCGTAATTCGATTATGCTTTCTCCTTTTTAGGGTGCGCCTATGAAAGAATTTTGTGTTACGGTCTCCCAAAAAGAGCCAGTCACACCTCGCCTTTTTTTCTAGAGAAGTTCCTCATGATGTAAAACTTTTTCTAATTCCTCACTAGTTTCCCATTCCGACTAAAATAAATGATCAAACTGAGAACAATCCATAGCCCTCTACATTATGTCGAGTTTCTGAAGCAATTTTTTGCATGTTCTAATATGGTCGTACACCCTCTTATTCCAATCCTTAAGCTGGTAAACATGGAACCAACAAAATTCCAATTATTCTTAACGAAATTAGAAAACTCTGCATGCTTAACCAATCCTGCCAGAAAATGAAAAGGATGGCCCCTAGATGAATGAAGCTTAAACCTAAGAGACAAAAAAATAGGCATGTGATCAGACTTGATTCTAGGAAAATAAGTCACGGTAAAATTTGGAAATGATGTCAACCAAGCCTTATTCCCAATAGCCCTGTCAAGACGTTTCGAAACTCCACCCCTCTGCCACGTTAAAGGAGCACCTCTGAAACCCAAGTCATTAACCCCAAAAGAATCCATAAAATCTCCAAAAAATGGACATATTTTACCATTGACTTATCCCCCTATTTTCTCATTAGAGGCTAAAATCATATTAAAATCTCCTATAGCCACCCAAGGGGTATCAAAGCAAGGGATATTCATCTTCAAAGCATCCTAAAGCCACCTACGCTTGCGACTGTTAGGACTACCATATACAAAGGCAACAAAAATCGGGTGTTGGAAAATACGTTCATAAACCCGAATCGCAACAAATTGGGGATGACTCCAAATAATATCAACCTGTAACGAGTCCTTCCACCCAACCCAAATTCCTTCATAAAAGCCAATGGCTTCCACTCGATGAGAGCACTAAAACAAAATAATCAAATTAGCTTTGTCATCACTCACTCTAGTTTCTAAAAGGCCAACAATATTTGGCTTATATTCCCGATTGTATTCGGGAAAAATCCTCGAAAACTTTCTACTAGCTTGACAGTTCCATGCAAAAATAAACAAATTCATTAAAGAAAAAAGTAAAAATAAAGGGAGAGTAACGTACTGTAGCTCATGACTAGCATGTGTCTTCCCTGCGTTTCCCATAAATGTTCAAGTTCCCCATCTCAGCCCTGTTAATCTGCGAGTTGAGGAGTTTGGCCATCGAATTCATAGAGTCTGATAGTGGAACCCTTGCACTCCCAAAATTTTTAAAATGTCCCCCGTGTTCACGAATGATCTTACTAATAGCACCATTATTTCGAACATTACCCTTATTAGTTCCTGAACCCCTCACTTTCGAAATCGGTATTCCTCTCTTCCAACCGAAATACCAGCTTCAGTATATTTAGCAATATTTAGTCTATTTTTTTCCTTAAAAGTAATCGCAGAGTGGTTACTAGAATCAAGTAGTTCCTTATTAATTTCTACTACTGATTCCACAGGACCCTCAAAAATAGGATTAATTTGAGCAGTAATGCCCGAATGGAATTAACCTTCCTTTAATTAAAATCAGTCGAAGATGCGTTGTTATTTGGAAGACTCCATGCACTGTATCGACACTGTCCGAATTAAAAGATAGTTCCAAGCCCCTAATTTCTTGATCCGTTAAAACAGGCCCATCACCCTTAATGTTATCGTTATTTCCCATCGCAGCTTTAATATGGCTTACTGGGTCTAACAGTGGCCTATTTTGTATACCCAATTCTGCCATCACGAGCCCACGATCCACCTGGCCAGCAGCTTCCTTCAAAAGTTCCAACCCATCCACTAATTGCTTTCCCAAGACGCTAAAGTTATTTGTCGTTTTGGGATTTAACCCAATATTTTCCTTTGCCCTAGAAACACCCTTCTGATTAACCCCTTTCAGAAAGTCTACTTTTTGAAATCTTATCCCCGAAAATTCTGCTTCTATTTCACTAGTTTTGGCCGTTTCAATACAGGCAGATTCAGGCCACCACTCACGGCGATTTTCGTTGCAGGATTTTGGCGACCCCTAGAGTTTCTCCGTGACTTCCTCTCAACGATCATCTGGGGTCAGAACGGCTCCGACGGCTCCACTGCTTTGACTTCCTCCGGTAAGCGTTCCGTCGTTATATTCCTACCCTCGGCTACGTCCTGCGAAAACCCCACATCCACACACATGTCCTTCGAATGACCGGACCTTCCACAGGAGAAACACACGGATGGTAGCGCTTCAAACTCCACCCTTTGCACCGCCCCATTAACCAGAACCTAAGAAACTAAGGGCTTCCTCAAATCGATGCACATGACCATTCTAGCAAATTTTCCCCTCGGCCCCTTATCGGTCTGAAAATTGAGCTTAGTGACCTTCCCAATCAAACCCCCGATTTCCTCCAAGATTTGTCGTTTATAAAGAAACCCTGGAAGACCCGGTAATCTGATTGAAACCATAGTGTTGCTAGGGAAAGCTTGAAGAGGGTTAAACTCCGGTGTCCACAGTTGAACAGTGAGATACTAACCAAGGACAATCCATGGTCCCTGTGTAAGCACCCTCTCGTAATCTTCTCTACTATGAAATTTAATCAGAAAATAGCCATTCTCCACATCCATTATGTGAATCTGTTGAGAAGGCTTCTAAAGACTGAATTCTATTATGTAGAATAGAGTATCAAATATTTCGGCCAAGAAGTTTAATGACCACCGTAGTCGCCATATCTCTGAAAAGAAACTGTTCGATCCTCTCAGAAAAATTAATAGCAGGAATACCATCAACTGTCGTTTTGGCCACTTCTTCATCTAGAAACTCAAAATCCTCGTCTCTCCTAGGGACAAGAGCCCCTCATCCCAAAACTTTATCCCTCCATGAGATCTCCAGCGCAGGGATCGAGTCCACTACCATATCATTTTCAACAATAGAATCCAAGCCCTTAAAGCGGACTTTTTTAGTGTTCCGATCACCGATCAATTTCTCATCTTCTCCATTCTCAACCAGTAATTTTTTTTTCTTTTCAAATATATTTATAACCATATAATTTAAGTAAGTGTGTATTTTGCAAACGTAAATAATGAAAATTTTGACTGATTATGATTTTATGGATGCAATTAATTTTATCTTAAAACGTTAATCTATTATGTATACACCAAAATCTCATAATTGGGTTGTGACAGCAGCAACCCTTAGTGTAGCACAAGTATTTTGATTGATTTATTAACAGAGGTAGTTTTGAAAAACCATGACCTTGTGGGTTTTTTTTTTATCTAGATAAAACAAAAATAAAAAATAAATATCAAAATGGTATGTCGGCCCCATTATCTACTGAAATTATATATTGTGGGTGGTGAAGAGGCGGCACCATCTTTATTTTTTTAGGTTAATTATTAGTTTGATAGTTAAAAAAATTAAGAGTTGAGGGTTTGAGATGGACTACAATAATTTATATGGGTATGAAATACAAAAATTAAGAGTTGAGGGTTTGAGAACATATATGGGTATGAAATACAAAAATTAAGAGTTGAGGGTTTGAGATAGGCTACAATAATTTATTAAGTTAAGCCCTCTTTTTTTTATTCTATCTTTCCTTATTTATTTATTTATTTTTTTTATCGTGTAATAGCACATTTATCAATGATGACGGAACGTAGTTTCGGGACTATAAATTTTTATCGTGTCGGCCTGTAAATATTATTTATAGAATATTTTTGAATTTATTAAAGTCGTATAAAAATTTAGTTAATAAATTTTAACGTTTAGATAACTAATTAAAAAAAAGATTAATTTATAAAAGGTGTAAAATTTAATAATTATTGCATGTAGATAATTTAATAACTTAACTAATAATGTGGGAGGGCCAATGAAGTAATTTAACCTTGTTAAAGGTTAGTGGACTGAAAAGGAACAAAATTAATTAATTAAAACATATTGGATGGCAGTTTTGTAATTAAATCAAAATTAAACAAGACAAATTGAAAGAATTAGACATTTCTTCTTCATCTTTCTTTTATCACTTGTCGAAATCACCATTGAAGACCTAGGAAGCTTCAGTCAGCTCCTTGGCTTTGTATGGTATGGAAATTTGCCCGTTTTCTTATAATTTCTATAATTTTGAGATCGTTACAATTAGGTTTAGTTAAGCCGTACTTTCATTTTTGAATCTGTTAAAAATTTTAGAAATTTTCATTGATGAATTTTGGTTTTTTTTTTTTTGTGATAGTTATGTGTTTGAAGCTTCAATTGTGATATTTGGTTGTTTTGTGAAGTAATTTTTATTAGTTTTTGATTTAATGATTAAATTGTTAAAATGTCAAAATTTCAAAGTTTGATGGTGATTTAGAGGTATAATTGAGACTGTTTAAGGGCCTAAATTATTCGACTGTAAATTTTGAACTTGAGAAAATGGTTAATTTGATGATTTTCAGATTAAGAGATTAAATTGCAAAAGTTGTAAAAGTTAGGAGCAATTGTGTAATTTCAAAAAATAAAAGGGTAGAAAATGAACAATTAATTGGCATATGAATATAAGCTAATAAAGAGAAAATTTTACATTTTAGATCAAAACCCTATTGACTTACGTGGAAAAGGTAAAACTGCGAAAGTTCTTAAACTTTTGCAACTATTATAATTCAGTCCAAGTAAGTTCGTTCGGCTTGTAATTTAATATTTTCATGAATTGTATAATGATATGCTATGGAATAATGGATATTAATTGTTATATTAATGATGTGGAATTACTTGGAAAATGCTTATTGAATTATTGTGTTTGGGTCGGATGAACGCGAGATAGAGTACGACTGATTACATGGCATGTTATATGGGGCTTGAAGAGGAGGAGATGTTACATGGATTATATATTTCCTGAATATGCTGAGGTTCAGCATTTGTTGCGAGCCATCGTGTATTACTCCTTGATTCTAGTGTGTTACCAGGGGCAGATGTAAAGCCTTCAAGCTGGTACTTAGTGTCGAGGTGTGTTTTGGAAGGATGTTGGGCTGGGCACTAAGTGCCGAGTAATGTTATTGGTTGGATTAGCTCTAATGAGCGCTTGGTGTGTTTCGGTTGGACTACTTGCATATTCGTATTTGTAAGTTGTTCATCAAGTCGTAATTATTAGATTAATTACTTGTTTAAAGACTTAGAATGGCATGTTTTGTACTTGATATCTTGAAGTGATTTTGTTGTGGACATGTATGATTTTCAGAAATTATTATTTGAGAATTGAATTGAGCTATGTAATTTACTGGTTTAAAATTATGGATGACAGGAAACATTAGTTATGGAATTGTATTTGATTAAATTGTTATGTTTATTTCACTTAGATTCATTGTTACTATCCTTCGAACTTACTAAGCTTCAATAAACTTACTTGTGTGGCTTGCATTTTCTTGTAGATATCTTTTTGTGGGACGGAAGACCGGATCATCACTCAAGTCACATTATCCATCCGATATCGGTAGTTTTTGAATGTTTATTTTGGATTATATGGCATATAATAGGTTGTTGCGTTAATGACCTCGTTTGATATGTAAATATGTGAAGTATGTACCTAGTTAATCTTAGATTGATGTTGATTGTAATGTGATGATTTATTTCATTGTACATGTATGTATAATTGTGGTACCAATGAGGGTATATTGATTAGGCACTTAAAATGGTTGAATTGGCATGATTTGAATAGGTTTAATGATAATTTGAATAGATATAATAACTGGTTAATGTGTTGTTTGTTTTCCAAGAAAGCTTGAAATGGTAAACTTGATGTTTAAAGTTCATTTTGGTGCACATGGCCTGGGACATGGGCAGCCACACGGCTGTGTACCATACACAGTTTGCGACACGGCTTGCGACACGACCGTATGTATCAAGTCAGTTAGTCACACGGTTTGCGACATGACTGCGTGATCTAAGTAAATGAGTTACACGGTTTAAGACACGGGCTGGGACACGGTTATGTGTCTCATTGTTCGAACACTACAAGGTTTGGCCTATGTCACACGGCCTGACCACACGGCCATGTGACCCCTATTTTCTAATTTCTAACTTTTCTTCAGATTTTCTGAATTGTTTCAAATTAGTCTTGTTTTGATCCTGAACTGTTTTTAGGGTATTAAAAGTTCAATTTAAGGCCCAAATGTATATGTTTGTTGGATTCATGTGAGATTTAAATAATTATTATTAAATAGCATTATTAATCTGGTTTGAAGTTATTTGTTTCGATTTGTACGATGACGCTTCGTAACTCTAGTTTGACGAAGAAAATGGGTTAGGGGTGTTACATACCGTCTCATTCCTCTCTTCTCTATGTTTTATTTACAATCAACACAATATTAGGATTTTACAACCCTTAAAATCATGGTTATAAGCTCCATAACCTTTGAAACCCTAAAACATTGTATGACTGATCAAATCATCAGATCAGTGTTGTCTGTCAAAAAGACACCACCCAACTGGTGTCCCCTGTCAGGCAGGTACTGTAACTCCCCTAACCTGTATCTATCGCCAGAACAGGGTTACGGAGTATTACTAGAATTTACAGATTAATTAATAGACATTTCATATCATCTAGCATACATATCATAAACCAATCAAAATCAATTATATTGTCCCTTATGCAAGCCCTCGAGACTCAAAATACACATTGAAAATAAGTCGAGACCAAATCAGTTACTCAAAGAATTTTTTAGAAAACATCAAAAATTTTCAAAGTTGCAAGCCCACGTAGCCAGGCCGTGTGACTCACACGGTCAAGAGACACGTTCGTGTCTCAGGCCATCTGGGTATTTGAAATAGGGATACATGGCCGTGTCTCAGCCCGTGTCCAAACTTATGAGCTCTCTGACTTGGGCCACACGACCAAGCCACACACCCGTGTACTAGGCTATCTGAGCATTCTATTTTGTGCAAATTAAAGATACAGGGGACATACGGCCATGTCACCTAGCTGTGTGGACGAAATAAGTCATTTTTCTAGCCACATTTCTCACCCAATTTGGCATCAACCTAACTCAACATTTTTGCACAATAAGCAGCCTTAACAAGACATTTAAAAGAAGCCAAACTCAAATCTTATACATGAGATATCATCACATAAATCCAAATATCCAAATTTACTTAATTGACCAAATACACATATATGCATATTTTACCAAAATATATACCAATTGAAACCAACCATCAATATACCTATAGGATTTTCATCATTCAGTCATTTCAAACACACATCAAACATGGTAAAACCATTTATACACACATCAAAATATATCCATCACAAGCCATTCAAATGGCTAGTCTCAATAAAACATCTACTTGCCAACATTGGCTAAACTAACCTATACATGTCATTATAAGTAGAATTAATTTACCATTTATACCGAATAAGCTGTTGGATAGTGTGAATCTGCTCTGACCAGCTTCCAACCAAAACAAGCTTCTGAATTACTATAAAACATGGAAAATAAAACAGAGTAAGCATTTAAGCTTAGTAAGTTCGTATAACATGGAATTTAACTTACCATTTATTCACATTTAAGGTAAACATTCATTCATAACATATCCAAACCAATTTGGCCAAAAGCCTATACACACATCCTCAACAGGTTAGCCATGTGAATCTCATGTAATATTCCATAAACATGGGTGAAGATAATCACCAAGCAAGTTTCATATACATGTATCATCCTATTTCATGTTTCAATATATCATGTAAGATCATTTCCATGTATTTTACATAAATTCCAATAACAGTTCATGTCATTCTCATATAATCTCATAACAGAACTGTGCTCGTTGAACCATTTAAAATATCGTTGGATACACGGGAAGTACATACAAAGTGTACAAAACTGTAATTCGTAAATTCATATTTAGGAATGCTTATACAAGCATGTAAACGGGAAGCTCTTCTGAGCCATTATCGGGAAGCTAAAGAGAGCTATGGTGTGTCCGCAACACATGCAGGATTACAACCATATCGGGAACCCTAATGACATGTCATTTGTATCCTTCGAATTTCTAAGGTTCAAACGAGATTCAATAATTACTGGATATGTGATCATAATTACACTTGACAATTTGTACAAATCACACACAATATTCAATTTAAAACATTGAAATATACAATTTAGTTACACGAACTTACCTCGATAAGTATATGTAGATACAAAGCTACTAATCTGATACTTTTTCTTTGCCTCGACCTAACTCTGTATTAGGTTTATCCGAATCTATACGAATGAATTTAACTCAATTTAATATAATTCATATTCAATTTAATCCAACACACATCTTTGGAAAAATTACTATTTGTCCCTATACGAATGAATTACTAATCTGATACTTTTTCTTTACCTCAGTCTAACTTCGTATTAGGTCTATCCAATTCTATACGAATGAATTTAACTCAATTTAATATAATTCATACTCAATTTAATCCAACACACATCTTTGACAGAATTATTATTTTGCCCTTATACTTTTAATTAATTACAATTTAGTCCCTAGGCTCGAAAAATGAAAGTCATACAATTTAATCCTTATTCAAGCCTAACCGATTTTCATACTTATCAATAGCAGCCCGTGTATTTCACAAAAAAATCAGAATTTTTTTTAAAATTTTTCATTTTTTCAATTTAGCCCCTAATTGACAATTTTATCAAAATACTCTTTACAAAAGTTGTTTATCTAAAAAAACCCTTAATTTTCTATCATAAAACTTCAAAATTTAACTATACTCATCCATGAAACATAAAAATGATTAAAAACGAGACTAAAACACATACCTAATTAAGCCAAATAAGTTTGCTAGAACTCAAGCTTCCATGGCTAATGTTTCCATATTTTGATGAAAGATTATGAGAATGAATGATGATAATAATTATTTAATTCATTTATCATCATTCTTTTATCAACATTCCAAAATTAACCTTAATAATTTCTTAAATTTCCAATGATGAATAATCATTCTTATCTACTAATTACTCTAAATGGTCTATTTGACAAATAAAGACCTCCAATTTAAAATTTCATAGCTATTTGATATTTTTAACTACTAGAATTCAATTTTCACACTTTTTGTAATTTAGTCATTTTTATCAAGTTAGGCATGTAAATGGTGAAATTTCTTAACGAAATTTTTATACTATATTTCTATCATACTATAGACCATAAAATAATAGTAAAATAAATTTTCTTTCGACCTCAGATTTGTGGTCCCGAAACTACTATTCCGATTTCATTGAAAACGGGCTGTTACAACTCTCCCCCTAAAAGAATTTTCGTCCTCGAAAATCTTACCAGTAAAAAGGTCCAGATATTGTTTTCTCATAGTTTCTTCAGGTTCCCAGGTAGCTTCTTCTATTCTGTGTCGTTGCTAGAGGACTTTTGCTAAAGCTACCTTTTTATTTCTCAATTCTTTCACCTCACGTTCCAGAATTCTGATCGGTTCTTCACTATATGTCATGTCATGCTGAATTTCAACATCCGTTGGAGAAATAACGTGTGAAGAGTCAGATCGGTACCATCTTAGCATAGACACATGAAAGACATTATGAATCTTTTCTAGTTCTGATGGTAAAGCTAATCGATATGTAATAAGTCCAATTCTCTCTGTAATCTCATACGGTCCGATAAATCGCGGACTCAGTTTTCCTTTACGATCGAACCAGAGAATTTTCTTACAGGACTTTGTCGTCAACTTGAAACTCTATTTCTTTATGTTTAGGATCCGCATAAGATTTCTGACGATCAGAAGCTGCTTTCAAGCTACTTCGGATCACTTTCACTTTTTCCTCAGTCTCACAAATCAAATAAACTCTGTGTATCTTTTCTCACTGAACTCAGTCCAATATAACGGAGTTCGGCATTTGCGACCATACAAAGCCTCATCTGGTGTCATTTTTATGCTTGACTAAAAACTATTATTATATGTGAATTCGACTAACGAAAAATATTTCTCCCAATTGTATTCGAACTCTAAAACACAAAACCGAAGCATATTTTCAAGAATCTGAATCACATGCTCTAATTGACCATCAATCCGAGGGTGAAATGCAGTGCTAAAATGCAACTGCATACCTAGAGCTTCCTGTAATTTTTTCCAGAATCACGATGTAAATCTCAGATCTCTATCTAAAATAATAGAGACTGGCACTCCATGTAGTCTAATAATTTTTGAAACATGTAATTCTACTAATCTGTCTAAAGAGAAATCCATACGTACCGAATAAAATGTGCAGGCTTTATCAAATGATCAACGATAACCCAAATGGCATCTTTCTTTTTCAGAGATAGGGGTAACCCCGATACAAAATCTATAGTAACTCTATCTCATTTCCACTCTGATATCATCACTGGCTGTAATAGTCCTGAAGGTACCTGATATTCAACTTTAACTTGCTGACATATCAAACATCTAGATACAAAATAAAAATTATCATGTTTCATTCCCGACCACTAGTATATCTATTTCAAATCATTGCACATTTTATTACTTCCCGGGTGAACAAACATACTACCACTATTAGCTTCGTGCAAAATTTTCTATACAAGCTCTGGATTCTTCAGTACACAAATTCTATCTCTAAATAATAAGCAATCATCAGATCCTATCTAAAATTTTGAATTAGAAGTCGACTCACATTACACCTGTTTAGCTTGCAATTCATTATCACATTTTTGAGCTTTGCAGGTTTGCTGTAAAAATGTTAGTTTAGTTTTTAACTCAGCTAGAATTGAACCATCATCATACAATGTCAATTGGTGCTCGCAATGCAAACAGAGACTTTCTACTCAGAGCATCTGCAATTACAATTGCCTTTCCTGAGTGATAATCAATAAGTAAGTCATAATCTTTCAACAGTTCGAGCTAATGACGTTGTCTCAGATTCAAATCTTTCTGCGATATCATATATTTTAAACTCTTATGATCGGTAAATATATGACACTTTTCACCAAACAAATAGTGTAGCCAAATTTTTAACGCAAAAACAATAGTTTCCAATTCTAAGTCATGTGTTGGATAATTCTTTTCTTGTGGCTTTAATTGTCTGGAAGTATAAGCTATTACTTTACCTTCTTGCGTCAAAATACAACCTAAACCATTCATCACTGAAAATCACAAATTCCTTACCCGATTTAGGCTGGACTAGATTTGGCGCTTTAGTCAACAGGGCTTTCAACTGGTCAAAACTTTGTTGACATTTATCAGACCATTCAAATTTTACATCTTTTTGTAATAGCCGTGTCATCGTTGTAGCTATCATCGAAAACCCTTTCACAAATATCCGGTAATATCCAGCTAATCCCAGAAAACTTAAAACTTCAGATACATTTTTGGTGGTTTTCAGTTAACAATCATTGAAATTTTATTCAGATCAACTCTGATGCCTTCAGTCGATACTATGTGTCCTAGAAAACTCACTTCCCAAAGCCAAAATTCATATTTGCTAAATTTAGCAAACAATTGTTTATCTCGCAAAGTTTACAGAACAATTCTCAAATGCTCGGCATGTTTGATCTCATCTCGTGAATATACCAGAATATCATCAATAAATACCACAACAAATCTATCCAAATACGATCTGAAAATTCTATTAATGAAATCTATAAATACCACAGGTGTATTAGTTAAACCAAACGACATCACAAGAAATTCATAATGTCTGTACCTAGTTCTGAATGTTGTTTTCGGCACATCCAAATATTTCACTCGTAGTTGATAATAACCAGAATGAATATCAATCTTTGAAAACACTATGGAACCTTTCAATTGATCAAACAAATCATCAATAAGAGGTAGTGGATATTTATTCTTGATTGTAACTTTGTTGAGTTAACGGTAATCAATGCATAGTCTCAATGATCCATCTTTTTTCTTAACAAACAGAACAGGTACACCCCAAGGTGAAAAACTAGGTCGAGCAAAACCCCTATCAATCAGCTCTTGTAACTGTGCTTTCAACTCTTTTAACTCTGTAGGAGCCATTCTATATGGTGCTATCGATATCGGTGTTGTCCTTGGTACAAAATCTATAGCAAATTCAACTTCTTTGACCAGCAGTAATCTAGGTAATTCCTCTGGAAACACATCAGGATACTCATAAACTACTGACACTGATTTAAGTTTTGACTCAGACACTTTTGTATCCAACACATAAGCAAGTTAAGCATTACAACCTTTTCTCATATATCTCTATATTGACATAGTTGGTATCACATTAGACAACCTGTCCAATTTATCTGATTCAATATAGAGCATTTCACCATTCTGACATTTCAATACAATATGCTTTTGTTTACAATTTACCACGGCGTCATGCAAAATTAGCCAATCCATACCCAATATCACATCAAATTCATCGAACGATAATAGCACCAAATCAACCGAGAAACAATAACCTCGTATCATTAGCAGACAATTCTTGCAAATTTTATCAACCATTACATATTGGCCTAGAGGGTTCGATATTTTGTAACAGCTTGGTTTAGACCCTAGTCGGAATAGTAGTTTCGAGACCATGAATCTGAGTCAGAAAAATATTTTAATTATATTTTATGTGTTTACAGTATGTTAGAATGCATGTGTGAAATTTTCGTGAATTAATTTCACCAGTTGGTTGTTTAATTTTATAAATGGACTTAATCACGTAAATTGTAAAATTTTCTTGCTATTTGTTAAAGTGCTTTATAGCTATGTTCTTTTAATATGGAGGGATTAAAATGAAATTAGGCCAATAGATAATAGTATGGACGAAAGTAGACAACCATTATTAAGTTTTTATATTAATTTGTAAAGGTTATTATGGTCAATTGTGAAATAATGTGTATTATGATAAAACATAAATTAAATTAGCCATGCATTTGTTCATCTTTTGACCGAATTTAACAAAGAAAAAGAAAGAAGAAGAATAAGCTAGGTTCGACTATTGTTTTCCTTGATTGAGGTATATAATTTGTTTGGTTTTTGATAATTTTTATGTTTTTGAGATCGTTACTTTGAGTACTAGCTAGCCTAGCCTTGATTTTCGGATTTGATGATGATTTTGTGTTTTTAAATTGTTGAAAGCTTGATGATTTTTGTGTTTGATGATGAAAAATAAGTATGTGTTAATAGATTTTCATGTTTAATTAAGTGATTTTTAGTAAAAATGCTTATTTGGGATTAAATTGTAAATTTTATAAATTGAGGGGTCAAAATGTGAAATAAATGAAAGAAATGGGCTAATTTGAACCTTATTAAAATTCGACTATACTAGAGTTCAATGAAATTATGTGTATTTTGTATTTTGTGAAATAGGGACTAAATTGTAAAAAATGTGAAATATTAGGGGCTTAAGTGCAAATTGCCCTTTTATGTGTTTTTAGGTGAATTTTAGTATATGTGTGATTAAATAAGTTTAATTTATATTAATTTAGATCAAGAAAAGAGGAAATCGGATTTGGATCGGGGGAAATCTAAAGTTGTTGAATAGTAGTCCCGGTTCGTTTGTCTCCGTACGAGGTAAATTTATAAGTAAATAAATATCGTTAAATTCGATTATATATTTTAATAGTGCCAAATTGAATTATTACTTGTGTATATGTATATGCCAAATTGAATTAAGTATGGGAGCAATATGTACGAGCTTGAATCAATTGAGTTACGACGTTCGAAAGCCCCGTAGGAACCTTGGGAATAGTTAGGATACATATGTCATGACATAGGATTATGATATGTGATTTCGTGTAAGGAAACGTCTGGGACATTGGCATCGATTTGTGATTTACATATAAGACCATGTCTGGGACATTGGTATCGTATATGAGTTCGTGTAAGACCCTGTTTGGAACAGTGGCATCGATATGTGATTACATGTAAGACCACGTCTGAGATGTTGGTGTTGTACGAGCTTTTCGACTATTTGAGTATCCTTATTATTTTCGAATGGTTCAACGGGCAATATCGAGTTAAGATCGAATGTGAAATTGAGCTAAAAAGGTTTAGGTACGTGCTAAGATATATGATTATGAAAGTAAGGTAAGTATATACTTGAGATGAATACATGAATCATGTATGATAAAAGAGAGATTTATATATGCTTATAAATATGTTTGTATTTGGTCAAGTTTAGTTAATATGTTAATGTTTATGTGATGATATATGAATTTGCAAGTGTGATAAATGTATATGTGACTAAGCTTTGCTTAATTTGGCTTAGTTTCATTGAATTATGAATGTTATTAAAATAAATTATTTGCTTATGACTTACTAAGCTATTGAAGCTTACAATGTGTGTGTGTGTGTGTGTTCGTTTGTTGTTTTATAGATTTTAGAAGCTAGTTACGAGCTCGGGGATCGTCAAGGAAATCCGCCACACTATCGATCACTATTTTGGTATTTTAAAAGTTTAACTTATGAACCTATGGCATGTATAGGCTAGCATTTGTTTTGGTCGATTTTGGATTTGTATATATATGAGCCATGCAAAAATGGCTTGTAATGAAGCTTATGTTTATGCATTTTCAGTTGTGATATAAGTTCATGTTAGGTATATATTTATTTTGGCTTAAAGTAACAATTTATGGCTTATGTTTAGTTCTTTGGGTAAGTTTGATATATGTGGTTGATGCATGTGTTTGAGATATGGATTGTTTATGATTTATTATTGAGATACATATTCGAAACATGAATCAATTTGGAAATTGTTTTTAAAGTAAATTATGCATTCGGTTATGGCATAGACTTATTATGAAAGTATATTTCATGATATATATATATGTATGGTATTAGGTTATATGGATTGGTTTGATTAATGAGTTAGGTGACGGTTGAGTATATATATGGTATTATTTATGTCGATTCGGTTATGTTTTAGACTTATTGTGAGAATTATGTTTCATGGTATATGTGTAATGTTTAGATATAAGATTCGATAGTAGGTAATAAAAAGAATGATGAATAATCGGCCATGAAATTAGCTCATTTGGAAGTGTATTTTATGGTATAATTTGTGTGGATGTATATGCGTTTTGGCTTGAATAATGATGTGGAAGTTGGATGTGTTTTATTTTTATTTTAGTATGATTTCAATTATGAAATTTGGCTATGCAAATGAGTTTATTTTGTAAATTGATAAATGGAAAATGATGTTTACTTTTAATCTTGTATATCAGTAAATTTGGTATGGTAAAGACATGAATATGATTATTTAGTTAAATGTTAAAGTCATGTGTGTGCAAGTGTGTTTATAATTGCTTTGGTTATTTCACAAGTTAAATTAGGTTATAATGCATGTTTAAATTCGGATTATGATGGTAAATATGCTTATATAAATTATACTTGAATGTTTTATCATATATATTTAGCTTTATATGGTGGATTGGTTGAAAGTTTTATGTTTGAACATGATTTATAGCAATCAAAATAGGCATGATGTGTTTAATGTTGGTATTCGTAAATGGTTCAAATAGATATGGTCATATGCGCATGGTTTTGTGACTAGAAAAAAAAAGTATGTTTAGTCTTAAATCATATTTGTTTAAATGAAATTATTTGTAAATGTATGACCATTACCAATACTGTATATAATATTGGACATAAAGTTTGGTGATATGATTTGTTTGGTCTATTAAGTGCATGTTTGATTATTTATTAAGTATTCAAATACCATTTTAATAATGAACATATGATTTGTGTATAAAAAATTATATATATACCTGTGTGAATGTGTGAATATATTATGTTCGGTAATGCCTCTAATCCCTAGTTCGGTGACGTATACGGGTTAGGGGTGTTACATACTTTAACCACGAATTTAGTGGACTCGATAGGTAAATTTTTACTAGATACTAAATTCGTGAAAATATATGAATGAGTTGAATCGGGATCAATTAAAGAAGTTACATCAATGTCAATAAGAGAGAAAGTACCAGTAATAACATCTAGTGCAGAAGCATCTTTACGTGCACGAATAGCATAAGTCTTAGCTGATGCTCGTCCTTTGGATCTTACAGTGGAGTCTTTTGTCATACCACGGCTACTACTCATATTTCCAGGATTACAAGGTGATTTACCTCTCGTAGCTATGTTGGTCGGCCTTAAAGTTTGAATATTATCTTTTTCAGGTTTCTCTGGGCAATCTCTAAGATAGTAGTCAAAAGAACCACATCTAAAATAAGCTTTACTCTTCATTCGACATTCACCAAAATGTAGCTTGTTACACTGCTTGCACTTAGGTTTGGTGTTTCTAACACTACCTACACTCGCTACAGATGTAGCCTGAGATCTAGGACTGGAGCATCAAATACCTCTGTCTCTACCGGAGTATCCCGCAGAAGTAGTAGAACGGTCATGATATTTCTTTGATTTTTTTGATGCTGACTGTTATGGCTTTCCTGTCAATCTTTTACTTGAAGTTCTAGTTTCAATCTCAGCTTGTCTTTTCTCTTTGCTCAGTTCTTCAGCTTTATATGTCTGATCAACCAGTACAACAAATTCTTTTCTCTTTTCTTTTTGTTGACTAATAATTTTATATATTCGTTTAAGCCATCTTCAAATCGCTTACACATTGCAATTTCAGTAGGAATACATTCTCTAGCATATTTGCTTAATCGGACAAATTCCCTTTCATATTCGGACACTGTCATATGACCTTGTTTAAGCTCCTAGAATTCTTTACGTTTTTGGTCAAGAAACCTCTAGCTGATGTATTTCTTTCGGAACTCAGTTTGAAAAAATTCCAAAGTAACCCTTTTCTTTCGACACAACAGAAATTAATGTATTCCACCACTGATAAGCTGAATCTTTTAACAGATATACTGCACATTTAAGACATTCAGCCGGGGAACAAGATAATCATCAAGAACCTTGATAGTATTTTTTAACCAGAACTCAGCTCTTTCAGGATCATCTTTAGCTGTAGCTCGAAATTCTTCAGCACTGTATTTACGAATTTTATCAATAGGAGGCTTACCAGTTCTAATAAGTTCTGTACTTTAAGGAATATCGAGAATCGGTTGAGAAACAGAAGGCGGTGGAGGTTGTTTCATAGCAAGGCTCAGTCGTACAAATTCAATAAACCATTCATTCATCATTTGGAAGAAGGCTTCTTTAGCCTCTCCTTCCGGCCCTCAGATACGGGCCTCTTACTACTCGAAGCTGTTCTTTGCACAGAGGCTTGAACATTACTTTCTGCTTCTTCTGAATCAGCTCAGTTGGATGACACTACTATATTAAAACATGTTTTAAAATGGTCAAGAGATATCACACTGTCACAGGTTATATAATGGCATGTATAGCTAGATTTATATATGCTACGTTAGTCCGAGAATCGACTAAACTGTAACTCAATACCAATAAATGTAATACTCCTAACCCGTATCCATCGCCGGAACAGGGTTCCAAAGTATTACCAAAATTTACAGATTAATTAATAGACATTTCATATCATCTAGCATACATATCAGAAACCAATCAAAATCAATTATATTGTCCCTTATGCGAGCCCTCGAGGCTTAAAATGCACGTTAGAAATAAGTCAGGACTAAATCGGTTAGTCAAAGAATTTTTCAGAAAACATCAAAATTTTTCAAAGGTGCAGGGGACACACGCCCATGTGGCCAGGCCATGTGACTCACACGGTCAAGAGACATGCCTGTATCTCAGGCCATGTGAGTATTCGAAATAGGGATACACGGTCATGTCCCAGCCCGTGTCCAAACTTATGAGCTCTCTGACTTGGGCCACACGACCAAGCCACACGCCCGTGTACTAGGCTATGTGAGCATTCTATTTTGTGCAAATTAAAGATCAGGAGACACACGGTTGTGTCACCTGGTCGTGTGTCACACACGGCTGAGACACACGTCCTTGTCTCTGCCCTTATGGACGAAATAGGTCATTTTTCTAACCACATTTCTCACCCAATTTGGCATCAACCTAACTCAACATTTTTGCACAATAAGCAGCCTTAACAAGACATTTAAAACAAGTTAAACTCAAATATTATACATGAGATATCATCACATAAATCCAAATATCCAAACTTACCTAATTGACCAAATACACATATATGCATATTTTACCAAAATATATTCCAATTTAAACCAACCATCAATATACCTATAGGATTTTCATCATTCAATCATTTCAAACACACATCAAACATGGTAAAACCACTTATACACACATCAAAATATATCTATCACAAGCCATTCAAATGGCTAGTCTCAATAAAACATCTACTTGCAACATTGGCTAAACTAACCTATACATTTCATTATAATTAGAATTAATTTACTATTTATACTAAATGAGCCGTTGGATAGTGTGAATCTGCTCTGACCAGCTTCCAACCAAAACAAGCTTCCGAATTACTATAAAGCATGAAAAATAAAATAGAGTAAGCATTTAAGCTTAGTAAATTCATATAACATGGAATTTAACTTACCATTTATTCACATTTAAGGTAAGCATTCATAACATATCCAAACCAATTTGGCCAAAAGCCTATATACATATCCTCAACATGTTAGCCATGTGAATCTCATGTAATATTCCATAAACATGGGTGAAAATAATCACCAAGCAAGTTCCATATACATGTATCATCCCATTTCATGTTTCAATATATCATGTAAGATCATTTCCATGTATTTCACATAAATTTCAGTAACAGTTCATGTCATTCTCATAAAATCTCGTAACAAAACTGTGCCCGTTGAACCATTTAAAATATCATTAGATACACGGGAAGTGCATACAAAGTGTACAAAACTGTAATCTGTCAATTCATATTCAGGAATGCTCATACGAGCATGTAAACGGGAAGCTCTTCTGAGCCATATAACGGGAAGCTCATTTGAGCTGTATAACGGGAAACTCTTGCGAGCCATTTATTGGGAAGCTAAAGAGAGTTGTGGTGTATCTGCAACACATGCAGGATTATAACTATATCGAGAACCCTAATGACATGTCATTTGCATCTTTCGAATTTTTAAGGTTCAAACAAGACTCGATAATTATCGGATATGTGATCATAATTACACATCGCAATTTGTACAAATCATACACAACAGTATTCAGTTTAAAATATTGAAATATAAAATTTAATTACACGAACTTACCTCGATAAGGATATGTAGATACAAAGGCTACTAATCTAATACTTTTTTTTTGCCTCGATCTAACTCTGTATTAGGTTTATTCGGATCTATACGAATGAATTTAACTCAATTTAATATAATTCATACTCAATTTAATCCAACACACATATTTAGAAAAAATACTATTTGTATCTATACTTTTAATTAATTACAATTAGGCCCTAGGCTCAAAAAATTCATACAATTTAATCCTTATTCAAGTCTAGCCTATTTTCATACATATCAATAGCAGCCCATATATTTTACAAAAATTTAGAATTTTTTTTAAAATTTTTCATCTTTTCAATTTAGTCCCTAATTGACAATTTCATTAAAATTCTCTTTACAAAAGTTGTTTATCTAACAACAACTTTTCATTTTCTATCATAAAACTTCAAATTTTAACTATACTCATCCATGGAAAAACTCTATTACTTTAACGGTTTTGCAAATTAATTTCCGAGATAGCTAGATTAAACTATTATGATCTTATAAACATAAAAATCATTAGAAACGAGACTAAAATACATACCTAATTGAGCCAAATAATTTCGCTAGAACTCAAGCTTCCATGGCTAGGGTTTTCATATTTTTGATGAAAGATGATGAGAATGAATGATAATAATAATTATTTAATTCATTTATCATCATTATTTTATCAACTTTCCAAAATTAACCTTAACAATTTCTTAAATTTCCAATGATGAATAAATATTCTTATCTACTAACTACTCTAAATGGTTTATTTGCCATATAAGGACCTCCAATTTAAAATTCCATAATAACTATTAGATTTCAATTTTCACACTTTTATAATTTAGTCCTTTTTATTAAGTTAGGCATGTAAACGGTAAAATTTTTAACTAAATTTTTATATTATATTTTTATCATACTGTAGACAATAAAATAATATTAAAATAATTTTTTTTCGACCTCGAATTTATGGTCCTAAAACCACTATTCCAATTTCACTAAAACGAGCTGTTACAGGCACCACCCAAACCCCCCAAAATATGGATATCTGTATTTCATACCTGTATAAACCAGTGCCGCCTATCCCAAACACTCAACTCTTAATTTTTTTTTTTACTAGTAGGTTAATGATTGGGCTGAAAAACGAGGGTGGTGCCACCTCTCCACTACCCTCCACCACCCACAACATACCATTTCCATAAATAATGTGGGTGGCATACCATTTTGATATTTAATTTTGTATTATGCAGGTAAAACAACCGACCCTGTGGCCTTCGTCTACTATATGAGGGGTTAAAACAAAGAAGCACCTAGTAACCACATACAAGCCTTATTCTGCCACAAAATTGGCATTGTGGCCTAGTGCTGGTAGGATTCACAGCCCTATACATGTCCACCACTTGGAGGTTCAATGTGTGGCTGGCTGTACAAATATTGAGTGTTGCTTCTGATTCTGCACAACCATGTTTGCAGAAACTGTGATTTGAGAAAAAAAAAGAGACTTTTGATGAACTTCTTCCCCCAACAAAGCAGAAGTAACTAAAGGACAATTTACTAATTGTGATGATCGAGACCTCATTTTCAAATTCAGGGGATGGCAGATTATTATTTTTCATTGGTTATATGTTAATCACATCCAAGGAGATGATTACCAGAGGATTCCGAGATGTAAATCACTGCAACTCAAAATTGAAATCAAATATCAAGAAATTATAGTAGACAAATATATGTTTTTGATGATGGCATACAAGCAATTTACACATTATAGTAAGATGATAAATAACAAATATTTTTTTTCCTTTCGACTTGAGATTGGAACCAAGAAAAAAATGGATGGAAGGAATAATGACTCGAAGAAGGATGAACAAAATAGTTAGATTCGTGTTGATTATCATATTTTTTATAATAAAAAAAAAGTATTGTTGAAATATGATAATAAATAGTATGAGTCTGTTGTTGAAAGTTGAACACAAAGTTGAGATGAAAATTGTTATACAACTCAACATAAATAGGTCAAAAGTCCCCACGATCACATGGCACATAAGGGTTAGAGTATCAATGTAAATGACGGCCGGCAACAAACCAACCCAAAGCATATAGCTTCTTGCCCCCAACAGATTTATCAAGTTAAGAATTAGTCAATTCCTTCACACCCGACCTAAAGGCAGCTCCAAATAGACCTAAATCAGGTATAAAGCTAAGTATCTCCTCCATCTTGTTCATCCTCCACCCTACTAAAATCTCCTTCTCCATTTCTTTAAACTCCTCTCTATCAAGAGCATCAAAACCTATAGCTCACTTTCCGTACAAAGCTCTTGATGATTCGGGTCCAGTTTATAACCTCAACTTACTTTCAGTCCAATAACATGAACAAATATTCATAGAGAGTATTGGGATTTATTATTAAATAACTTGGACAGATCTTACTTGTTATGAGTCGAAGACCGTCGAGAGGTATTAGACCACATCATATTTATCCCATGTCAATCCTCCGTCGCTGTCAGTTCATTTTCTCTCGTATCATTAGAAGCTGCATCAAAGGTTTACCCATCTTCCCTTTTAACAAACAATGGAAATTACATTGGCAATTTGCTGCCATCTCTTAATTTCACTTTTCCAAATTGGAAAGTATTGTTGAACAAGATTGCTCCTTTAAGGAAGTCTCACTCTTTTTATTCTTTGGTGATTTTAAAATATGATGAAAATTCGTCTTTTTCTTTTATTATTTATGTTCATTGTAAGGAAAATGGACTTAAAATAAAAGAATTACTGCCATATAGAATAGAGTGGAAAAATGGAATTTATATCTGGAAAGGGAAAAATTAGTATGACAAATAACAGAATGCGGCTTCAATTTTATTGATGAAGATTTATATAGTTGCTTATTTCTTTTTGGTACAAGTAATTGTTTATTTCCATGTACACAGATTTGAAGAGTAGTTATGAGACCCCAAAAGAAAAGAAAAGAAAAAGGTCAAAATTTCACTGTATAAAATGACAGTGAGATTATATTAGAGGTGAAACAGTAATGAGAAGTCGAGGAGCGACTTTACCATCACATCCCACCCATAGCCAGCTCCGCTGTTCAAACAACCGCTCAATTATTCAACCTGCAATTCAAAAACCATCATCTAATTACCACTAATCAAAGTGCCTAACAGCCTAACAACTAAAATCAGAGCAGTAGAAAATGCACAAACATGAACTGGAAAATTCAGCAAGGAGATAGGTCAATGAGAAGTCCAAAATTTGCTTGATAATGTATGACAAATGTGTCACCACATGGTGCCACATTTTAAAAGGCTCAACTTCCAAGTAAATATATGCAAATTGGAAACATGGCTCATGCCTCTTAAATTTGTAGAATTTTACTAACTAATTCCCTAAGAACACTTCAATTTCTTCAAAAAAAAAAAAAAAAAAAAAGAATGTACTAACTTACTAAGTACCTCAAGGTGTTTATAAGAGAATTGACATTCTGTAAAAGAACAATAATGGTTAAAGAGTTATTACCTATCAGCATCCAGATAGCCGACTTGAAGATGATAGATCTCTCCCACAAACAAGAGAATTTGCCACATTCCAAATTGAGAACCATACAAAGATATGTTTATGGTACAAAAAATATTTACTGCCACAAAATTAAGAATGGTTAGAAGCAAGAGTATGCCAGAGCAAAATGCTAAAGCAATCAAATAAACCAGTACACCAACCTTTGAAAGGAAAAAAAGAAAATGAAGAATTTTTGCAACCTTGTTTGAATCTCTACCACCGTAATTTTGCACCAAATATTGTTTTCATATACTCTTCCAACTCATCTTGACTAATCATTAATACATAAACATATACAATAACACGTACTATAGCAGCTGACCTGCACAAATTCAAATAACAAAGGTGAAACTGTGAAAACAAATTACAAAATTAGAAACAGAAAAGGACACGGACAAGGAAAGGTGAAAGAATATTGACTTAATACGGCAATTTTTACTTTTCAAAGCAGAAGTCTAAGAGTAGCACACCTGAGACTGCCAAACACATTGATCTCCTCCATAGTGCTTTAACTGAGAAAATCGTAGGTCCTATGGCAAAGGAGCAAGCACATGTTGCTGTATTCCCAGTATTTTCCTACAGAGGTCTCTTAAATGTAGTATCAACAAAGTAACTAGTTAACTAAAACCGCCTATCCATGATGCTGAAACAATCACACACTCTACTATTGGAATTCTAACAATCCGCCTCAATCTATAGCTGGGTTCTCCATCTTTATACAAAAGTGTTTCAGCAACAGTTCCTTTGTAGCATAATCACCAAGTTATACAACAGTTTTGTATATATTTGTTACGAATCCCATGTCCTAAATACCATCTTGAGAAGGAAATTAACAGCCTTGTTCCATGTCAGGAAGCAGTTGAAGCTCATATATACATTGAAAATCCCAGATTTATGTTTTATTGTACATATGCACAGTATGTGTCATACAGCAGGAACTTAAGCCAGTTTTTGAATATAAGTTTTAAGGATTACAGCAGGAAGAGCTGGCCATCCCATCTTTTTCTCCTCTATGAGATCATACCAAATGATAAAGTATCATAATGAGATTTCCTCCTAGTATAAAACCATCCTTACCAACCGGATTTTCTTTTTCTTTTTTCTTTTTTTCCCTTCTCCTTAATGGCTAATGGCTTCCATTGCCACACGTACCAAATGAAGCACTCCCTCTACGTCTAGGAAGTTAAAATCAAGAGCCTTCTTCACAGAAGATATAGACTTCCCACATTCAGCCCCTTTTGAATTTGAACTGGCAGCCAAAAAAGTAGTTCGGGATTTCCTTGAAGCTTCCATTGCATGATTTATATCTTGCGCCTGCAAATCATCCGTTTTGGTTTTAGTTAAGACCATAAGCTTAAATAAGATATACAAGTCATAAAGCACAAAATGACATGACCCATGCCAATAAGAAAGAGATAAGAGAACTGTTAAGGGTAAGTCTACAAAAGCCTTTGCTCTTGAAAGGCCAACTAGGCAGTCGTGCAACTTCAACATGCAGAAACCAGAACGCTTTCGGTCAACGTATAGGAGGGAGAAAAGTTTGTGAGAAAGCAAAAGGACATTCAGTGCATTAGACCAAAAGAAAAACCTTTTGGGGGGAAACAAGTTTGTGCATGTTATATTAGGGGGTTTTCTTTTTCTGGTTTTTTTTTTTTTTGGGGGATGTTCAATCATATGCTTTCACTGTCATACCATATCAAAAAAGCAAAAAATTACACTTTCCAATTATATACAGGAAAAAGTACACTTACAAAATTGAGCAACCGCACAAAATTAGGACGGTTTCGAGCAGAAATAACATGATTTCCAACAACCTGGGGAGAGTTAACACCTTTTGGAAAAGCAACCTTGTCTGCTGCTGTTGGATGGTTTAAATTATCAACATCAGAGGCAGAAGAAGAGGGAGACTCACCTGACATGAAAACAAGAATCAATAATAAGAAAAGAAGTTAAAATTAACTTCATCAGTTTGTTTCAATCAATGCAGTATTAGTATTTATAAAGAAATTTAATGTCCATAAAGGAACATGTGGAAAAATAAAAGGGTGATTAAGGGGCTGGGGACTGAGAAACAGATGAGTTGGCTTACTTGAAAATATCTATTTGAATGCATGCATACGAACAAGGCCAGTCCTAAATGGGTCCAACACCCTTTTGTAAAAGGTAGTTCATCTTACATGTCAAAAAGAACTAGAACACTGATGATTTACAAACTCAAGTCCTCCACCTAAAATAGAACAGATATGCATGTATGAACGAAAACAAGACAAAATTAATCAGAACGACATTTGTCTGATATTCTCAGATTTGAAGATACCAAATAACAAAACCACGGCATGTAAACAAAAGGAGAAACACACTGTAAGCAAGTAACCTAATCATTCATGCAGTGCAATCAATTTCAGCTCTTCTTCTAAGATGCCAACATCATATGTAGAGGTCTTTTCAAAAATGAAGCACCAAAATTCCAGAGTAAATTTCAGAGGCTGGTGCTCCCCAATTACCATGTAAGTGCAGAAGACTGGTAAACAACATTTAGCAATTTTACAAGCTACACAGACTAGCAGGAAGGATTCAACCAGTACAATCATTGGGTTCTTTGAATTACCAGGAGGAACCATTTGTAAAGCTGTCTGCAACTCATGTCGATCTCTATTTGCATTGGCATGAGAGGAATAGATGACTCTCATATAAGCCACTTCCATACACTTGTAAGCCAAAGAAGCAGCAGCCATGTCCTTTAATCTCTCATATTCATGGGCACAAAACCTGAATAATAATTGGTAAAGAAACAAAAATAAAACCAAAAACTAGAAAATGAAATCATCCCAAAACAATATGAAATAACTGAAGAGAACACCAACTGGAACACATAATATTTAACTTACTCGCAGAGTTTTACTGTGCTACTATAAATTTGCATAGACTGAATCATCTCTCCATGTTTGGCACTATCGCTGTTGCAAGATTCTAGTAGAGAAGCACTATGAAGAAACTTCAGTGCTGCCTGGAAGTAAAGTGCTGTGCTCTCCACATTTGATCCAGAGTTCTGAGAGAAATTTTATTATTAAAGAAAGCTAGCTAGAGGCTAGGACAATAACGTAACAAGTTACAAGAAAACAGTATGGCAAAACCTTGAAACGATCAGCCAGATGCTTTAAGTCTTTAGCCTCCTTCAAAGCATTGGTAGCTGCCTGACTTGAAAAATCCTTTCTCATTGGGCTCGGGGCATCAACATCCCTGATCCTATGTCCACCAGATGTATGTCTTGAACTACTGTGCTGAATCCCATTTTGCTGGTCAGACTTTTTTATTTGTTTTTGTACTTTCAATGCACCATCACCTTGAGATTCATCAGCTCTGTTTCCAGTTTGGGACCCAGAAACTGGGCGGGAGCAACCAGTCAGCATCTCATTCTGAGTACCTCCCGAGCGTAGTGATGGTACAGAGTTCCCTCTCTCAGAAGCAATTTCTGCATGGTCAGATTTCTCAGAGTGGAACATCTTTGTATATTTTCCACTGCTGCCATCCCGCACAAAATTCTGCTTTACAGACACAGTAGAGATTACATCTTGACCTCCATTGGCATCAGCTTTAGCACATGACTGACCACCATTTGATTGACTCTCTCTTTTACCAGTCTCACCAGAAAATTTTCCCAATGATTCTTTGTTATCAGAAAATCTATTCTCACTTTCATCAAACTTCATTCCAGGCCTCCCCTGAAATTTGTTTCTACCAACCCTAGGTTTTACCTCATATAAAGGTGCATAATCTTGCTGTTCATCAACAAAATCAGATTTAAGATTGCGCGTCCTGTCCTTTGACCGTGAGGACCCCTTACCAGATTTTCTTGGATGAGAGACATTGGCATTGCCACGGTTGTCATTCTGCTTTTCCTCATAATGGTATTCATCCATTATTGTTGATTTACCAGCATATTGATTCTCTTGGCCTAAATAATCAACACCACCATTCATAAAATGGCCTTTTCTGACTTCAGGGGAGGATTCAATTAGCGCCTTCGCTTTGCTACCATCTAATTGACCATGATCCTTATCCTGAATATCATGTATAGATGACTCAAGGGACCCATGTTGAGGTGCACTGGAAGTTTTTTCCCTCCATACTGTCCCTGATCTGTCACTCCCACCATCATCTTCACCATCTGAGCTTCTTCTTGGACTACCTGCAACATTCCTCCTTGTCGATGGAAGTTTATCGGGATTGGCAATTCTCATAGGAGATGAAGAAACTGATTCTACAGGTGAGCCTTTTGTTTCATTGAAGCAATGTTTTGATTTATGTGTACCAGATTGTGATTTATGTGAACCAGAAACCTTCGATGAGCTAGAAGTAGCTGCTAAAGAAAGTTGAGCAGATCCAAAATCCCTTTTCAATGAATCTGGAACATCTAAACTCCGTTGGGGCAGAGAGCTGCCTAGATCTTGCCCCGTTTGGTGGCCCTTTGTATGTCTACTTTTTTTCTCCAGTTTACCACTGCTTTTACCTGCAGAGGAATCCTTTCCTCCTGACTTAGATACTCTGGCCTTCTTTTCTCTCCTGTATTCATTCTCGCTGACATCTTCCTTTGTAAACACTCTGCTATCCTGGAAGTGATTGCCAAAACCTTGGAGGAAACCCGTATATAATTGACCGTCAATACATTCATCAACTTTCCTCTTTCTTGAAACTTCCCCACCATTACAATTAACCAGATCCAGAGATCCATCAGTTAGGGAAGGATGAACTTTGTCCTTTGGTCTCTTACCAGAGATCTGTTGCCTCTCCTTATCTGACTTCAAAACGTTATAAGAACATTCACTGTGCTTAGGCTGATCCTTTCCTAATGTAGTTGGCAAACCATTGTTTGTGCTAGGCCCCCCCATACCACCATGCTCAAACATGCAATCTTCATCAGCAAGATGTAAACTATCACCCTTAATTTTCTTGGAGGACCTTAAGGAATCTTGATCAGTGGTCCTTTTGCTTTTCATCTTTGAAGTTTTGGCATCACCTGTTAGCATGTTTTATAAAAGCAGTACATTACATAGTTTTTAAAAAAAAATAAAAAATTCACAACAATATATATCAGTTTAAAAAGAATACCTCCAACAGAACCGTGTTCCAACAATTTATGCTTATCTCTCCACTTATTTTTGTGTTTCTTGAGAGGCAAATCACTTTTGCTTAGATGATGTAAACCAGGTTCCTCTGACACAGAGGATCGAGTCATATCAGTTAGATTTCTAGACCGGACCGATGACTGCATCTTCTTCATAGGAGTTGGCCCATCTTTATCCATGGCATTTGATATTTCTTTTAAACCATGTTTCTTCCTAGCAGCAGTGAGCATGGCATGTGAACCAAAACTTACTTGGTTTTGGTCAAGTCTCAAGGCATCAGCTGAAGGTAATCTAGACATAATACTGCCAAGGTTACTTTGAAGATTAGTTTGATTCTCTACAGTAGGAACATGATATAATGCGAGAACAGCTTTTGTAGTTTCCTCCTCATCAATGCTGCAGTGATTCATTGCCGGCCTAAACATTTACCAGAATGATGTTAGAGATTTGAAGAAGGGAGAAGAGATATCTTTCCACAATCTGTCAAAAGTTTAACTATCAACACTGAGGCAACACAGAACACAAATAACCAATTTGTGGGATTAGAATACTTAAGATTTTATTAATGGTTATATTTAGTATTTTACAGTACCTTACTGTAATTTTCTTTATCCTATAAGATTTTGTTTTTAAATCAAGTTTATTAGTAGAGTTTCAAGTATTTTCTCTTAAGTTTTCTACTTAGAATAGGAGGTCTATTTCTACTTAGAATGCTTAGGTTTTTCTTTCCTAGGGTCAATCGATGAACCCTATGTCTGAAGCTTCGCTTATCTTTTATTTCTGTTTTCCAAATTATTTATCCAATCTTCACTTCCCTGAGGACTTCAGATGATTGTTCAGTCCAACAAAAGTTTGAATATATAAATAAGAAAAAATTTAGAAGCTGAGCCATTAAAGCATGTTCACAGAAAATAAGAAGGGGTGACAGTGAAGAACTTACAGCCAGTTAAGCATGCTGCATAGCCACTTCTCGGGTAAGTCAGCAGGATTTATGCTTACTGGAAGAAGACGCCACTTCTGACAATTATCACAACAAACCCAATTTTCTCTTATCATTATAGGAGCAGCAGTTGCATGGGAAGTTCCAGCAACATTCACATTGGTAGAGTTAGAAGCACCATCCACAGTTGCTCTTGGGTATGATTCGGTTGCCAATAAATCCTCAGTTTTCTTGCCACTTAATCTTTCACTATGTGCACTATTAATGGATGATGTACTTTTTTCAATATTATCAGCTTCCTTCAGCTGATCTTTAGAACTTGCTTGGTTCTCTTCCTGTTCTGATTCTCCAGTATCTCCGAAAAAATCTTTATACCTATCTTCGGCCTTTCGAAATGGCCTTTCTAATTTTTTATCTCCTGATTCCCTTTTGTTTGCATAACTATTAGCATGTGCAGTTTGCTTATTTCTCAGCATCAAAGAAGAACTGACCCTTAAGCTTTCTTTAGGTACCTCTGCAGCTAGACTACCACGATGCTGACTGTCTTTTGATTTTCTTTTTCCACCAGAAGACATACACTCCTCTGCAGAAGGCAACTTCATATTGTCTTGCTCATCTAATGTAGCTCCCTGGCTGATCTTCTTCTTGGAAGGATCTACTGATTCATTTTTTAGAGCTTTGCAACCTTTTAGAGTATTAGAATTGGCTTTGACAGCATCATAAGTTTTGTCAGCTTTATTATACCCATCTTTTCTAGCATTGCCAGAAATGACATCCAGAACACTTGTCTTTTGTTCCTCCAAAACCTTTTGAGCTGAACTAGCACTTAGATTCTCCCAGCCTATCTCTTGGGCAAGTAATGGCTCTACTGACTTCTCCATGTCTACATCATGGACACCTTTGTTTCGTGTCGTACCCTTATTTTTTACCTTGTCAGAGGCAGAATATGAATTAGATAAAAGAGGAAGCTTCAATGTTTTAGAAACAAGCTCCTCACAAGCCAATAAGTCAATATCTGCTTCCTTTTTTGGCATGAGACCACTACCGTTCATTATTTCCCTGTTAATGCCACTCATTCTTTCAGCCGGAGAATTCTTTTTCTCCATTGACTTTGCTTTCTTATGTCTTGATAGCATTCCATCACACTTTCTAGAATCAGATCTATTCTCTTTCAATTTTTTTTCCTTTACAATCAAGTTAAGTAGATGATCGGGAAGAGGAGATAGTAGCGCCTCCTCCGGTACAGGGAAGGAAGTCATAAGCTACTCAAAAAATCCAGGGATTAAATCTGATCAGTTCCGGACTTGCACATTAGATGTAAGAATATATTTATAAGAAGATTAACAAACAATGGAGGATTTACCCGAAGAATGCTGGTTGGAGATTCAGATAATGGCTCTTGAGACTCCTGATACATCCCTTCACTTTCTTAAGGGCTTTGATCTAAGGACGAAGATGGTGAGACATCAAGGCCAAGACCACTGTAGATTGCAGCATTCTTCTGTGTTGACAAGTCACCTGAACCCATTTTGATTCTCACCTTCAATGTTTTCGGGTCAGACAGACTGGCAGCTTTCTTGCTTGCAAATTCACACCTAAAGGCAAGCTCATCAACATGAGCAGATGTTAAGTTGACCTCTTGTTTAATTGAATCATTCACAGTTGATGTCTTACGAAGGGTTTCAAAATTCGAAGGCAGTCCAGGCATCACAGACTGAGAACCACTTGATGAACATACTGAGTTATGTCGGCCATCCTACATGACAAAACAAAGTAAGCAGCCGGTTTAACTTGGACTTCTCAAATAAACCAAGATCCTGTGAAAGATTCCTTCTTTGTATGAAATAAATTCTATTTCCGAGGAAAATGTGACAAATTGAGAAAACACAACCTCCAATGGCATTTTTGGGGGCGATCTCGGTGCATGCCAGCTCTGAACTTTTGGAGAACTATTCGGATGAGGCCAACCCGGAGAACGTGTATAAGTAGGTAAGAATGACCCATATCCACCAAACTTTGCACCTGTGGCGATAGAAAAAATCACAAAATCATTAATTTGAAATTATGAACCCCAATTTACGGTGACTCTTCACCTCATACAAACCATGATTCTACTTACCCAGATTCTCTGCAGAAACTCCACCTTCAAAATCTTTCTGAAAATGTCCAAGAACATGTTGAATTTTCTCATCCTTCAAATACATGAAGTCATATATCACTAAGGGGTAATGAAAAAATGGAAAGAGACTAAGAATAAGCACCAGACCAGAAATATGACATTGAGAAAGATCAGCATACATATAGTAGTCCACGAACAGTTAGTAACTAATCCTGTAGAAACAGCAATAACACACAGCAACCATGGAAGCCACCCAATGTGCTTGAATCTTACTCTCCTAATACCTATGAAATTCCCAGAGTTACAGTTAAGACTACCATAACGTTTTCACTAACCTAACTAGTAATCAAAATTCATTAATAATGCCTTCGCAAGTAACCAGATGTCCAACAAATTTCAGACAACTGAAAAAAGAAAGCGCGCACACACAGACACACACTACAACCATTAATACACCCATACACAAAACGGCTTCATCGCTAGACAGAAAACAATTCACTTAAGTTAAATAAAACTCCTAAAAACTAAATTCTCAAGATTCCTCCACATGAACCAAAATAACTAGTAAAATTAGAATAAAAACTGAAATATGAATCCATATGTAATATTTCTAGAAGCAACAGAAGTAAAAAAAGTAAAATCAATTTAAAATTGCAGTTACAGAATTTCAATTGATCAGCAAAAATCTTAACTTTAGATCTAAAACCCAACCAAAAAAACTAAAGTCGACACAATATGATTAAAAATTAATTAAAAACAAAAATGAAAGCAAAGAAAAAAAGAGCCAAATTTTCTTACTATGTAGGAGAGAGAAGATAGATCATTTTCGGTGTCTGTGGTGGCATCATAATCATCGTTATTGTTACTATAAGAGCAAGCCTCTCCTTCTTCAAGCTCAGTCTCTTCCATTTCTCTTCCAGCAAACTTTAGCCCTTTCCTCGCATCGTTACTCCCCAACGAAATCATTCAAAAAAATAACAAAAAAAAAAGAAAACCTCGCCCAAATATCAAGTTCTCGAACTTAATTTTCTATAATTCCAAGCCCACAGGTTTCTTATACTAATCCTTTTCTACAACCACTAAAACCCACCAAAGAAAAAAGCGGATATTTACCCTGATTTCAATCAAGACCTGAAACACGATCAGGAAGCCAAACAACAAACCAACATTTTCAAATGGTTTAAATTCGAAATCAAATAAATCGATTTTAAAACAAGGATCTCTCAAATTTTTACTGTTTTTAAGAGCTTTTTTGGATTTAAAAAAAAAAAAAATTTCGGTGCGATCTCTTTAACTTGAATCAATTAGCAAGGAAATAGAAAGAGACGAACTCTCTGTGTGGCTTTGGTGTACAGAGCAGCCGCGGTTATTCTTATTTTTTATTATTTATTTGTTTTCTTTTGTTTTTGTTTTTTTTTTAATTTTTTTAAAAGTCCACGTGATTGAAACGGAGAAGGGTAGGAAAGGACTGAAAATTATTTTAAATTTTCTTTTTATCTGAGCGTTATTATATTTTGGACTTCTTCTTTTCCTTTTTTACCTTTTTGGTCCCTCTATGTTTTACGTTTTCATTACGGCGTTGTGTCCGAAAAGTAAACAAATATTAGCTGATTCTTTTTGGCTTAATTTATGATGTAGCCCGTGAAGTATATCTATTTTCTCACTTTAATACTTGAATACCCAAAGGTAGTTTTTAGTCCATTTTCCTAAATTATATTAAAATTTTTATGGCCATTATGATTCTGCCAACTGTTCTTTTATTTATAAAATATATAACTTTTGAGATAAAAATATTACTAAATAATATACTTTTTAATTTTTCAAAAGTGCTTTCAGAAAAAAAAATTGCAAAAGCATTTTTTTTACCAAAAGCAAAAGTATAAAATTTTAACCTTTGCTCAAAAATATTTTTGGTCTAAAATTTCTTCTGAGAAACCATGCTAAACTAAACTCAAGTATAGTTCTTTTTATAAAAAAGCTAACACTCAAATAAATATTTAATTCTCAAATACATATTTTTTAAATTAAAATATATATAAATGTTTTTATTTAAAAAAAATCCGAATAGCGAGTAGCGAGTTCCAAATGATAATTTGATGATCAATACAATGAATCAATACCCGTCGACAAGTTAAAAAAATACCTTATATCTAAGTTGATCCGATGGTCAATGTTGGATGTTAGAGAAGAAAGTTATTTGGATTTTGATTTGCAAATCCATAATGTTTAAATTTTGTTTCATGAAAAAAAATTGTAAAAGTGAATAGATTGATGTAAGGGGTGCAAATAAAGTTCATATAACAACGATTTTAATAGTCTAGTGACTTAAACGAGATCTTTCAAATAATTCAGTGGTCAACTTTTTAAAATTGAGTGACTAAAACGTAAATTTATTTATAGTGTAGTGACCTTGAGTTTAGATTACCTAATTTAAAAATAGACTAAAACCCGATTAAAAAAAAAACTAAATTCCATTTTAACCAAAATATTTGGGATGGAGTCTAGAAAGGTGGCTTTATTTGAGAAAATGTTGAGGAGAAAGAGTTTTGAGTTATTTTGTAGGATTAAGATAGAGTCAGCATTTTAATTCGTTGGAAAGTTGTATAACTTCTTTTAATCTTATAAGTATCTCCACATATACATTTGTCCTAAGCTATGAAATTTTCCATATACACGTGCAATGACTATAAGGAATGATTGTTAAGGATACATAAATGTTTTCTATATCTGATTGGTGGATGGATTGGTCAACTCATCAGTTTTTCAGTTTTATTGGTTTGATCAGTTTAATTAATTAGATTAAAAAAATTATTAAAAAATAAAATTTCGGTTTAACCAATTCAATTGTCGATTCAATCAATTTTTAAATGATTCAATAGGTTCAATTGATTCGTATCGATTCTCGATCTGATTGGTTTAAAATCACTTTCTAAACCAATTCATTAGTCAGATCCCATTTCAACTAATCTGAGCGACTGATCTAGTCTGGTTCAAACAACACTGGTATAGATAGATTATTATGATATTCTTTATCGATGATTATTATGTTTAAATTTATGGTTCAATCTGTATATTTTGAATTGATTTAATCTAATCTATCTAATATTATATTACCATTAGTCCTTTAATAATTTCAATAGTTAAAACTATTTTGATTAACTAATAACATCATAAAATATATTAATTATATTAAAAATTAAAGCATAAAAATTAATTCTTAAATTTATGTATAGTAAATGAATCAAAACTGAAGTTTAACATTTTTAAGTAAAAAAGAAAAAAGAAAAAAAGCATAAGTCAATAAAAGAAGGCTTTTATAATTTAGCCCCTAAAGTATACCTAATTTTTCATTTTGGTCTACCTAATTTTTCATTTTGGTATCTACACGCACCATGTGACATGTTTGGCAAATGAAAAAAAAAATACCATATGACAATTAGTTTATTTAAATAAAAACATTAAATTTAAATTTAAAAATATAAAGTTATAATATTAAGTAGTTAAATATTAAAAGCACTTTTGACTTTGATTGGCATTGACCGATAATTGACTACATTGATCATTCACATGAAGTTATTAGGACACGCCACATATTTTTTTAATATTATATATATTATATTAATTAAAATTTTAAAAATTATATATATATATATAATATAAAAGATTTTAAAATTTTAAAAATATTTGTTATAAAATTCTAAAATATATAATTTTAAATTTTAAAAATTAAAATAATATATAAAAATTGAAAATTGTTATAAAAATTTTAAAAAGTAATTAAATTTCAATTAATTGTATAAAAGCTTGAAATTTAAAAACCTTTTAGAATTTAGAATTATATATTTTATAATTTTATAAAAATCATTTTGAAATTTTTTATAATTCTTACAATTTTTCAACTAATTTCTTTTCATTTATCATATTTTTGTAAATTTTATTTTTATAATTTTTATAAATTATATATATTTGAATTTTATATATTTATTTTGATTTTTACATTTTAATGTTTGTATACATTTAATAAAAGAAAATATTTATTTTACATAAAGACGTCTCATGATGTTTAATGTTTATCAAAAATGAATGAAAAAAATAATGGAGGCATACTTTAGGTACCAAACTGGAATAAAAAAATTTAAATACCAAAATGGGAAAATGAGTATACTATTGGACCAAATTTTGAATTAAGTCACAAAAGAAGCGCCATTTAGAATATATAGTTATATAGTTAACCTACACAAATAGTCACTCAACTTAAAAAAAATTAATTTAGGCACTCAATAAAAAAGTTTGCAATATAAGCACTCACGTTATATAGTTTAATCATTTTGGTTACTCCCATTAAAATCACAAATGATAAGCTGACATGATAGTCAAAAAATTTGTATAATAACAAATTTAGTTCTCTACTTTTACAAACTATATCAATTTAGTCATAATTTTAAAAAGTTAACCTTTAAAATTTATAAATGATTTCAATTTGATCCTAATTCTTAAAGATTCAAAGAAATATATAAAAACACATAAATATTTTTAAAAATATATTAATATTAAATAAAATAAAAATTTCTCCTCTTCTCTCTCCCCCTCACCCCACCACAGTCTCTTCCAAATAAGTGCCAGCTTGTAATCCCCCTTGACCGTTTAACATCCCTTCTTTAACTCGATTTGGATGTACACCTCTAGTTTTCGCCACCGTGAGGTTATAGATTGGTTCATTGAAAGAAAATTGTAGCCATCAAGCAATGGTTATTAGTCTCGCCTAAAACAAATAAAAAATCATCGTCCCTTCCATGGTGGTGGGAGTGAGGGAGGGGGATTTTATTTAATATTAATATAATATTATATCTATTTCATATTAATATATTTTAAACTTGCTATTATATTAAAATTTTAAGATATAAGATCAAACTGAAATTATTTATAAATTTTAAAAGTTAATTTTTAAAATGACTAAATTGATATAATATGTAGATATTAAAGACTAAATTTGTTATTATAAAAATTTGGTGGTTTTAATGAAGTAAATTTACCCATGGTTATACAGATTACTTTTAAGAATAAGAAAAAAAAAACATAAAGCAGGGGAGGAAGGCCAAAACATTACTTTGAAGGGACAACTTAAAAATTAGATACGGGTAATCAGAAAATGATTCCGTCTCTTTTAGGAAAATTAGATCTACTAATCATTGGATGACAAGTTTTCAAAACCAATACTCAATATGTTGAAGAATAAGACATTATATTTTAATATTTATTACACAAAGGCACAAAATTTTACAGTTCTATCCATAAAATAAATGGTAAAAGGAATCTTTTGCTTTTGACATATTTTATTGTATTTTTGTAGCATGTAATTTGCCAATTCACCTTTCTCATTCAGCTTGAAGACCCTTCAAACTGATCTCGAAGCATTTCGTACTTCTTAAGCTCTGCCATGGAAAGGGATGGTGAAAGCTCTCTCAATACCTACACATTAACCATTCGTTAAGGGGTTAGATGCTTAGCCATAAAACACAAAAAGACAAGTGTCCATACGAGATAATTGCGCATAGACAGTAATGAATCATTATAATTTAAATATCAAATTGAAATGCATGCAGAATCATTTAGATATGGCCATCCACTGATTAGTCTATAATTATACTTGTTTATGCTTCTTTTGGTAGAGAGTTGGATTGGAGGTTGAATGGTTGGGCTTGTGAGTTGAACTGGAGCTGCAGGGCTTCCTGCAAGACGTAGGTGACTTAGGGCGGCATTGGAGCTTTTACTCCAAGACGCTCTCCGATGCTTAAGTTGGCAAAATGTGTATTGCAATGGTATATTGTATTGTTCTCCTATGCCACTTGGAGAACAAAGTGGCTTTCAGCCTCCGACATACTAAATTATTTACTTGTCTTCACCATTACATAACACCCTTTGCTCATTTAAAAATCGGAGAACATTCCAAAACACAAGCTCCTACATCCCCCAGATTACCTTCATCTTGCAAGAAGCCCAGCAGCTCCAACTCTCTATCAAAAGAAGTATTAACATATTTCATCACATTGAAAGAAATTTTAGCTGATAACCATGGAATTGCACCTTATACTACTTTAACCACATCTATTCATAGTTATTATCTCTTTCTTTTTTTTCTTTACTAGCTTTTTGCTATTTACTTGTGATTCAAAATCCAAATTCTTATACATGTTTTCACACCAAAGTCCCTTAATCAGCTAAGAATAGTTTCATACCTTCACAAAATCATCATATTCTACAACAATGGAGTCAGCTTGATCCATGGAAGATGAATCTGGACTCAACACCTACACAAAAAGAACAGGTATAAGCAATGAAGAGACAGTTTTCTTGGCTGTGCTTGTAGTAACTAATACATGGTAAAAATTATCAAAGTACATTGCCCTGCGATTGAAGATATGAAACATTCACAGCAATTCTGCGGTGCAAAAAGCTTGTTTTTTACTCACCTTACGCTTTGCAGCATGAAACCAAGCATCTGCACACAAGGCATACATATCTGCACCAGTAAAGTTTGGTGGGCATCTCTTTGCAATTGAGTAGAGGGATATATCTTCGTGCAATCTAAACTTTCTGGTAAGTGCTTTAAGAACTCTGGACCAAGAATGGAATTGACCATAAAAAAAAAAAAGAAAAGAAAACAAATCAAATTAAAAAATTGGAAGAGCATACATTCATGAATGGGAGAGAAGGTTCAGAGATATGAACTAACCGCTCTCTGTAAGATGCATCAGAGTTAACTCCAACGTATAGCAGTTTGTCAAATCTACCAGGCCTTAGAAGAGCTGGGTCAATAAGATCTGGCCTGTTGCTTGCTCCTATAATAAATAGGTCCTGGGAAAGATAAACAAGGATCAGTTTCATTTCTATTTGAACCAAAAAAGTAAAAAAATAGAGTATTTTCATAAAAAGAAGCATAAATAACCTGGGTAGAATCATTAAGGCCATCAATCTCTGCAAGCATCTAGCAACAAGAGAAAGTTGTCACGATTAGTTACAAGTGAAACCAAAGAGATCTGATAAATCAATGCAATAGCAAGAGGGTCAATAAAAACCTGAGAGACCACTCTGTCCATAACACCCCCAGAATCTCCAGAAGCACCTCGAGCAGGAGCAAGCGAATCGAGTTCATCAAAGAAGATGACACATGGCCGTGCTGATCTGGCCTGCAAAACTTAAAATATCATAACAATGAAAGCCCTTTTACCAATGAAAGGAATTATATAATCAAGACAATTTTATTTTTGTTTACCTTCTGGAAAATGTCTCGAACATTCTTCTCTGACTCTCCTATGTACATGTTAATTAGTTCAGGCCCTTTTACACTAAGGAAATTTAAGGAACACTCAGTTGCCACAGCTTTTGCCAACAAAGTCTGACATTTACAGCAGAAACAATAAGAACAGGAAACGAAAAGCTACAGAATATATTTTAATATATGTACATCTGGAAGGCTAAGAATAATTTGGTAATCCATCATAACGTACTTTCCCTGTTCCTGGAGGACCATAAAGAAGGACACCAGAGCGCTTGCGCAAGCCAGATGAAAATAAATCCTTATGCAGGAGAGGTAACTGAAGAGTTAAAAGATAACAGTAAGTAAAAGAGTTCAGAGTAGCAGGCTTCAAATCACAGAAAATTTTAAAGAAAAATAGACTACATACAAGCAAAAACTGGATAGAAACCTGTTTGATGGGACCAAATAATGAGCAATATTGAAACCAAATAACCAATCTTAATATCCTTTACTGGGCACTAGACAGATGGCCAACATACTAAAACATCGTCTCCCATAGCAAGATTTACAAAGTTTCTGCTGTAACCTTTATTAGATAAGTTCCTAATCAACAAACACCTAAGATCCCTTTTTTGTGCCCATGAAAAAAAATGATGGGGGTTCAAATTATTCAAAAATGGTAAGAAAATATATATCCCAGACCAGCATAACCTATTGTTGGAGAAAGGCATCAAAGATACAGACAAGCCAACCTGAACAGTGTCCAAAATTGATTTCTTCACATCCTCCAGTCCACCAACATCTTCCCATTTCACATTAGGAACCTGCAAAAAATAAATCAACACTTCAACGATCTGCTCTACATTCAGAAATTGAAAGAATCATCCACTCCATAGTCCAGCGAAAATACTGAAATACATAAATTTTGAAAAGGCCAGTTGCCAATTACTTAATATTATGTTCTAAATCTGATTTGAACAAGTTACCTTTGGAGCACCTAATGCAGATGCAGTCCTCTTCTTTGATCGCTCCAATGCTTTCTCCAAGTCATCTTTTCCCCTTAAGCGAGCCATAGTATTGCTTGATGTATCCTGCACTGCTTTAACTCCAACAGAATCATCTGATTGTGATGATTCTGCTTTGCCAGTTTGAAAATTGCTCTTGGAGATTAAGTTAGCACCAGTATCAGCAACTAAAGCACACAAATCACGAGGCATGAACCCAGAAGTCTGCCCCACTATGTCCTTCACAAAATCCTCTAAGCGAGTCTGCAACCAACCACATCAAACAAAAAATTTAAAAAAGAGAGCTTCTAGCACATCTGGAGGTCTTATTTATGTATAAAATAATTCTAAAATATATATTTAAGTTGAAATTATTCCCAATTGGATAAATTGAACAGGTGACATCCTTATCAGCCTCTATATAAAATTGAATGTTGGATTCAGTTATGGTGTAAATATTACATGAGTTATACAAAGCATTAAAATTTTCCCTGCTTAGATTCAATTTACTTAAGAAATTTAGCCAAAGTTATAAACATATATAGGAGATGAAATATTTTCCCTTTACTTACATCAGAAAGAAGTTCAGAAACACCTTGCAGTGACTGTGACAACATTTCAGCCCTTTGCTCTTCAGTCAAGGGACCCATGCTTACTTCATGGCTGAAACAACGCCGAATAGCTGGTGGCAGACCTTCAGAACTGTCAGCAGCTGCAACCAACAGCACCTGGTGCCTACCCACATTTCCACTGTCCTTTACAGCCTGCACCAACGGCATATAAGTGATAAGTTCAAAGCATCATCATTTTAAGTTCTTGAAAGTAAATAGAAAATAAACACCTCAAAATGAATTTTCAGCTTATTGATTTCAATTAGTTAGTTGAAGTTCACTAGATACAATAGATCAATATGACACTTGTCAAAGTTCAAAAGAATCCCTTGTCGGTTAAGAAACGATAAATCAGGACTCATGAAAACACACAACATACATGGGGAAACGCTTTGGATAGATAGCAAAGTAAATCTAAAGGTTTCATCAATAATGACAAACCACGCAACCAGAAACCAATTGATGTAAATGAAAACATGCCTGGAAATCTAATCAACTAAAAGATACTGCCAACAAGTTGGCTCTTACAAATTCTCCGTTTGACATGTCTTCCGCATTGCCGTCTTCATCACTAGCAGCTGGCTCAGTAAACTTTCTGATGACTGATGCAAATTCAGAGGAAAGTCCAATTTGGTCACTTGGCAAACCTTCATGGGAGGTAAAATTCCGAAACACATCAAAATGGCGTAGAAGAAGTATTGTTGGTGAGTATCTGCCACCAAATAGATAGAGTGAGCCCATAGAAAGGCTAAGGAACAACGATATCAGGTGCTTTCATTTTGCATGATATCTGTCATCATATAAGCATCGAGTCTGAAAGAAGCAAAATCGCTCAGTTACCTTGATTGAATTGTCAGAGAAGCTGCTTTATCACAGAGACATGTATAGATGCAAAATTAGACACTCTAACATAGGACCTCTACCAAAAGGTGCAACAACTGAACTTTCGAAAATCTCGAAAAATTTCCAACTATAGAAACCAAAAAAACTACTTAATAAAATCAGAACAATTATTGGCAATTGGGCATGTTTCAGCAAGTCAGCTGCTTCACCTTTGCGAACTGTTGAAAGCTTGAGTCAAAGCAGCAGAGGTCTTCTTCTCAGAAGAGGCTGTTAGGTCGTGGCAGCTATATTCAACTACATGTAGACCCAGTCGCTTAGAAACATATCTAACAACAGTCCTCTTCCCACACCCTGCAATAAATACTTGATCAGGACTCAGCTACACTATACATAAACAAACATATATATAATCAAATAAATCCTCCTCCCTGTGATCAATCTGCATAACAACTTATTGATGTTCTTAGGAATTGAATAATGAAAAACAGTAACAAGTTTGGCAAGCGTAATTTTCCAGTGCTAGAGAGAATGACCACAAAGTTGTGCCATAAATCAAAGATATCATTTTGACATACAATTATTTTCATCAACTAAGGAAGTAGCTCAGTTTAGAAGATAACAAGGGATCAGAATAGCATCCCACCTGGCAGACCATGTAGTAGAACAGAAACTCTAAATTTCAAAGATAGTGGGGATGGGCATAGAGGTGGTGTGAGAATAGAGGCTAAAATCTTGACCGTGTCCCCTTGCAGAGGCGCAACACTTTTTGAACCAGAAATTAACAAATCAGGGGGAACAGCAGATGGCACACTCCCTCCAAGAACTAGAGCAGTCTGAGTACGATTTACTCGAAGAATGGCTTCATCTGATGGCTCCACAGCAACAACCTGAAGACAAGAATTACCATCTGATGACAGCCTGGCACATTGTTACACTAATTACATATACTGTTACACTGGTAGTAACTAATATATACACAAACTATTACCTTAAAATAGATGATATCATCACTCTGATTTTGCAATCTTGAGCAGCAAGGAATGCAAATGGCTGAATTGCAATTCCAATTTAGGAAAACGCTGAAAACATCTCCCCTTGTTAAATATCTATCCATTTTAAAGTACTTGTGTAAGGCAGAATCAATCATTTCTTGGCGATCATCGGCTTCAATAGAAGAAATTCCTCTTAAAGATTCCAGGGAACTGCATTCTGGTATCTTAACAAAGGAAACCCTTAAGTGTGATGCATACTTTGGCGGGCCCCCCAAAGGTTCCAACCATAAACTGATATCAGTGTCTCCCCTGCATGCCTTATCATCCGCATTAGCTTCAAAGAGGGATGCTAAAGTCTCCGTTCCTTTATAGACAAGAGATCTCAAGCATGATATGTGTAGGTTGAGGTTAAAAGCTAACAGAGGAGATACATAGGCAACATCACTGTCCAAGGATACAGAACCAGTAGAAGGATAACTGTATGAGGGAAAGACAAGCATTACATGCGGAGGATCTGAAAGGGATTCTTTTCTTAGAGACATGTGAACGTGAGTATTTGGAGAATCTAAAACAACAATCTGAGCAACTCTTTGTATCTTTGCCTCCAAGTTTCTAACAAGCATCTAAAAGAAGCGTAAAAAGAGGGAGGAAAAAAAGCTGAGGTCAGTCATTATAACATTATTAAGAACAAGGCTTCTTTCTTTGCAATGATTTTCATCATAAATATTACATCATCACTGTACATTAACTCCATTTTCTACTATTAGTCAAGTTCAAGATTCAGAGTTCGATTTTGAAACAAGAGAAATCCCAAACGCAAAATAAAAATTCACTTTGTGAACCATGATAATTAGAATACACCAAAAAGAGTGCAGATTTCTTTTTCCTTTTTCCCTTGCAACGTTTTCCTAGCGACCAAACAGAGCTTAAACGAGCAGTAAAAGAAAAAGTTTAATATGATAGACAGAGAACAAATTCTAGTAAGCCTACGCAACAAGGGCAGATATTCAATTAAGCTAAAGGTTCCGAAATTTTAGTTTTTTCCTGAAAATTTTAAGCAATCAAAACAGAAACTTAAACTCACCAGCGAGCCAGAAGTCATGGATAGTCTCTTCAATGTAGAAGTAGAGAGCCCTATCAAAGCAGAATCGTCAAGTGAAGCTAACTTTGGATCCGAAATACCATTTTTGTCCTTCGAAACCCTTAGAATCCCCGCCTTCAAACGCAAACCGTCACCGGAAAGGTTAGCTGGACCTGCTTCATTGAGTCGCGTGGAACTTAGTACCGAGTTGACGAGAATTTTGGTGGAAGAGAGCACAAGCGGCTTCCTTCTTCCCACCATCACGAAACCGCCGCCAAAACCTCGAAGTCGATTCAATTATAGGAATTAATTATATATGGAGAAATGGGGTTTTTTACTAAAATAAATTAAAAAAATATATTTATTGTCTGCCCAATTATATACAAAAATGAAGTGTTTTATTCATTCGCGCTTATTTGATAGGCACGAATAATTATTTTATATTATTTTTTTTTGTTTTTTTAAATAAAATATTATTATTTTTATTTTTATTAAAATATTTAAATATATATACGAGTAAAAATACAGTTTAACGGGTCAAAATACGAGTAAAAAAGAATCGTGCCTATTGAATAGGCGCGATAATCGCACTTGGTAGGTAGGCTCAAATGGGCAGCCTGAACAATAAACCCAGCTGCCCGAACAGTCCCTCACTGCAGCCTCTGCATGCATACATGCATGCCCCCCAAGCTCCACAGACCAGCAGCTATCTGCCCATGTTGCTGATTAGTCCCTTCAATGGGAAGAAAAAGTTGCAAATGGGGGACCTTATAAGTATGGTCCCCCAAACCCCATCCACACCGAAAGAGAGAAAAAAAAAAGAGAGAAAGGAGAAGAAAAAAAAGAAGAAGAAAGAAAGAAAAATGTAATATATTTTTAGTAAATAATTTTGTTTATAATTTAAAGAGTTTAATTAAGATATTGTGATTTTTTTGTTATTAATTATTAATTATAAAATATTTATGTTTAGTGTTTATAGTTTTGGATTAATATTTTGTATCAATGTATTTTTTTTGTTTTTATGATTATTTTAAAATTAATTTGTTAGTAATTTAGGATTATGTTAAAAAATTTGTGTTTGTAATTATTTTAAAATTAATTTATTAGTAAATTAGGATTAAGTTATAAATTGTTGTGTTTAGTTTAGTATTTGGTGATTAAACATATAAGTTTATAAAAAAATAAAAATCATTTCATCTTGAAAATGAATTTAAACAAATGATGTTTAAGGTCATTTAAAATTCTTAATTTATTACTAAGTATTGGTATGTTATTATTTGATTTTAGGCCAAACAATGAAAATTCATATTTAGCCTAAGCAGATGTGGATGCTTACTTACTCTATCTTGCAAATATTATTTAAAAATACTCTGTTAAGATATCATATAAAATGTAACTAAGTCGAAAAGCGTAAATCTAAACTAGGCTCAAAGTAAATCAAGCTATTTGATCCGTAAACATCTTTAAAATTGAAATCTTTAATTTTATCTTTATGTACATATTTGATACAAAATATATTCAAGATTTTATATATTTTAAAAATCATATTTTCATATAATATTTGAATATGTATTAGATTACATATTAAATCAAAATTTATAGATTAAATTATACATTTTAAGATTTATCTCAAATCCTGCTACAAAATCTAGAATATTGATATTGTATTCACCAATTATAGGAACATAACAAATACTTCATTTATATGTCGCCTAATTAAAAACCTCTAAATTTATAAAATTATCATTTGATTTAAGGATTTGAGAATTACTGGTATTAGAAAAAGTTATAAAATATTAATTCAAATCACTATTATATATAATTAATTTTCATGTGTTTGATTTTTCAATACAATATTTGAAAAAGTTATAAAGTATTTGTTATGCAGTGTAATTTTATTTTATTTTTCATTTATTTGACAATTTTATTGATTTATTAAAATATTGATTAAATTTGTTGTTATTTTTATAGGTTGTTTATTTGAAAGAAACTAATCGGTATGTTTCTATTTCTATTTTTATTTTTTAATTGTATGTTTTTATGTTTATATAGTTTATATTAATTTTAATTATATTATTATTGTAATCTAACATAATCTTTTTTATTGTAGGTAAATTATGGGAAATTATTAGATATTTTCGTGTTTTGTTTCGAAATTTGAAATAATTTATTATATTTTTGAAACAAATTAAATGAATTCATTGTTTTAATTGCAGATTTGCAGCAAATGGGTTCTCTGATTAATAATAATAATCACATATCAAGTACTATTAATGAGATGGTAATAAATTTTTTATTTGATACTCATGTTATTTGTGGAATTAAATTATATTGTATTAACTATTTTGCTAATTTAATAATGTCAGGGCTAGTACCGCGTATTGAGGGGCCGTGTTAATAGTGTAGGGTTTCTGCCAGATGAACGCCTAATACCATACTTGGAATTAGCCGGGTTCGTATCAGCGGCATTGATCCAGACTTTTGATCTACGATACAACTTGATTTCCGCTTTAGTCGAGCGATGGCGTCCAGAGACCCACACGTTTCATTTTCCATGCGGGGAGTGTACCATCACTCTAGAGGATGTTGCACTACAGCTTGGGCTTCCCATCGATGGGAATGTGGTCACGGGCGTAAGTTTGATCTCTAGGCCGGCTACCCTTTGCTATGAATTACTTGGTCACTCGCCAAGTGAAGGGAAATTTACCGGTTTGAGGTTTTCATGGCTAAAGGCAAATTTTGAGCATTTGTCGAGTACTGCCAATGAAAGGGAGGTGATGCAGGCCGCTCGATCTTATATTATGCACCTTATAGGGGGTGTACTCATGCCGGATGCAAACGACAGTATGGTTCACTTGATGTACTTACCCCTATTATCCAATTTGCATAACACCCGTTCATACAGTTGGGGATCTGCAGTGTTAGCCATGCTGTATCGCGAACTTTGTCGGACGACAGATCCTTCTACGATGGACATAGGCGGATGCCTCATACTGCTACAGTTGTGGGCACTTTACCGGATGCCATTCTTGGCATCCATTAGTCATCAATCATATATATTTCCACTCATTCATAGGTGATGAATTTTTACTCGTTATAATAATTAGTTGACTTTTTTTTCGAATTATATTGTTCTAACGATTTCTTTTCCTTAGATGGAGCACTAATCCGGGTATCGGAAGGTCATACACGGTTTCGATATACCGTCTGATGATTGAGAATCATGCTGGAGAGGGGGTAAGTTTTTCCAATATAAACTTAGTTTTATTATTTTATCTCACTCGACCCGTATTAATATAAAAATGTTATTAACTGTGCAGTTCGTTTGGATGCCGTATTCATTCGCTCCGTAAATTATGGTCATTATTCCTCATCCGCCACGTCCACTCAAACCTATGGTGCATTAGCGCACCTGTTATCAATTTTCATATAGTGGAGTGGTATCATGGCGATCGAGTACTCCGACAGTTCGGTTGCATACAGTATATGTAACACCCCCTAACCCCAAACCGTCGTCGGAACGAGGTTATGAGGCATTACCGGACATATCAGACAACTTACGAATAATTTACAATTAATATAACTTTCATAGTATAATATAATAATTAAGTCACTATCTTGGACTCTTGAAGTTCAACACGTATTAAAAGAAGAACGGAACTTGTTCGCGTATTCCAAATTTTTTTATTTTTTTATAAAAATTTCGGCAGCATTTCTGTTTATTTTTACTTAACCCTCCTGCAAATTCAAACCAAAACAACCAACACCAATATTTCACATTCATATAACTAATATTTATATCATTAACAAAATTTTAACTTAATTACTATCATAGCATCATTCAAAATTGATTAAAAACTTCATTCATTTAATAACTTAATGTTCTTGTATCAAAATATCATGTACTTTTCTTACTATTTCATTTAACCATCTAAATCTTATAATTCATCCTTCACTACTCAAAACAATATACATATTCAGGTGACTAAACAACACCTATGTACATGCCACTTTACCCAAAAGAAAATATACATCACCAAGTTTGTGTTGAGTCGGGATTGTTCGGATGTTTGAGTTTAATACTTGACTTCTACTAACTCGCATGACGGAGACAACCGTCACCGAGTATGAATATACTCAGTGGTATTACTATAAATCAAGACTATTTAATATTAATAAATTACAAACATCAACCATAAATTTTATAATTATTTAAACTACTTTTATATATATTTATTTTACTTCATAAAATCTTAAATTCATAATTCATTTTTCTCATACTAACTCAATTCACCATTTAGTTCATACATTCTTTCTCGTACTTTTCAATAGTACTAAAACAAATAATCTCATTTTCAAAATTTCATTTCAATTATTTACCCTATTAACAAAGCTCGGACTATGATAGATACGCGGATTTCCACCCAAACACACCAGAATATCCAGCCCAAACACACCCGGAATATTGTAAATCCTCCATAACACACAGGTATAATATATCCTCCCAAACACACCAATAAGGCATTAAATGCCTATTCGGATAAACCGAAGTATATAATAACAGAAACATCTTCTCGGCCGAACTACAATCTCTTCATCACATCACAAATCCAATGGTATGCCATTTGTATCGAATCTAGTCTGACAAGTTAATAGGGTATTATTTTACTTTTTCTAATTTCAATTTCACATACGTACCTCAAGTCTTATTTACCATACATAACAATTAAAATTTCAGCAATCAATAATAATTAAAATTCGAATTATAGTAATACACACCGTAATTCTCCCGTTTTAGTCCTCGATGACTTTCTCCTTTCCTTTCGATGCTGATGCTTCAGGTTTTTTGTTGGCTACGAAAATAATAATTTATAATCATCAATACAACATGATTCAATTTAATTCATGAGCCTAAACATGCAAATTTAACCATTTTTAATGTATATATATAATTTCACCATTAAGCTGTCTACTTGAGTCATTGTTACTAAATTATTTATATCTTGAGCTACGAAACTCCAAATTAATATCCGTAAATTTTCCTTAAAACTAGACTCTTATATATTCTAACCATAAAATTTCCAGAATTTTTGGTCTAGCCATTTAGTACAGTTTATTCATTAAATACTCCCCTGTTATTTCATTTGACAGTTCTAACCTCTCTCTACTAAAAATAAATTATCTCATTGTACAGAACTCAAATAAGGTTCTTGTTTATTTATTTTGAAACTAGATTCATTAAGGAGTTCACATATATAAATTACACTCCATAATAATTTTTGTACAATTTTTAATGATTTTCCAAAATTAAAACAGGGCATCTCGAAATCACCCCGAACCAGTATTACAAAACTTCAAATATCTCTTGATTCATCAATTAATTGCTTACACTGTTTCTACTATAAGAAACTAGACTCAATAAGTTTTAATTCCATATTTTGTTCATCCTCTAGTTCAATTTATAAAATTTTTAGTGAATTTTCAAAATCAGACCATTGCCACTTCCCAAAACTGTTTTGATGTAAAATGTTAATAACCAAATTTATAACACCAATTCACACCTTATTCCTATTCAAATTTAATTTAAACTCAAATTTAACTATTAAATTTTCAACATATTTTATTAATTCTGAATTTTCCTCAATTTAGTCCCTAAAACACAAAACTTATAGCTTACTTTGCAATTCAATCCTTATTTCTTTTCTAACTTGAATTCCTATCAATTTAACCCCTAATTCATCTTTTTATTCAACATGAACAATATTTAGAAATCTAATAACTTTCAAAATATCAACTTAATTTCATCAAAACTTTGTTCTAAAGCTTTTAAAACATCAAAATTAAGTAAAAAGGGCTAAATTGACTTACCTATTAAACTTCCAAGCTTTAAAATCCCTATTTCCCCTATTTCCTTTCTTTCCTTTCTTTTTCTCCTTCTTTCTCCCCTGTTTCGTTTCTTCTCTGTTTCTTTTGTTATGTTTCTTTAATTCTTTTATGTTATATTTTATATTTAATTAATTTAATAAATATCTATTTTAATAACAAATACTAATATTACAATTGGATACATATTTAATTTTACATTTGTACCAATAATTTTATTACAATTGTCATTATTTAATTTGTTTCTTAAACAAAAATCTCATAATTTAATAATTTAATTATTTAATTAACAAATATCTTTTACTTAAATTATAAGTAATTTAGTATTTAAATTACAAATGTACCAATACAATTCTTACACATGTGTATTTTATTACCATACAATTGTCTTCTATTTAATTTATTTACAATATATTATTAATTAAATAATCATAATAATTTAATATAAAACTATAATAATAATCATTATAATATATATATATAATTTAATATATAAAACCTAAATAAAATCTTTGATTTTATTTCAATATGCAGCCTCAATTTATGTAAATGGCTTAATTGCCATTTTGATCCTTTTATTTTCTATTACTTTAGAATTAAACTTTTACCTCTTTTTCAATTTAGTTCTTTTTGCTAATTATTCTAAATTAAGCTAATTTCACCTAATTAAATCCTAATTAGACACACCACTAGGCTCATAAATATTTTTTTTTAATAATTATTTTTGAACTTATTTCACTAAGACGGAGGCCCTATACTCACTTTTCCTAAGTGCTGTGAATTTCAGTCATTACAAGATATCCCTAATAATTGCCAAGACAATTGGGGATATCCATGGGATGAGCAAGAGGGGGGGCGTATGGAAATAATTGGGGAGAAGTGCATGAAGAATATATTACGATGTGGAACAGCCGATTAGGAAGGGTACCTCAGATGGATTGTGCTTTGGATCTACAGCCCTCGTTAGAGTACATACAGTGGTACTGTGAGATAGGGAAACCTTTTTTATTTGGTGGGCGGTCGATGGTAGTCCCTCCGCATACGACACGAATTGGGCAACCATTTTCAAATTCGTATCTCGCACTAGAGACAGAGCCGAAACTACACTCTGGAGATAGTTCTTATCATCCAGATTTAGGGGGCAATGACTATTTCCCAGGCTCGTCAGGCCACGAATATCATTCAGAGTTTGATATCTTTAGCCCACTACCACATCAGCATTCCAATCATCCTGACTCATATCCACCTTAGTGCTCCGCTCCTTCCGGCCCGTATCCACCACCGTACTCCACTCCTCCTGGCCCGTATCAATCGCAGTACTCCACTCCTTCCAGCTCAAGTTCATCGATGGCGCCTGAGACATATGATTTTTCATCTATGTTTCGCACACCCCCACATACGGATGAAGAGAATGTTAATCGTCATAATCGCCCACAACGTGAACGTCGAGCTCCACAAAAACATACCCCTAGAACGACACCATCAAACCATCAATTTTAGGGGGTTTTGTAATATAAATAACATAATATTTATTTATGTAATGAATATTTTGGCATTTTAATTAACAATTTAATTTTTTTTGCAATTTAAACAGTTAACTTTGTATTTATGTAATGACTTTTTTGTCATTTTATTTATCAATTTTATGGTTTTTTATTTATTATTTAAATAAATAAACTTTATACTAACTATGTAAGTCAAATTAGATTAACTGCAACAAATTGTTGACAAATTTGTGATTCAATCCTTTTAACATGTCGTGAAACTACATCTCAATTTCTACCTGATTGCGACGATTGTCCAACATGGTAGTTTCGGAGTGGGCATTTACTTCGATTATGACCGGCTTATCTGCATACGCCACACAGCTTTCCGTCGGATTTATCCCTAATGTCCATTTCGTTATGGATTCTGGATGATTGTGGACGACCTTTCGGGTTCCTACGTAACCCTTTATCTGGAACAAGCTCGAAGGTCGTCGGAGGTACCTCCCAAGTAGATAGGTCAGGAAGCACGGGGAACTCGTTCTCCCATACACGTAACGTGCGTCCGAGGGTGTACACTTCATCGATAAAATGTTCTCCATTGAGTGAGACTTTAGCACAAGCTGCCACAACATGTGCACATGGATAATGAAGTGTTTGAAACCTCCTGCAATCGCATCGTCTATTTCGAAGATTAACTCGGTAGGATCTAGGTGGTATACCGGGTCGACGACTGATAGTCTCAGTAACTCGAAACGTTTCATTACATCGCGAATATACTTCTACAGTCATTGACCTCGCCATCCGACGGTTTGCAGCAATTGCATCCCTGACATCTTCTACAAACACGTGTCCCGTCTCCATTTGGTTCACTTGTTGTTGACCTATTCTTGGCATTAAGGTAGCCAACCTGTAGAATGTAGCTGAGAATACAGATGAAATTAGAAGATGTCGTGTTTTTAACAACACAGCATTGATCCCCTCTACCAAGTTTGTGGTCATTTGACCATAACGAAAGCCCTCGTCAAAACTTTGAGTCCATTGCCATGGCTCCATAGTACCCAACCATTGTCGGAAAGATGTGTTTGTTTGACCCTCCATGTCACTCTCAAGTCGAGTAATTCTTTGGCGAAAAATGTGTGGCTCCAACTCGTGCGCTGTATATGTATTAAGAAAAGATAAGTTACAACACTGCCCTAAAACATTAAAACTTATATTGAAAAGATAAAGTAATCATTTACCCATTCTCACAACTTGTCTCTTCTAGTCTGCATTCTTATAATCTCTCTGGAAGTTAGCCACGATGTGCCGGATGCAGTAAACGGATCTCCATGGCACACCGGAACGCCTAATGGCGGCAATTAATCCTTTCCCTCTATCAGAGATGATGCAAATATTATCGTTGCTAATAACATACCTCTGCAGGTTGGTAAGGAAGAATTCCCACGATTTCAAGTTCTTCTTATCGACGATGGCAAATGCTATCGGAAGTAGGTTCCTGTTACTGTCTTGAGCAATCGCAAGAAGTAGGATCTGTGTATATTTTCCATATAGCCAGGTCCCATCTACTTGCACAAATGGTTTGCAGTGGGGAAATGCACGCACACATGGATCAAACGTCCAGAACATTCGATGAAAAATTCTTTTTCCCGATTGTAGTTGGTCATCCAGGCCGTAATAAGGTCGTGTCTGCAACTCAATGACAGTCCCTGGCACGTACTCCCTCATAGCGGCTATCCATCCTCAGAACTCATTATACGATGCATCAAATCTCGTACAATTGTTCCATTGCCATTTGTTTAGCTATCCATGCCTTTTGGTATGATACTCGATACTGGAATCGTGCCTACATTTCTAATCAAGATCAAACTTTAATGGTAGGCATGTCTTTCACCATTGGCATGATGCACGTACAGATAGTTTTGGAATCAAGTTTTCGATGATCTTCTGTCATACGTGTTGAAGTGCATGTATGAGGCCCAACAAATTTTCGTATCTCCCACATCTGCGACTTCTGGATAAATGCAGCTCGTATCCGCCAATTGCAGTCTTCCGTCGACCTCCAACACTCTCCAATGTATAATGTCGGTTTAGACGTTACAACTTTATAGTCTACTGATATATTCATGCTATACTGCTTAATGGAAAAAACACATTCTTCCTTACTTTCGAATTTTTGACCCACGAACAACTCCTCAGGATCAGAATATACAGCTATCCGGTGAGCAGGTAGTATTTCAGGGTGCTCCGGAAACTCAACTGCGTGCGTCGCATCGGGGTCTATCTGAGACATGTGTATCCCAGGATTATTGTGTATCGCAATATGACGAATCTGGTTCCCAAATGAAGACGCGTTAACGTTTCTATCATCATTCACGCCTTCGTCGTCAATATCATCTGGGACCTCGTCTACATCGGGATCACTCTCACTATCGACTTCGTGATCAGAAGGATCACTACTATGGCATATATCATCACCAACCACATCAGTCTCGGGTGCATCATTAAGATCAATGTCGATCCCGTGTATAGTTGATTGGCTATCAACGTACGATATCGGAACCACCATACACGGCTCTTGAGCTCTATCTTCTTCACCTAATGAAGTGGGATCTTTAGTTGCCTATATACCAGCTAACTCAGCAAATAACTGAATCAGTGCATTTTGGTTGCTTCGAGTCCCACAATAAAGAGTGACCATTGTCTCCACGTCTTCATCGTCTACGACTTCCATTTCGGTGAATTTTATGGGATCCGTCGAAACTGGAAACTTGTAGAAAAGTTTCGACATCCTTCTCCCACAACGTTTATAAATTTTTTCACTAATTTTTTCCTTCATATCATCAAACGATATATTTTTACTAAATCTCATTGCTACTTGTTTGCGACATTCAAATATACATCCCACGGTTGTTGTCAAAATTTCTCCATAAAAAATAAACACATACGAAAAATTGATTCTCCATCTTCAATACTAGATCTGTTAAAAATTTTTCAAAATTTTCAAAACAGTTTCGAATAGAAAAAAAAAATACATAAAATTTTTAATGCAAATATTTTCATTCATAAGCTAACAAAATTAATAACCTAACAAAATAACTTTCAAATAATAAAATTACTAACAAAACTTTACATTCTATTTACAAAAAAAAAATACTAAAATACCTTATCCTCCTCCTTGTTTTCTTCTCCTTTCTTTTTTTTCTTCTCCCTATCTTCTTCTTTACGTTCAACTTGCTATGCTAAATTTTGTTAATATGTTCATTTGATTTTCGGGAGTATATATAGGGGAAAAGTTAAGCATGTGTGGGCCCCACCACAACCATTTGCGCCTCTGAGGTAGGCACATTCATTTGCGCCTCTGAGAAAGGCTCGATTAGTCGCGCCTCTCAAGTAGGCGCAACCTGTATTCGTATTTATACGCGGGTCATACTAACCCAAAAATAAAAAAAATAGTATTTTATTTAAAAAAACAAAAAAAAATTAATATAAAATAATCATTTGCGCCTGTCAGATAGGCGCGAATGAAAAAAACACCCCATTATTCGTATATAATTGGGCTGACAACCTATTTTGATAAATAATTTTTTTAAAATTTATTTTAGTAAAAAACCCGAGAAATGGGGAAGTTGAGGCAGCCATGACGTAGATGTCTGGTTCTGTTCCAGTTGGATGAGATTCTTTGGAGAACGCAAATCGATGGAAACCTGTTTCCTTCTTGCAAGTTGGACCGATATCGTTCGAGTCGTTGACGCCATTTATTAAGCCGTTTCAATGAAACGTCAAGCTTTAAAGTTAAAAGTTTGGTCCACACTCATAAGCCCGGCTAATTAGCCCAATTATTCCCAATAAATGTTGGGTTAGAAAGCCCGTCCTCAACTTTGGACCGAAGCCTAAAGCTGTTTATGGATGTTCAAAGTAACTTTGTCCACTTGCTAATGTCACGTGAGCAAACTGTGCGCGAAAAATTCAGTTCTAAATTACTTATGTTAGAATTTAAAAAAAGCTCAGGTTAACTATAATTAAAGTGATTAAATTATTAGTAAATTTATGTTTTGATTATTTAACTTAAAAAATTATAAAATGATTATTGAACTATTTAAAATTTTTCATTTAAATTACTGAACTGTTAAAATTATTGTTGTATAACGCTCTTTGTTTGCACTGCACCTACCCAAAGTCCTCATTTTCCTTCTCTTTTACAATTTAGATTTTTTTTCCTATAAATAGCTTTGAACATCACGTATCTGCGAATAAAAATCTAAACAACTTTATTCTTCGATCTTCGACATTAATCGTTAAATTGATTTAGATCTAGGGTTTTTTTTTTACTCATCGATGGGTATTGATCTATCGTACCAATCGTCGAATTATCACTTAAAGCTAGCTAGCCAAATTTTTTTATTAAAAAAAAACCTTAACAACCTAATGACTTAAGTAAAAACACCCGAATAGTTCAATGATTTAAGTGAAAACTTTTAAATAGTTTAGTAACCATTCTGTAACTTTTTAAGTTAAGTGACAAAAACATAAACTTGCTAATTAATAATTTAGTAACCTTGGATGTAGTTTACCCAAAAAAATTTCTAAGGAATTTAAACTAAAAGGCTACTAAGGTTTAAAAAAAAGTTAAACATTTGAGAAAAGTTAGAATAAATGCTTTTAGGTGCATTTGGTTCGCCGAATATTAGATTACATTTCGTAGTAGGATTATGAGAACATAGATTATAGGTGGAATATAAGATTACGTAAACGTAAATTTTACTAAATTGTCTTTGTTATAAAAATTTTCTTTTAAAATTGAACATTTTTAGTTTTAAATTTTTCATAAAATTATAATAACTTAATAAATTCATTTTTATTACATCTTGATTTTATTATATGAATTCAATTGAAGAACTATTATATCTAATTATGATAGTTCATTATACGGTTTATACTTGTTTATTTTAGGAATTTGATTTGCTTTTAATAAGAAAAGAAAAGTGGAACTAAAATTCATAATATAAATTGGGTTTTTAAGCAATTTGAGTTTTTTTCAATTGTTAATGTTTGTGTTTTGTTTGATAATGTAAGCTATTATAGCCGTATTTGTAAATTTTTATACAAGAAAAGAATGGGGCTTTTATTTCTTGAAAAAAATCACCATACAAAAGATTAATCAGACAATTCATAAAAGAAAAAGATTAATCAAACAAATTCAAGTTCGAGGTTTAGCCTAACATCAAAATTTAAAATTTATAAAAAAAATCATTTTCCTAGAGCATTCAACAAACAAATTTTTTTGTTTAAAAAATAATAATAACAAACCTCTAACAATCAATGCAATAAACCACAAAGTAGTATGAAGACGAAGGATAATTTTGTTTTAAATTGTAGATTCTGTTCAAAATATTAGATAACCTAAGAAAGAGGTCGTAATGATATTACATCCTATATTACGACAACTCGACACTGTTTAGGAATTTGAGATTATGGAATGGCCAAAATGTTAAGAATCCAAACACTATAATATCATTTCGGAATGTAACATTACATGTTGTAATGTAAGATTCAATCAATCAGATGCCTTCTTAGCGTATTTGATTACCAAATGATGTACGATAAACGTGAGGCTTGAAAAAACCTTTATTTATAGTTGAGTCTCATCTAAACACTTATATAGATTGAATTACAATGATAATTAGGGTTTAAATCTATTACAACTTGGAGTTTTAAGAAATTTAAACTCTATTCATTTATCTTTTAAATTTCAAGTTAATTTGGTAAACTACAAAATATAGAGTATTTAATAGGCCATCAGGCTTTAGGTTGATGGATTTGTTTGCATCTTGGTCATTAAAAGTTGTTTGTGGGTCGTAATATTTTTCCCTATCTCTTCTAGTTGGGTGCCTTCGAAATGGAATTGCTCAATTTGATCCTAGAATTGCCAATAAACCTCAGCTAGTTCCTAACTTGCTTCGTTGTGGAGTAGTCCCTTTCATTAGATAAATTGCTTCAATCTATAATTCAATCATTGTTCAATTCAACAAGCCAGATCATGTTGCACATCTTGATCTTATAATGCTATACTTATACTAATGTTTGAGGTGTCTTACCTCGGTTTAGATCCTTTTAATCCTCATGACAAGGCTTAGGTGCAATTACATTGAAAATTAGGTCACCGTTGAGTATTGATAGAAACTTTAGTTTGTAGGCAACCTTTCCTACTCGTTTTAGAACTTTGAAAGATCTTACCTCTTTGTCAAGCCTTAGTAAGCCTGAAAACTATTAAACTCAATATTGTGTTTGGGGAAAATCTTAGGCAAATCACATTATATAACAATTGAATAGTGTTTAGGGAAAATCTTACTTAACAAGATTTACTTCATTTTACTGCCCATGTTGCATTAATAGTTCTTTACCCAAAAAGTTTGATGCATGATCCACCTCTCTCATAGGTGGTAATTTCACTGGCAACTCAATACGATTCATATCAATAAAAGGCTATTGCACCTCCAAAGGGGTGTCATGATTCAGGACTACCCAAGTTAGTGTTTTATCATTGGCCACACCCCTAACAAGTTGGATTGTAATACGCACTTTAGTTCCAACACTCATCTCCTTATTTACCGACATAACACATTGTTAGCAAGGATCTAAAATACACATATAGACAACAAGAGGAATAGAGAGGGCATTGATCTAGTTAAGTAAAATTAAGTCAAGTGAAAAATTGTAATCATCCTAATAGGTTTCTTAAAAGTTTTCGTTACCTTTCCAATCTCTAGTTTGTAACTCAAGTCTTTATGCCTCACATGTAGTTGAGACCTCTTTAGAGGTAATGATAGCAATCAATTTTATAGTTTTATGAACCTTAAGACCAAGTTTATTATTAACCTTCTTGGATATGAATAAGTATAATGAACTATGTCAACTAAAGCACTATGTCAACTAGAGCACTCATTTGATTATTTGTGATATTCATGTCCATAAACATCAACACATTATGCTTTTAACCCTCTTTGCCTTAACAAAATTGATTATAACATGATCAAGCTTTAGAACCATGCTCTATGGTTCCTCATCCCCCTTGTTGATGACTATTGAATGGGCTCGTTCTAGGGAGTCTCCTATCCTGTGTAAACCATCACAAAAGAAGCGTTTCATTGGCCCCATTTTCTTATCCCCATGTTTGTTAGGCTTCCACTTCCTTGTTAATGGCTTTCTATTGCCATTTTTTTGGATTATCCTTCTTTTGTCTCCCTAACTATTACCCCTGTTCTTAGTCTTAAATCAAGGACTAAGTTGTAGCCGCGACTTGGTAAGATGTTGACACCTCTCCATTGTAAATTTTGCTTGGCCTTGGGTTTTAGCCTATCCATGAAGGAAACTATTGTTTCTTTATCACCCAAAAAAAAAAAATCTAGAGCATAAGTTCATTGAACTCTAAAAAATACCCATTTTTTTAACTTGACTTGAGCATCACCTTTGATATAGTATTGGTAAAATTGTTTCCTAAAATTTGTTTGGAACTCCACCCAAGTCCCAACAGTAATGCCACGAAGTTTTTCATTAATATACCTATTATGCTAGTATAAAACAACAACATTGATAAAAATACATAGAAGAAATATTTACCTTTGCAACAAGAACCTTAATGTCAATAATGTAAAAGTACTGATCCATCTTCCACAAGAAGCTGTCAATATCCTTCATAGGCTCAGTTCCATTAAACTCTTTTGGATTAAAGATCTCAATCTTGTGCTCAAGTGTCATAACTAAATCACCATTACCCTTTTTTTTTTTTTGCACAAAACAAGTTTCTTTTGTAGCTTACCCCCCTTTTTTTCCCTTAACACCATGATCATGACTGTAAAAGTTCCCATTTCTATAAAAACAAGTGTCATAACTTGATTTATAGTTTTGGGATCCCATTTCTATAAAAACAAGTTCGTAAAGATGAAACAAGAATATTTAAGAAGTTAATATGAAAATATGCTAAATAATGGTCAAGTAATTTTGTCGATAAAATAGTTAATTAAAGCTTAGGGACTAAATTGTAAAAGTTCAATCACTATTGAGTTTTAATTAAAAAAAGGCTTAAGGACCTAGATAACAATTATTCCAATGACCAAATGGTTATTTAACCATTGTACATCATGAATTAGTGGATGGTGATGACATTTTCCATTAAGTATAGTTAATAGATAGATTATGTTAATAAAACCATGATTAAGATAATTAAATAAGATTAATTAATGATTAATTAAGGTATAAATAAGTGATTTAATAGAAAATTCCACCATCTTCTCTATTCTCCCCATCGTACACCATAATAGAAACCTAAATAAAGCTTCAAAGGTCTTGATAAACCATAAATATAACATGTTTTAATTCCATGCTTAGCATGTTTTTGGATTATTTATTATTTAATTTAGTGAATTTGATGCTCTTAATCCTTTAATTTCATGTTTTATACTTAAGAGAGCATAGGGGAACAAAATGAGCAGAAAATGGGCCAAAAACGGACAAAACGGGCTGATTTAAGGATCCACACAGCCAAGACAATTTCTACACGGGCTAAGCACACGCCCATATGGCAACCAGTGTTGATATCACTTCCTGTTTCCCAAACACACGAAAAAAGCCAATTTTTAGAGTTTCTGAGCATTCTAAAGTCTATAAATACATACTAGAAGAGGACTTAAGGGAACACACAGAGTAGAAAGGAGAAATTACTCGAAGGAAGCCGTTGGAATCATCTCGAAAGCAGATGCACTTCAAGATTGAAGATCTCCATTCAAATTTCTCTCGAAGTTTATTTGGATTTTTTTATGTCTTGTTGTTTTTCTAAATTTGAGATGTTTTCCTTTTACATTATGAATTAAACTCCTTAAATACCTAGGGAGGATGAAACCTACGATGGATCTTTTTATTTAATTATCTGAATTACACGATAAATACTTGTTCTTGTTCTTAATTATGTATTCTTAGTTCTTGCCTTAATATTTTTAGGATATTAATCCAAGTTTGATGTGCTTATTCAGTGGAACAAAATGCCATGTTTAAGAGTAGATTTAGCATAATTAAGTGGAGTTGCAAGCAATCCTAGAAATAGGAAGACATAAATCTGCAGGATTAGAGTCAAATCTAATAGGGGAATCCATAAATCGAGTTAATGCGATGATATGGGTTTTAATTAGAAAAAAATTTCAATTAATCAACCTAGAGTCAGTTGTTCTTAGTCTCAAAAGAGATATTAGCATAATTTAGGGATTTCTACGGATCAAGACAAGTGAATAAATCGTTTGATTTAGAGTCAGAACAATAAGTCAAGTCTAGGTAGATTCTTTCCTGGGTATTGTCTTTATCATTGGTTTATTCGATTATTTCCTTCACTCTCTGTCGTGTTCATTAGTTAATTATTCTAGTTAATTTTAGATTAAAACGAATCCCTTTAATTATAGGCTAAATAATAGAAAGATAGTTATTACTAGTACTTTTAGTCTTCGTGGATACGATATTCCCGACTCACCGTAACTATACTAACATTCGATAGGTGTGCTTGCCTTTATCATGATCGTAGTCTAGTTTAGTGAATCATAAAACGATCATCAGGTCTCCTAACATTCGACCATTTAAATAGGTATGAAAACCAAGCCTTTTTCTTGGAATTTTTATAAATTTATGATCATGGAAGCTTGATTTAGACTTGAAAACCAAGCCCATGTATCAATTTGATCAATTGTTGAATTTTTAGCAAGTTTTCATTGTTGATACATTGATGAAATAGACTTGAAATTGATAGAAATTGATATTAGATCATGAAAAGGACCAAATTGTAGAGTTAGTTAAGCTTGTTTGTGTTAGTTAAGCTTGTTTGTTAGCTTTGTAAAATTAGGGACCAAATTGAATAAATGAAAAATATTCCATAAAATGATGCTAGTAATAAAAAATATAGGGTCCCTAATGAAAGAGTGTGAAATCGAATTTTGATCCAATGCTAGGAATAAAAAATATGCTTATCCCGAGTTCAGAGACTAAATTAAATAAAATAAAAAATAAATATATAATTAAAAGGGGATTAACTGAATCACGTATTTCATGGCATTATTTTTGTGAGCCAATGAATGGCTATTGTGTATTAATCTATGATATTGTATTGTACTGTAACACCCTTATACCTAACCCAATCATCGAGTCACAACACCAAGGTGTTACGTTCGTTGTTGGAACAACTACTATTAATTTCAATTCATTTTATCATTTTAACCGAACTGTTAAGATCAATTAGCGTTTACAATACAATTTAAAAACTTATCTAATTTCAATTCGAACTTCTAATAGCTCTCATAACGGTTTATAATTGGATAGGGACCAAATTACAAAGTTTTTAAAACCCCGAGCTGTCGTCACAACATTGGGGATTCCTAGTTGTGGCGTCACTCACTGTCTTACGTTTATTGAGACGTGGTGAACTTGTCTTCTAGATGTTGATTCTGTGTCTAATTGATTTCCATCCTATCATTTCTTATCACTTACAAGCAAATTTATATACCACAATTCTACCAATTTCACTCTACATATCATTCACATGTAACTATTTCCAATTTCAATACCATATGTTTCTAGATTAAATTTATAAGATTAACACAACTATCATGATTTTAACAATAAATCCATTAATACATCGTATTACGTTATTCACTTAATGTCATAACAGTTCACTTAAACTATTCTTATGTATTAGCAATTCTATCACTTATAATAATTTTTTAGCATCACACTCTTCTACTAATTTTCCTCTTCCTCCTCTCCATTCCAAATCCTTTATGTACATGTATTTATACAAGAATTTATGGCTTTTAGTATTGTCACACCCAGAAATATTAAAGGTTTTCCAAAATTGAAAATTTGAGTACTTAATTAGAAAATTTTATGTTTAAGCGAGTTCTAGTGTAATTATGTGAACTTTAGGGGATGGTTAGGTAAATAATTAGATTTTAAGTTTAGTTTCATCAAATTAGAACTAAGATTTTTTATTAGTCGAAACATTATGATTAAAGGTAGTAATGAGACTGAATGACCTGGGATTAAGGGAAGTTGTAGTAGAAAGGCTATATATAGGAAGGATTCTTCATACTGATATTCATTTTTTCTCTCGTTCTTCTATCTTATTCTTCTCTGGTTCATTCTATAAGAAAGGAAAACTAAGAACCGAGTTGTATGAAATGAAGAACCTAATGTGTTAGTATAAACATTTGAGAAGTTAGCGATCGAGTAATCTTTCTAACTCTTACGTACCGTTAGATTTAAGGAAAGGGAAAGAGTCAAGGGATTTCAGCATAATTCATTTTGAATTGTGATGTTAAAGTTGTAGATATCAATTGTGGTCCTCTTGCATGTATATAGATTAAGGTTTCTTACATATTTATATTTTTGTTTTGATCTTAATATAATTGTTATATTTATCAAACCAAGAAAATAGAGGTCCAAGTTATAAACGGAAGGCTAAACAAGTGTAAAATGTGTCAACCCAAGTATTCTATTGGCGAGTTCTAAACTTAAACTTTTTGTGATTGTTTATATATATATTGGTACTATGTTTTCATGTTGTGGATGACTTCATGTTTTGCTGATGATGAGTTGCATTATCATGGATAACTTATATAAAGTATTGTTTTATAGTTGCATGTTTGATTATACATTCTAGTTCATTGTTTGATAAACGTTAATTGGGAAAAATGATTATTGATGAAGTTATCATTGTTACGGTCCGCTTGATGTTATGTTTGGTATGATATGATATGTTTGGTTTGATTATGCGAAGTATGGAGGGTTGTTTTGGAGGAGGAAAGATAAAGAAATGTTACGTTGTGCACTCTATGCCACGTGTTATATGGATTTGTAGAAGTTCGATTGGATTGTACGGAGATATATGCGCAAATGAATATGATAACCCAATGTGGGTTCTATGTATGTATGAGACTCCGTAAAGTCTAAGGTTTAAAACCTCATATGTGTATGCAAGTCCATGGCAATGACATATGAAAGTTATGAAAGATATGAAAGTCCGCTGGATCTATTTGATATGTTTAATGTTAAAGTTAAATATAAGATTTCACCAAATTAAGTCCTTGACAAAGTCCACTTGTATGAATCTACTATGATCGTGAAGTTCTTCTATGAATTCACATGTTTAAATTTGCTTATCTATGAAGCTTCTCTTATGAATTCGCATGAATGAACTGCTATATTCTTAAATATTTTTATATGAGTACGCATGATTGAGTCTGCCATATTATGAATCTTCTTATATGGATTCATATGTATGAGCTGTTGTATCCATGAATTTTCTTTGGAGTTCGCATGTATGAGTCCGTATATAGAGTCCACATTAAAAAGTCCACAAGATTGACTGCCAAGTTAATCCAAATTGACCCTCTCTCCATTCGATGGGTTTATATTAAGATCTTACGCAACAAGTCTGTACGAAAAGGCTATATCCCTTACGATCTTTTATATGGGAAATTCTAATGCATATTATACTGCGCCACTAAATGGTTTATGCTCAAATACAAGCCGTGGACTATGTTTTCAAAAGTTTGAGCTAAGCAAGATTCTGGTGAATCCTATAGGTTGAAGTAATATATTTTAAAACTCACTAAGTTCCTGATGGACTTACCATGTTTCATTTCCTCATTTTGAGTAATTCCAAACTGTTGTTCGTGGGAATTTAAGGAACTAAGCCAAAATTTCCCAAGCCTTGTGTGAGCATGACATCTTTTATCATGTAACATGTGTAGCTATCATGACATCGTGTGTAACACCCTTAACCCGTATCTGTCACTGAAACAGAGTTACGGAGCATTACCAAAATAAATAGATAAAAAATAGACATTTCAATTTATTTAACATCCATGTCAGATATTATCCATAAAGTCCATTATATGAGCCCTAGAGGCTCAAAACATACATTAGAAACAAGTCCAAACTAAACGGGGTACTTAGGGAATTTTTCGTGAAATTTCAAAATTTTTCCTAGGTGCAGGGTATACACGCTCGTGTGGTTAGGCTGTGTGGTTCACACGGCCATGTGACACGCTTGTGTCCCAGGCTGTGTGGACATTCGAAATAGGGCACATGGCCATGTCTCAACCCGTGTTCGTACCTGTGTAACTCTCTGACTTGGATCACATTGCCAAGACACACGCTTGTGTGCTAGACCGTGTGTAGGTGCAGAGGTCATATAGCTAAGCCACACACCCGTGTGCTAGGCTGTGTGTAGGTGCAGAGGTCATATAGCCAAGCCACACACTCGTGTGCCAGGCCGCGTGAAAAATCCTGAGTATTCTGTTTTAAATTTTAAAGATGCAGGGAACACACAGCCAAAACACATGCCCATGTGCTAGGTCATATGTCACACATGAATGAGACACACTGTAATGACCCAAATTTTACAGTTATCGAAAAAGTGCATTTTCGGGTCTTTGTTTCAGAAAAATGGATAAAAATATTTACGAAGTTAAGTGAGTGGTTAATTAAAGTTTAATTAAGTGAATTAGCTTAAATTAAGGATAATTGGATAAAAGGATTAAATTGAATATAGTGTGAAAGTTTAATTATGGAATAAAGAAAATTGAAGGGACTAAATAAGTAAATAAGCCAAAGTGAATGCCAAGTGTGTGGAAAAATAAAATACAAGTGTAATAAATATTATACATACATTTGTAATACATGTATGTATTTGCTTATTATTTAAGTAAATATTAATGTATTTATTATTATTAAATTGATATTATATGATGAATAAATTAAATAAAGACAAATGTGTGGATATGATTTGATACAAGTGTATAAAAAACATACATACATTTGTAATATATGTATTTAATTATAAAATATATTTATTAATTAAATAATTATATTATAAGATTTTTATGTAATAAATAAATTAAAACATGATGATGTATGATGATGATATGTTATATGTGTAAGTATGAGTAATATTACATTTGTAATAAATATATTGATTATTAAATAGATATTTATTATTGTTATTATATTATATATATATATATATATATATATATATATATATATATATGTATGTATATAAAGTAAATGAAATAAAAGAATAAAGAAACAAAACAAAAGAAAAAGAAAGGGAGAAAGAATAGAGAGCAGGAACGAAACAAGGTAAGGAAAGAAGGAAAAAGAAAGGAAAGAAAGAAAAAGGAAAAATTAGGATTTTGAGGTTTGAAGGTTTAATTGGTAAGTTAATTTAGCCCTTTTTACTTAATTTTGATGTTTTAGAAGCTTTAGAACAAGGTTTTGATGAAATTAAGTTGATATATTGAAAGTTATTAGATTTCTAAATATTGTTCATGTTGAATAAAATGATGAATTAGGGATTAAATTGATAGAAATTCAAGTTAGAAGTGAAATAAGGATTGAATTGTAAGGTAATTCATAAGTTTTATGCTTTAGGGACTAAATTGAAAGAATTTCAAAATTATGATTTTATGGTGAGATTAGAGTATTGAAATTAGTATAAAGTGGAAATTGAATGAAAATATTGAGTTAAATGTGAAGAATAAAAGTTAGTTTCGGTTTAGAATCTAAATTGGAATTTAGGCAAAAGATGAATAAAAATTGAAATATTCCAAATGAAAATTGAATGGTAGTGTATTAATAATATTTAATTAATTTCCGTAGCTAACGTTGTGCCAGAAAATCTCGACTAAGCGAGGAAAAGACAAAGTCGACAAGGGATAACTCGAAAATTACGGTTTGTATTTCTATAAACTGAATCTAATAATTATTTGTTGAATTTATTATTTAGTATGAATGGTAATAATTATTATTATGGTATTGAATAGAATAAAAATTCATGAATTATATGTGATTATTGATATTGGATTGAATGTGTGATAAGTATGTGATTATTGAGAAATGAATTGAAATATTTATTGATTTTAAACATCGGAAAAATGACTGTTATTTAAAAGAAGACTGAAAACCCTATTAACAGTATCGGGCTAGTCGGATATAGTTGGCATGCCATGGGATTGGAAGTGTTCAGGGATATTCTGACTTTGTGTTGATGAGACACTATTTGTGTCGACTACTGTTATTGTTCCTGATTAGTTCCGAAGAGGTACTCCGTACCTGACTGTTACTGTTTTGAATTTGTTCCGATGAGGTACTTTGTGTGCCGCCATCGCTATTATTATTCTATCATATCGTTATCATTCGACACAAAGGTAATCCGCTCTAGTGATGAAACACTGTGTACTATCCCTGGTGTGTGGGTTGGGTCCATGTATCTGTCCATGTCCGAGTCATGTTAATAAGGGTAATGAAAAGTATTAAAGATCGATCGCTTGAATAATTGATCATTCTTGAAAAACGATCGATCTTGAATAAATGATTGTTCTTGATTAACCGATTATTCTCAAGTTGATCGATCGGTAGTCTTGAACAATAAAGATCAATTGGTTGTTACCAAAGAATATTGACTGTTATTGAAATGAAATAGTACAGAATATTGAATGAAAGGTGAATAATATTATTATTCAAATGAATTGTAAATAAAAGTACTAAAAAACTAATTGTTACTGAATATTGGACTGCTACTGAATGTCTGAAAGATACTGAATACTGGTTGTTACTGAATAAATATGAAAAATTGACGGATAATGAATAAACATTGAAACTGTATACATTTCATTGAAAGTGATTAACAATATCTTAGTATTATAAATAAAAAACAAATGATTGAACTATTAAGAGTAATAGATTGAATTCTCAAGGTTCACTAATAAATGATTTATTATTGAATTAAGTATCGATTTATAGAAATACCACTGAGTCCATACTCAGCGTACGGTTTGTTTCCATGTGCAGGTTAAATAAAGCTAGACCGTTGAATCAGCATCCCAGGCCGATCCCGAATTCAATAAGGTAAAGCATGTAAATTGTTGATAATGGCATGTATCTAGGATGTCTTAAGTGTGTTATTTTGCATTGTGATTGTAATAGTGAAATAAGTAAATTGATATTTGATAATGATACATGATAAGTGTTTTAAGTCAAGTATTGAATTGTTTTAGTATTGGTATTTTGTATTAGTTGTGGTTTGAGGGTTGGCTAGTAAAGTGTGAAAGGTTCATTATTGAGTCGACACGGCCTGGCACACGGGCGTGTGACCAGACCGTGTGAGACACACGGCTTGCACACGGGCATGTTGTTAGGCCATGTGTCCCCTGCACCTAAAATGCTACAAAACAGATTGCCACACGGGTTGAGTACATGGGCATGTGTCTTGGCCGTGTGAAATTAATTTGTTCATAGGCAAAAGCTAGAGAGCTCCACGGGTAGAGGACAGGGGCGTGTCCAGGCCGTGTGAGCCACACGATGTAACCACACGGGCGTGTCATATATGCCACACGGGTGTGTGGTACTGTTCATAAAAGGGAAATTTAAGAATTTTATGAAAAATTTTATAAGCTTCCGATTGAGTTCCGGTTTGATTTTAACATACATTTTAAGTCTCGAGGGCCTATTAAAGAAACATTAAGATATATTTTATGAACTGAATTTTATTTCTTTCCCTATTAATTGTAATCGAACTGTAATGATCGGTAATACTCTGTAATCCTATTCCGACTATGGGATAGGGTTGAGGGATGTTACACACACACATGTGTCTCTGCCCGTGTGGACGAAATAAGAACATTTCCTACCCATGTTTCTCACCCAAACTTGTTTTCCACCTACAATAGCACTTAAATACATTCACAAACTATATCAAAACACTTAAAACAAACCAAAATCATGTCTTAAACTTGACAATTACTCATACAACCAATGTGCTCTTAGGAATCCCATTAGACAATTTATTACTATGTCATTCCAAAACTTATACTTACCTAGATGCCAAATGCATATTAGCATAATCAAATTCATACTTCAAACATTATAATACCATATGTATCAAAACATGACCATTAGAAGCCATTCCAACGGCTAATTACAACAAAACACATACATGCCATCATTTGGTCAAATATAGCCTATACATGCCATTATACCCAAAAGAAATTTGGGTATTTATACCGAAACGAGCTGAAGGATAGTGTGATGTAGCTCCGAATAGCTTTCAACCTTTACGAGTTTCTGAATACTATAAAATAAGGAAAATAAATAAGTAAGCTTTAAAGCTTAGTAAATTCGTATAACGGGAATTTAACTTACCATTCATTTACATTAAAGGTAAGCATACAAAATACATCCAAAGCAATTTGGCCAATTTCCTAAACACATATCCTCATCAAGCATGTTAGTCATGCAATTCACATGAATATCAAGAAAAATTTATGAGCTCATCAATATTCAATTTCCACATACATGTATTTATCATTTCAAGTATCCATGAACATGTACATATCATATCTTTGTATTTCAAGTATTTATCATAGTAATTAATCTTGAATTCATAGAATCTCATGTCAAAACTTTACTAGTTGAATCATTTAAAATATCGATGGATACAAGGTAGTACACTTGAAGTGTACTAAACTGTAAATAGTCAATTCATATTCGAGAAGCTTATACGAGCATATAAATGGGAAGCTCGTATGAGCCATGTAACGGGAAGCTTATCTGGGCTATATAATAGGAAACTCATAAGAGCCATATTCAGGAAGCTCATGCGAGCCAATAAGGGGTAGCTCTGAAAAGCCATTGAACAGGAATCTCCGGATAGCCATGTATTGGGAAGTTCAAGTGAGCAATATCGGAAAGCTCCGGAAAGCCATTAATCAGGAAGCTCACAAAAAGCCATATATCGTGATGTTCATAAGAACTGTGGTGTGTCTACAACACATGCTGAATCACAACCAATTGGGATGCTCCGAAGAGCTATTAATGGAAAGTTCGTTGAACCATATAACGGGAAGTTCGCTAAACCACATAATGGGAAGCTCGAGAGGGCTAATAACGGGGAACTCTTTCAAGCTGTGGTGTGTCTGCAACATATGCAGGACAACAACGAATACGGGAACCCTATATCTATTGAATTTCATATATTCAAACGGGACTTAATACTTGTCAGTCATCATCAGATATGTGATTAATTTCATATACATGGTAATAATACAATCACATATGTACAATTCAATTCAAACATATAAATATACAATTTAGTTACATGAACTTACCTCGACAATGTTCGTGAACTTGTATGCTACTAATCCATTTTTTTTTTACCTTGATCTAGCTCCGTATTTGGTCTATCTGGATCTATACAAGTAAATTTAGCTCAATTTAATACAATTCATAGTCAATTTAATTTAATGCACATCTTATTTAGAATTACCATTTTGCCCCTATACTTTTAATTAATGATGATTTCGTCCCTGGCTCGAAAAAAATAAAATTCATACAATTTAACCTTTATTCCAAGCCAAATTTTTTTTACATATAACATTTGCAGCCCATGTAATTCATAAAATTTAGAAATTTTTCATAAATTTTACATATTTACAATTTAGCCCCTAAATCACAATTTCATCAAAATTCACTTTACAAAAGTTGTTTATCTATCAACAACCTTTCATTTTCTACCATAAATTTCATAATTCATGCATATTCATCCATGGTAAAACTTTAATACTTTGATAACTTTACAAATTAATCCCCGAGACAGCTAGATTAAGCTATTACGATCTCGAAAAAATAAAAATTGCTAAAAATGAGACAAGATTACTTACCGAATTAAGCCAAATAAGCTCGCTTGAATTCTTTTCTCTTAGCTAGTGTAACAACCTAGTTTTAGCTAAATTAGAACAGTGGTTTCGGGACCACAAATCTGAGGTTGGAAAATTATTTTAATATTATTTTATGTGTTTATAGCATGTTATTTGATATGTGTGAAAATTTCGTGATCTAATTTTATTGTTTAATTGCTCAATTTGAGAAAAAGGACTAAATCACGTAAAATGAAAAAGTTGTGTTCTATTAGTTAAAGGTGTCAAATTTGGCTTTTAAATGTGATGGCCTTAAATGGTAATTAAACCATTTGAATGGTGAGTGGGCAACTTTGGACAACCATTAAGTGATTTTTATGTTATATAATTAAGGTTAATTTTGGTATTTGATAAATAATGTTAATATTAATAAAATAAAGCAAAAAAAAAATTCTTTTATCATCTTCCTTGTCCGAATATTAAGAGAAGAAAACCCAAAGCTTTATGTTTTCATTCGGCTAGGCTAATTCAAGCAATTAATGTACGGTTTTTGATCCGTTTTTGATGATTCTATGTTTTTGAGATCGTTGCTTCATATTCTAGCTAGCCCGTACTATAGATTTTAAAATTATTGAAGATTTTAAGAGTTTCCATTGATGAGTTCATGTGTTCTTCGGTATTCGAAGATGAAATATGAATTTTTGATGATAGATTTTCATGTTTTGTAAAGTATTTTTTTGATGAAAATGCATAATAGGGATTAAATTGTGAAATGTGTAAATTGTGTGGTTGAAATGTGAAATAAATGAAAGTTTTGGGCTACTAGGGGCACTATGGTAATTTGGCCAAGCATGGATTTTTGTTGAATTGTGTGAATATTGTGTATTTGTGAAATAAGGACTAAATTGTAAAAATGTGAAAATTTAAGGGAAAAAGTTAAAAGTGCTTTAAAGTGTGATTTAGACTAAATTGAATGAATATGATATTGAATAAGTTAATTTTGAATATATTTAGATCAAGAAAAGAGGAATTTAGAATTAAATCGGGGCAAAGGCAAGTTTATCGTGTAATTGGTTCATTTTGCCGTTTTCATACCTGAGGTAAGTTCGTAATGTGACGATTTCATTATAAATGTATGTTAAATGCTTTGATGTTGTCTAAACTGTGATTACAAAATTTTCATTAATATATGAATTGTAAATACGACTCTATGGATATATTTGAATATAGAATTGACAAGCTAAAAATCTGGGTTGAACCCTAGGAATAGAATAGGATACTTGTGAAATGTTATAAGATGATATACCAATTTGGCTTTGGGCCATGCATAATAGATGAGTTCGCTTAGGGCCATGATATTAGCACTTCGGGTGCAATTTATACCGATTTGGCTTCGGGCCATGATAATGGTTATTCGGATAAGTTACCTTAATTTGGCCATGGACAATGGAATAGGTACTTATCATATGAGACACATGAGTATCCGATTTCTATTCTGAATCATTCAACAGGTAACGAGTGATGAAGTTAAGAAAGAGATTAATACAAGGTGATAAAAGTATGTACGGAACCTATTCGAGTATTAAATAGATAAATTTTAATGAGATGATATTTGATCATGTTTTGAGACATGAGAAAGGTTTGTGATTAATGTTTAAGTGGTTAGATCATGTATATTTTTGGTTAATTTGTATTTATTTGATGAATTAAGCTATTCACATACGAACTTACTAAGCTATGAAGCTTACTTCGTGTTATTTTCCTATGTTTTAAAGAGAATCAAGGCTAGCTCGGATCCGGAAGTCATCGGGAACATCATCGCACTATCGAACATCTATTTTTGGGTACTTTTGAAGTTATGTATATATGCTATATGGCATGTATAGGCTTGTGTCATTTTGGTAAGCTTGATGGATATGTATTTGGCCATTTGAGTTGGCATAAGAAGATGAACTTGATGATGTTTATGAATGTGCAAATGGTTCTATTTTAAAGTTTAGTAATTGACCTATATTGAATGAATGGGGTTGAATTGACTATGTATGTTTGGATTGGTTTTGTTAAGTGAATTATACATGTGAATTATGTTAGTAAAGCAAGTTAAGTTGATAGTTATTTGAATAGGTAATGGCATTGAATTGAATATTAAATTTAGTTGAAATGGATATAGTATGATTGTGTATTGGTTGATGAATATTGGCTGCATATTTGTGTCTTGAAATGGTACCAAATGAGCTTACTTAGTTATGTGCAAAAAGGGTGACAAATTGGCCTCGTAAATGGCCTATTTTTGTCCACAGGGTAAAGACACGGGCGTGTGTCTCAGTCGTGTGCGACACACAGTCAGGTTACACAGCCGTGTGTCCCCTAATGTTGATATTAAAATGGAGTCAGTATACTCCACATGATCTCACACACAGGCGTGTAACTTAGCCGTTGATCGCGTTATTTCATGATAGGTTCTAAATATTTATAATTACTCGTTCTTAAACTAACTATTATTGCGATGTAGGCAAGTGTACCTATCGAACAGTAGTATAGTTTTAGCAAGACCGAATTGTCGAACCCAAAGGAATTAAAAGTACTAGTAATGACTGTCTTTTTATTATCTAGCCTAAGAATAAAGAGGTTTTGTAGCACCCCAAACCCGGCCCAGAGGTTATGGCCGGATCCGGCATGCCACATCAAAAACGTTAAAAAAAAAATTTTCCATTCTAAGTCCAGAAAATCGTACTTGATGTTCAAAAGATTAATTCATTAAGGGTTAAAGTGAATGGAAGTCATGCACCGGTAGGAAACCGGAAAAGAGGTAGTGAGTCCATCGGATTGCTTAAGTACCAAGCTCCTTCGGATCCAATCCTGACATGCATACCGCCATTGCCACACCTTAACGTCATGGATATTTCTAGGAAACCGATTTGATTAAGTCATTTTAGGAAAAGTGATTAATTTTGGAAAATACTTTCATTGCGGAAGCTTTGCTTATTGTCGTGTTATTTTGAAATCAATGTTGTTTTTGAAAACGCGCCTAAAGCTATCCAATTTCAACAGTTAAAATAAGTATTACCTACCTTAGTAATACATATTAAAACCATAAAAATAAATAAGCGGCCTTATTACATTTAAAAGCCCAAAACCTCAAACGTAATTAAAAGGATGTCCAGTTCACGGAAGAAAATCAAACTTTCGAGCAGGCCCACTCAAATTCCCTCACGCTCCAAGCCCACTATGGTTGGGGATTTCTGCGTGGATGAAAATAAAAGGGGTGAGTTTGGGGAAACTCGTGTGTAAGGAAAACCCATTCAAAGCCCAAGTCACTCAAGCCCATTGGGCCTAAGCCCATTCAGTAATGATCTCAAGGCGAGCCCTTTTCAGACATAATAAACCGGGCCTTAGCCCTTATTCAGATAATAGTATGGCCCATAGGCCCATTTCAAAATACATGCAACATCAATAAACATATGCAAGCCCATTTGGGAGACTACTCAACCCACCAACCACTACACTCCACCCGTACCAGCCATACACTCCATGTGGGAATAGCTCAACCCACCTAGCCCAACACTCCACGATTCTGACCTTTGCCGCTCGATTATCAAATAAATTGAGGCAAAGCCTCCGGTTAAATGGACAAGCCACTTTCAGACTTCCTCCGTCAATATCCCAGTCCCATGCATCGATAATAACAACATGACATGCAAGAAATAACAACATCAAACATGCATTTAGGTCAATTTAACCCTAGGGTATTTTGGTAATTTATCTCTTAGGGTAAAAGCGTAAATTTTCCACTTTTAAAGGTATTTCAGTAATTTATCTATTTTAGGGTTTTCATGCATATTCCTACTTTTCACGTACTAACGTAATCACGCATCGAGGGTTCTTACCGATTGGGCAGATTGGCCCATCATTCCAATTTTGGCCCATTAAGCCCAAAAATATCGAGGCACGTAAATCATGCACTTTGCGTCCAAACATTGCAACTTACCAAAAACATAAATCGATTTACCTCACGAGCATTCGCACACTCACAAATCTACAAAATACCGGTTTTCGGCATTTCGACTTTTCGACTTTTGCCGATCTAGACTAAGAAAGAGGGTGTTAGTTACACACCTGTTTGCGACGATATGCTGACGAGATCCACACACGAACCGCCTACAATTGGATTACTAACACGTTAATCTAACTATTCAAATACAAACTACGTATTAACCTCTTACAATATTCGGCCAGCCACACCTACAGATCATAGTAAGCTTATAAGAAATCAATAAGCAACTCATTAACAAATTTTTGTCAATGTTTACCATATAATCATAATTTCACTGCAAGCTGTCTTCCTGAGCAACAGTCACTAAATCATTTATAACTGGAGCTACGAAACTCTAAATAAAGTGCCGTTAATTTTCCCTGAAAATAGACTCATTTATCTTCTATCCATAAAATTTTCAGAATTTTTTGTTTAGCCAATCAATACCAGATTTTTCTCAAAGTTTCCCATGTTTCACTGTTTGACTAATCTGACCACTCTTCATTACGAATCAAATTTCTCATTGTACAGAATTCAAAATATGTTCTTGTTTATTTCATTAGAAACTAGACTCAATAATCTTTAATTACATAATTTATTCAGCTTCTAATTCATCTCCCACAATTTATGGTGATTTTCCAAAGTCACGTTACTGCTGCTGTCCCAAGCAGATTTATTACCAAATCACTCTTTCATACACCTATCTTGCATGCATGTTATTTAAACATGTATATCACCAATCAATCATCACATATCTATGATTTTTACTTAAGCATAATCTCCATTTCATCATTTTAAAGCACAACATGTTAGCCGATTTTTCCTTTAGCATCTAAGGCACATGCATGCTCATTTGTTTGGCTCAACTTCACATATCTTCCATTTTTCATCAAAGGAACATGAAACAACAACCATTTCCTTCATTTTAATTCATGACCAAATGCTCACAACACAACTAAAAATCAAAATATACTTCAAGAGTTAAGGTAGAATCAAGAAGAACTCATGAACCTCAAAATAGAAGCAAGGTACCAAGAACTTACCTTCAATTTTCCTCCTCCTAATGACCGAATACTCAAGAGCTTTCTCCTCTCCTTTCTCTTCTCTAACTTTCAGCTATGATGAACAAAGATGGACAAAACTTTGTTCTTTTCACCCCTTTTTCTTTTAATAAAACTTCATATTTCATCCATTTAATTCTTTAATACAAAAGACATGAAATTCTTATCATGAAACATTTACCTAACCCATTATCATGAAACATTTACCTAACCCATTATCATGGAACATTTACCTAACCTATTATCATGGAACATTTACCTAACCTATTATCAATTTGTATCAATTTGTACCATAAATTATGGATATCAAGTGCACATTTTGTCTACAACAACATGATGGTTGGCCACTTCATGTAAAATGGGAGGTTTGTCATGCAAATCCTCCTATTTTGCACTCCTATTTATTTGGCCACTTCAATTTAGCCTATAGCATTTTCAAACATTTTCACATAGGTCCTATTTCATAATTTCACTCTCTTTTTCTTATGGAACAAAAATTAACTAAAATTACCGGGTTCTATCTTAAGCTTGGGCCTTCTAGAGGCCCACTAACATAATTAAACCTATGCCAACATTCACAGGATTCCCAAAAATTGGGGCGTTACAGGTTTTGTTTTAATTAACAAATTATCTAAACTAAGAACACACAGAGAAAAGAATTGGGGAATTGCTTTTGGGAAAAGTCGATTGACTTAAGACAATACCTAAGGAAAAATCCACCTAGACTTTACTTGTTATTCTGGCTCCGAATCAGACGATTTATTCATTCAACTTGTTCCGTAGAGATCCCTAAGTTATGTTATTATCCCTATTCAAGACTAATAACGTCTAATCCCTAGATTAAATAACCGAGACTTTTCTCTAATTAACACTCTAGGGTTGCATTAACTCGATCTATGGATCCCCTTATTAGGTTTCACCCTAATCCGGCAAAATCTTGTCACCCTATGTCTAGGCGCGCAATCAACTCCGCTTAATTATGACAAATGTACTCTTAGACAGGGTCTATTCCTCCTCTGAATAAGTGCATGTCTTGAATTAGTATCCTGGGATATCAAAACAAGAATTAAGAACAAGTTAAATATTTATCATACGATTCAGAAAATAATAACAAGATTCGTCTTAGGTTTCATTCCCCTTAGGTATTTAGGGGTTTTAGTTCATAAGTAAGTAAGAAAACATCTCAGAAGAATAAAGAATACAAAACATAAAGAAAACCCAAAACTCCTGAAGGGAAATTGAGGAGAGATCTTCAGTCTTGATGATGAATCTGGCTTCTGAGATGGATCAATCGGCTTCCTTGGAGTAATTCCTTACTCCTTATTCTTCGTCTCCCTTTTCTTCCTTCTCTAGGGTGTATTTATAGGCTTTGGAATGCCTAGAAGCCCTCAAAATTAGCCTTTTTTGAATTGGGCTCAACTTGGGCTCGGTAGGGACACGCCCGTGGCACACGTCCGTGTTCGATTACTTCAGGCCATGCTCGAGCCTGCCAAATTGAGACGGCCATGTGGTCTGCCTGTGTGAGGAGGTCCAGGCTGTGTTGATTTTGTACCTTGGCCCATTTTCTCCGTTTTTGACCTGTTTCTCATTCCTTTCACTCTTCTATGCTCTCCTAAGTATAAAACATGACATTAAAGCATTAGGAGCATCGAATTCACCAATTCTAATGAGAAATCATCTATAAAATGCATTAAACATGGGGTAAAAATATGTATAATTGATGGTTTATCAAATACCCCCACACTTAAGCATTTATTTGTCCTCAAGCAAAATTTTCAACTCATAATCAAAATAAATTCTTCTCAACTTATAATTTCTATCGATAATATCTCAGAATAATCCATATGTAGTCATACATTGAGAATTCAACTAAAAGAACATAAAAGTTTTAAACATTCCAAGTTGAGTATTTAATCATGCAAACATAGGTGTCTCTATGCATCTAAGTAATTACCTTTGATTTAGAATATCATAGAGTTTCACATCCTCAATAAAGATTCACTCAAGTGTTTAAGGACAATAAATGAAGCACTCAATAGTCAATAATGAAAAGTCATTACCGTAGGCTTGCATGAAAATCAAATCTCTACCACTATAATTTAAGATGATACATCAATCAAAAGGTCTTTGGAGGGTTGTAATGAGGCTAGGTTAGGGGGTGTGGTCACAAGCTGAAAGAGAGGGTTAGAATCGATATTGAATTGAAAAATTACCTAACTAGAAAAAGAGTTAATCATTACTTGCGTATAATAGAGCTTCTTCTTAGACTATGGAATTTAACTTTTGAAGCTTACAAACAGAAGATAACTACTATTGTGTATACATTTTTTTTAAGAACAAGTTAAAATAATATAGACTAACTGTTAAGAACAAAACATAGCTAAGCAATCCATTCAACTCAAATCTCGACAAAAATAGGGATTAATTTAGGGGATTTCAACAATAATGGGTTAAGGGTTAATATTGAGGTTAATACAAAGAATGGCTTGTTAAGCTCAAAGGGGGTTTACTAGAGGTTAATCGTGGATGTAGGCTTTTCATGGCATGAGTGGGTTAATCCTAAGTGCCTTAATCATTTTGATATATCAAATCAAATGGTGTGGTCTCGACATGTATAATCAAGCAAGTTTTAGAATAACAATTCAATACTGATGCACTCAAAGCAATAATAAAAGTGAGCATGAAAGGATTAATAAATGCTCAAAAGGCTCAAAAATCTCAAAACAATTATGGCTTTTTGATGTTTAGACTCGTGAATTCCAATTCAAAGTAATACCTAGACTTGGGGAAACAACCTATAATTTTAAATTCTTAAAAATCAACTTATCATGCTTGATTCTCTAATGTCTTAAAGTTTTAAACAATCAATGCATAAATCCCTATGTATTAATTCAAGATATATCAATCAAAAACATAAATCAATTAAAATTTATCCTAAATATGATATGAGAGATTTGCAAGAGAACAAGGCAACCATTCAGGGATTTTTCTGATAATGACATGAATGCCCCCCTTACACTTAAGATGTACATTGCCCTCAATGTACAAAGATATATATTAAAGTATAAGAATAAGAGAGGGGGAGAAGTGGAACTTCCTGTATTAAGAATGGATGTTATTCTTGGATTGGTGAGATCGAGTATTGGAAATAAATCTAGATGTCAAGCATGATTCTGAATGATAAAAAGAGAGTGAAGGGAATAATCTGATAGTAGTCACAAAGATAAGCCGTGTTTAAAAGGGAAAGAAATGAATCTTAAAAACTTAATGGGAGGAAAATAAAAGGATTATTCTGATTCTTCAAATGGCACGGCAGGGGCACATGCCCGTGTGCTCGTGGCTCGGCCGTGTTTGTCACGAATTAAGACGTCGTCACACGACCTTCTAGCACGCCCGTGTGCATAGGGCGTGTGGCTATGTGATCCTGTTACACGATCGTATGTGATGTAGTTTGCTTCTCCTACGATCGTGTAGCTCCACACACGTCCGTGGTATTGCAATAGTGTTGTCCACGGGTGCTAGACGCGGGCGTGTCGCACGCCCGTGTTTATTTGGCAGATTTGACCACGGCCATGTCGCACGACCGTGGCGTTTTATCGCAGCCCGTGTTTGGGGAAATCTTCTACCCTATTTCTGAATGACCATATCGCACGACCATGTTTCCATCCGTGTTTGTCACACGGCCTTAAGCACGACCATGTGCTAGTCCGTGTGGAGTTGGGAATGTGTGCTTTAAGTACTCTGTTAGTGACCTAAATGTTTAAAACTTGAAATTTAAATAATTTAAAACCGTTAGTATTCGAGTTGCCTCCTGAGAAGCACTTATTTATAGTCTAAGCTCGACTTACCTCTATAGTGAATGGTCATGGTGGTTTGAGTAGTTCATACTCCTTATTCCTGCTATCAATCTCATCAAAATAAGGTTTTAATCGGGTGTTGTTTACCTTAAAAGTGCCGAACTTGGGATGACTCACCTCCACTGTACTGAATGGAAAAATACTGAGTACTATAAGAGGGATTTCCTCATTCGGTATAGTAGTGACAATGTAGGGATCTGCGACATCTAATAAGACCTTATCACCAACCTTAAGTTGATTTGGAGAGGTATCGGGCTCGTTTTGGTGTAGTTTCGGTTTGTCGGGTGTTCTTGGTTTGTGTGTCCACCATTCATTGAGTTCCTCAATTTGTAATCTTCGATCTTCATGAACAGGTCCTCTACTGGTGCTTGAGAACGACTCGTGTGCTTCTTTCAGACTTATTTTCTGCAAAATAGGTTGCACCATATTGTTAGTTTTTGTAGAATGGTTTAAACACCTTCAATTCCTAATGTGTTTCCAAAATTGCGAGCTTGAAGGGTGATTATTTTGTCTCCCACCCGGAGTGTGAGTTCATCTGTGCCAACATCAATGATGGTTTTAGCAGTTGCTAAAAAGGGCCTTCCTAGAATTAAGGGAGTGTTGCTATCCTCTTCTATGTCTAGAACAATAAAGTCAACGAGAAATATAAATTTATCGATTTTAACTAGCACATCTTCAATAATACCTCTAGGGAATCTTATAGTTTTATTTGCTAATTGAATGCTCATTCTAGTCTATTTGGGTTTCCCGAGACCTAGTTGCTTAAACATTTTGTAAGGCATGACGTTGATACTAGCCCCTAGATCAGCTAATGCATGATTAACATTTAAACTACCAATTAAGCAAGGAATAGTAAAGCTCCCTGGGTCTTTTAGTTTGTTAGGTAGTTTTTTTTGGAGAATGGCCGTGCAAACCGCGTTCAGCTCCACATGCGATGCCTCGTCCAACTTCCGCTTATTTGCTAAAAGCTCCTTTAAAAATTTTCATTGCGTTTGGCATCTGCGATAGAGCTTCAATAAACGGTAAGTTAATATGTAATTTTTTTAAGAGTTTAAGGAATTTACCAAATTGTTCATCTGAGCGGTCTTTCCTTGTCGCGTTGGGGTATGACACATGAGGTTTATATTCGACAGTCACTGGTTTGCTTGTATTTTGATCTACCTTACCTTGACCTTTGCTTACCACAGTTTCTTGCCTCGGTTCTGGTTCAGGCTTAACGACTCCTTTGTCATCTTGAATATTAATTGCATTGAGTTGTTCCCTTGGGTTAGGTTCGGTAGTACTTGGCAAACTACCTTGTAGTCGTTCAGAGATTAGTTTGGAAAGTTGGCCTATCTGAGTTTCGAGGCTTTGGATCGACACTTGTTGATTTTTAAGTGCTGTCTTGGTGTTCTGAAAACGTGTTTCTGACACTGATATAAAATTTGAGAGCATCTCTTCAAGGTTTGACTTCTTTTCCTGTTGGTAGGGTGGTTGTTGGTAGCCTGGAGGATGTTGTGGTCTTTGATTTCCTTGACCGCCCCACGAGAAATTGGGGTGGTTCCTCCAACCTGCATTATAAGTGTTACTATATTGATTGTTTTGAGGTCGAGGATTATTACCCATGTTGTTTACGCTCGTTATCCATGCTGTGGCCATAAGGCTAGTATTCTGAATGGTTTGTTCCACTGCTACTTGCTTCGCACTGCATTATTAGGTGAACCTGTGAAGAACTAAGAAAACCATCAATCTTTTTTTTCAAGAGTTCTACCTAATTAGACAGCATGGTGATCGAATCGACATTATAAACACCGACTATTTTCGTTGGCTTTGTCGTCATGCCTTGCCACTGATAGTTATTCAGTGACATCTCCTCTATAAACTCATAGGCACGTTCCGGTATTTTATTGTTGATGGTTTCGCCCGCCGCTGCGTCAACCATTTGCCAAGTCGAAGGATTCAAACCATCGTGAAATGTTTGTACTTGGAGCCAAAGCGGTAACCCATGGTGAGGGCACCTTCTCAGTAAGTCCTTGTATCTATCCCATGCATCGTAGAGGGTTTCTAAATCCATATGCACAAAAGAAGAGATATCATTACGTAATTTAGCCGTTTTAGCCGGCAAAAAATATTTTAGTAAGAATTTTTTGATCATTTGTTCCCAAGTAGTAATTGACCCCCGTGGTAACGAGTTTAACCACTGTTTAGCTTTGTTCCTCAATGAAAAGGGAAACAACCGAAGACGTATGACATCATCAGAAACACCATTAATTTTAAATGTATCGCATAGTTCTAAGAAGTTGGCTAAATGAGCGTTGCGATCCTCATCCTGCAAGCCATCAAACTGAACAAATTGTTGTATCATTTGAATAGTGTTAGGTTTTAATTCAAAAGTATTTGCAGCTACAGCAGGTTTAACTATGCTTGATTCAGTTCCTGTTAAAGAAGGTTTAGTATAATCATACATAGTGCGTGGAGCAGGATTTTGATTAACCACAATTGCAGAAGGTAGCTGATTGCCTTGGTTTTTAGCCATCTCTTCAGTTGGGGGTTGAGTATCGTCTTCTTGCTCGTTCTCCGTGTATCTTAAGCTGCGCCTTATTTCTCTTTGGTTTCTATGAACTGTACAATCGATTTCTTCGTCAAAAAGTAATGGTCCCAACGGGTTTCTTCTAGTCATAAACTACAATAACCTGCCAAGAGAAAGAGTAGGTTAATAAATAATAATAAAATTAAATTAAATTGCAAGAAATATAAATGGATAAAGTAATAAAAATTGAGCGTTCCTAATATCTTAGTTCCTCGGCAACAGCGCCAAAAACTTGATAGCGTTATTTCGTGATAGGTTTTAAATATTTATAATTACTCATTATTAAACTAACTATTATCGCGATGTAGGCAAGTGTACCTATCGAACAGTAGTATAGTTTTAGCAAGACTGGATTGTCGAACTCAAAGGAATTAAAAGTACTAGTAATGACTGTCTTTTTATTATCTAGCCTAAGAATAAAGATGTTTTGTTTTAATTAACTAATTATCTAAACTAAAAACGCACAGAGAAAAAAATTGGGGAATTGCTTTCGGGAAAAATCGATTAACTTAAGACAATACCTAAGGAAAAATCCACCTAGACTTTGCTTGTTATTCTGAATCTGAATCGGACGATTTATTCATTCAACTTGTTCCGTAGATATCTCTAAGTTATGTTATTATCCCTATTCAAGACTAATAACGTCTAATCCCTAGATTGAATAACTGAGACTTTTCTCTAATTAACACTCTAGGGTTGCATTAACTCGATCTATGGATCCCCTTATTAGGTTTCACCCTAATCTGGAAAAATCTTGTCACCCTATGTCTAGGCGCGCAATCAACTTCGCTTAATTATGACAAATGTACTCTTAGACAGGGTCTATTCCTCCTCTGAATAAGAGCATGTCTTGAATTAGTATCCTGGGATATCAAAACAAGAATTAAGAACAAGTTAAATATTTATCATACGATGCAGAAAATAATAACAAGATTCGTCTTAGGTTTTATTCCCCTTAGGTATTTAGGGGTTTTAGTTCATAACTAAATAAGAAAACATCTCAGAAGAATAAAGAATACAAAACATAAAGAAAACCCAAAACTCCTGAAGGGAAATTGAGGAGAAATCTTCAGTCTTGATGATGAATCCGGCTTCTGAGATGGATCAATCGGCTTCCTAAGAGTAATTCCTTACTCCTTATTCTCCGTCTCCCTTTTCTTCCTTCTCTAGGGTGTATTTATAGGCTTTGGAATGCCTAGAAGCCCTCAAAATTAGCCTTTTCCGAATTGGACTCAACTTGGGATCGGCAGGGACACGCCCGTGTTCGATTACTTCAGACCGTGCTCGAGCCTGCCAAATTGACACGGCTGTGTGGTCTGCCAGTGTGAGGAGGTCTAGGCCATGTTGATTTTGTACCTTGGCCCATTTTCTCCGTTTTGGGCCCGTTTCTCATTCCTTTCGCTCTCCTATGCTTTCCTAAGTATAAAACATGAAATTAAAGCATTAGGAGCATCGAATTCACCAATTCTAATGAGAAATCATCCATAAAATGCATTAAATATGGGGTAAAAATATGTATAATTGATGGTTTATCAGCCGTGCTGCATAAGTCAGTATACCCTACAGTTTTGGCACAGCTTAGCACATGGCCTAGTGCACGGGCGTGTATGGCCATTTCGAAAGGGAACATTGGCTAGACACATGGGCGCGTGGTTGGCCGTGTGACCCAACTCAGTATGTATGCTCTGTTTTCACATAGCCTGGGACATGGGCGTTTCTAGAGCCGTGTAAGGCACACGACCTGTACACACGGGCGTATGACCCCTATATGGATGAAAATTTTTTAAGTTTTTCTAAAATTTTTGTATGTTATTGGTTAGTCCCGAACCACTTCTAAAGCATGTTTAAGGCCTCATAGACCTTTATAAGAGACAATATGATTGTATTGAATGATTTATGAGAATGAATGGTTTTTTGATAAATGTATGCTGTATGTTGAAAATTGATTGGTAATACCTCGTAATCCTACTCCGGCGACAGATACGGGTTAGGGGTGTTACATTTAATTGGTATCAGTGCTACAGTTTAGTCGATTCTAGGATTAACATAGCGTGTGTGAGAGTCTATATATACATGCCATATATACTCTACAATAGTGTGATGATTCTTGACAACTTAAACTATGTTTTCGTATAGTAATGTATCTCGAACGAGCTATAGCTGATGACATAGAGAGTAATGCGTCCGCTCCCACTCAAGGGACGACGCCATCTGATTCTAGGCTTGTAACGAGTAGCCCCGAGGGATAGGCTAAACAAGCCTTTTTTCGAATGATGAATGAGTGGTTCACACAATATATCCGGATGAATCTGGCTGCTTAACAACCTCCACCCTCACCTATTCCTCAACAAACCTCTGTTGTTTCTAGAGTTGTAGATCCGATACGGTTGAACAAGCCGCCAGTAGATAAGATTCGTAAATATAGGGCTGAAGAGTTTCGGGCTACTATTGATGATGATATTGAAAAAGTCAAGTTCTGGCTCGAAAATCGATTCGAGTATTCAATGAATTGTCTTGTACTTCTAATGAATGTATTAAATATGTTGTATCTTTGCTGAGAGACACTGCATATCAGTGGTGGAATACCTTGGTTTCTGTAGTACCGAGAGAATGCGTGACCTGGGAATTCTTTCAGATGGAGTTCTGAAAGAAATACATCAGTCAAAGGTTTCTTGATCAAAAGCACAAAGAGTTTCTGGAATTAAAATAGGGTCGAATGACTGTTATCGAGTATGAAAGAGAATTCGTATGGTTAAGCAAGTATGCTTAAGAGTATGTGTCTATTGAGGAGATTATGTGCAAGCGGTTTGTTAACGGGTTGAACGAAGATATAAAACTACTAGTCAGAATTCTAAAGTTGAAAGAATTTGTCATTTTGGTTGAAAGGGCTTGTAAAGCCGAAGAACTAGCAAAGAAAAGAGAAAAGCAAATTTTGAAGCTAGAGATTCGAGAAAAAGATCGATGAACAAGCCGTATCAATCTTCATAAAAGAAATCCAGAGATTCATACACTCGCCCAAATGTTTCAAATGAATATTCGAACAGAGATTGTAGAAAACAATATTCAGGTTCTAAAGCTCAAGCTACATCAGTATCGAGTGTTGGCAGTATGCGAGACAACAAACCCGAGTGTTAGCAGAGTGGGAGACGACATTTTGGGGAATGCTGGAATAAAAATATTAAAGCTTGTTACAAATGTGGTTCGTTAGATCACTTTATCCGAGATTGCCCCGAGTTAGATAAGAAAGATAAAGTTCAGAATTTGAGATCAAGTAACACGTCGAATAGAGGTAGACCACCTAGAACTGCCGGAAATGTAAGGCAACAAAAGATTCGACTATTAGATCCGAGGCCAGAGCACCTGCTAGAGCTTACGCTATTCGCTCTCGCAAAGAAGCATCATCTCCAGATTTTATCACCAGTGCTTTCACTCTTTATGATACTAATGTGATTGCATTGATAAATCCAGGATCAACTCATTCTTATATATGTATGAACTTAGTATCTAGTAAGACTTTGCCTGTAGAGTCTACTAAATTTGTGATTAGAGTATTGAACCCCTTAGGCAAATGTGTTTTGGTTGACAAAGTCTGCAAGAATTGTCTGTTAATGAATCGAGGTTTCTGTTTTCCAGCTAATCTGATGTTGTTGCCATTCAATAAATTTGATGTGATTTTGGGTATGGATTGGTTAACGATGCATGATGCTATTGTAGATTGCAGACGACAGATAATTGAACTGAAATGTCAGAATAATGAAACTATTAGAATTGAATCTGATGATTTGAATAGTTTGCCAGTTGTGATTTCATCTATGTTAAATCAGAGATTTGTGAGAAAAGGGTGTGAAGCTTATCTTACTTATGTACTTGATACGAAAGTGAAAGAAACAAAGATTGAATCAGTACCAGTTGTGTGTAAGTATTCAGATATATTCCCTAAAGAGTTACCATGTGGTCAGGTTATGTGGTTCACACGGCCATGTGGCACGCCCATGTCTAAGCCGTGTGGACATTCGAAATAAGGCACATGGCCGTGTCTCAGCTTGTGTCTGTACCCCTTTAATTATCTGACTTGGATCACACGACCAAGTCGCATGCCCGTTTGCTAGGTTATGTATAGGTGTAGGGGTTACATGGCCAAGCCACATGCTCGTGTGCCAGGTTATGTGAAAAATCCTGAGTATTCTGTTTTAGAATTTAACAATGCAGGGGACACACGGTCAAAACATATGCCCATGTGCTAAGGAAAGGTTAGAATCAAGATTGAATTGAAAAAAAAACCCAATCAGATATATTAAGTCATTACTATGAATAGGACTACAAAAATATCTAGTGAATGAATGCATGCGGGTTTGATAAGTATGAAATATGGTGTGAGTAAGCATGAAATCTATGGAAATAAGAAAAATGGATGAATGTAGCAAAATGTATTGACTAACATGGCAAATTTCTTAACAAAGAGTATAAGTATTCTATCATTATAACTATGATTAATTACTCAAAATAAAACAAAATATCATGAAATAAGTAAAAGAATGAAGAGAATAGAGGGGAAAAAAAGTGAACAAACGCAAGAGGGAGGAGCTTTGGGTCGTCGAAGGTGGTGCTGTAGTCGGCGTACGGGCGTGGCAGGTAGGGCATGTGAAGTTGCAGTGGCTAGGGTTAGGGATTTTGGGGAAGGGGGTGATGAATAGTAGGGGGTATATATAGATTTTGGGGCACACGGCCGTGGGGCTCGCCCGTGTGCCCTAATTTTTGCCCACGTATTTTGCGATTTTTTAAATTTAGGCATGTTTGGCATTCGGCCCATGCCCGTGCTCCTTGGTCGTGTAGGTGCACGTGGCCGTGTCGCACGGCCGTGTTCTGCTTCGTTCGCTTCTCCCACGCTCGTGTATAGATGTCCACGCTTGTGGTATTTTATCAGTTTTGAGCACGATTGATGGGCACGAGCGTCAATTTTTCTATTCAAAAGTTCTGCTTGATTAGAGAGCATGGTGATCGAATCGACGTTAAAAATGCTGGCTGTTTTTGTTGGTTTTGTCCTCATGACTTGTCACTGATAATTATTCAGTAACATCTCTTCTATAAATTCATAAGCATCCTCAGGTGTCTTATTATTGATAGTTCCTCCAGCAGTTGCATCAATCATCTGTCTAGTTGAAGGATTCAGGCCATTGTGAAATGTTTGAACTTGTGGCCAGAGTGGTAACCCAAGGTGAGGGCACCTTCGCAAAAGGTCCTTGTATCTCTACCATGCATCATAGAGTGTTTCTAAATCCATCTGCACAAAAGAGGAGATATCATTACGTAATTTGGCTGTTTTAGCCGGTGAAAAATATTTTAATAAAAAATTTTCGGTCATTTGTTCCTAAGTAGTGATTGACCCTTGTGGTAACGAGTTCAACCACTATTTAACTTTGTTCCTCAATGAAAAAGGGAATAACCGAAGGCGAATGGTATCATCAGAAACACCATTGATTTTAAAAGTGTCGCAAAACTCTAAGAAATTTGCCAAATGAGAATTTGGGTCCTCGTCCTGCAAACCATCAAACTGAACAAACTTTTGGATCATTTGATTGGTTTTAGGTTTCAGTTTAAAATTATTTGTAGCAACAGCAGGCCTAACTATGCTTGATTTAGTTCCTCTTAAAGAAGGTTTAGCAAAATCATACATAGTATGCGGAGCAGGATCCTGATTTACTGGATCAGCAACAATCGTAGGAGGTAGCGGATTTTCCTGGTTTTCAGCCATCTCCTTGGTTGTGGTTGAAGTATCGTCCTCTTGCTCTTCCTCTGTGTATCTTAAGTTTCACCTTATTTCTCTTTGATTTTTGTGAACTGTACGATCGATCTCACTATCAAACAGTAATGGTCCCGACGGGTTTCTTCTAGTCATACACTTTAAAAACCTGCCAGGAGCGAATAAAAGAAAAAATTAAAAAAGAAAATAAAAATTTAAATTGAAAATAAAGTAAAATGGCTAAAGTAATAAAAATCGAGTGATCCTAATATCTTAGCTCCCCAGAAACGGCGCCAAAAACTTGATACGTGATATTCGTGATAGGTTTTAAAAATTTATAATTAATCGTTCTTGAAACTAACTATTATCAAGATGAAGGCAAGTGTACCTATCGAACAGTATTATAGTTTTAGCAAGATCGAATTGTCGAACCCAAAGGAACCAAGAGTACTAGTAATTACTTTCTTTTTATTATCTAGCCTAAAAATTAAGGGATTTGGTTATCTAAACTAATTAACTAAACTAAGAGTGCACAGAGAGAAATTGGGGAAAAGATTTTGGAAAAACTCGATTGATTAAGACAATACCCAAGGAAAAAATCAACCTAGACTTCACTTGTTATTTGACTCTGAATCAGACGATTTATTCATTTGACTTGATCCATAGAAATCCCTAAGTTCTATTATTATCTCTCTCGAGACTAATAACGTCTAACCCTAGGTTGATTAATTGAAATCTCTTTCTAATTAATACCCTAGTGTTGCATTAACTCGATTTATGGATCCCCTTATTAGGTTTCACCCTAATCCGGCAAAATCTTGTCACCCTATCTCTAGGCATACAATCAACTTCGATTAATTATGACAAATTTACTCTTAGACAGGGACTTTTTCTCCTCTGAATAAGCGCATTAACTTGAATCAATATCCTGGAATATTAAAACAAGAATTAAGATCACATAATTAATAACAAGTCAAATATTTATCATACAATTCAGATAATAATAACAAGATCCGTCTTAGGTTTCATTCCCATTAGGTATTTTGTGGTTTTAGTTCATAATTATAAAAGAAAACATCTTATAAGAATAATGAATACAAAACATAAAGAAAACACAAAACCCCTAAATGGAAATTGAAGGGAGATCTTCAGTCTTGACGATGAAACCGGCTTCTGAGATGGATCAATCGGCTTCCTTTGAGTAATTGCTTGCCTCCTACTCTGTGTGTCTGTTCTAAGTGCCTCCTCAAGTGTTTAAATAGGCTTTAGAATGCCTAAGAGCCCTCAAAAATGGCATTTTCCGAATAGGACTATACTTGGGCTTGACAGGGACACGCTCGTGTGTGATTGCTCCAGCCCGTGGTCAAGGCTGTTAAATAGGCACTGGTGTATAGTCTATCTGTGTAAGTCATGCTTCGATCTTGCCAAATGGACACGGCCGTGTGGCTTACCCGTGTGAGGAAGTCCAGGTCGTGTTGATTTCCCATGTGGGTCCATTTTCTCCGTTTTCGGCCCGTTTCTCGCTCTTTTTACTCTCCTATGCTCACCTAAGTATAAAACATGAAATTAAAGAATTAGAAGCATCGAATTCACCAAATCTAAGGAGAAACCATCCATAAATGTGCTAAGCATAGGATAAAAAATATGTATAAATTACGGTTTATCAACCACAACCAATACAGGAACCCTGTATCCATCGAATTTCATTTATTCAAACGGGACTTAATACTTGTCAGTCATCGTCAGATATGTGATTAATTTTATATACATGGTAATAATACAATCATATACGTATAATTCAATTCAAACATATAAATATACAATTTACTTACATGAACTTACCTCGCAATGTTCGTGAACTTGTACTCTACTAATCCGTTACTTTTCTTTACCTCGATCTAGCTCCGTATTTCGTCTATCTGGATCTATACGATTAAATTTAGCTCAATTTAATTCGATTCATATTTAATTCAATTCAATTTACATCTTAAAAAATTACCATTTTGCCCCTATACTTTTAATTAATGACGATTTTATCCCTAGGCTTGGAAAAAATGGAATTCATGCAATTTAACCTTTATTCCAAGCCAAACCAATTTTTACATATATCATTTGCACCCTATGTAATTCATAAAATTCAGAATATAAATTTTACATCTTTACAATTTAGTACCTAAATCACAATTTCATCAAAATTCACTTTACAAAAGTTTATCTATCAAAAACCTTTCATTTTCTACCATAAATTTCATAATTCATACATATTCATTCATGGAAAAACTTTAATACTTTGATAACTTTACAAATTAATCCCCGAGATAGCTAGATTAAGCTATTACGATCTCAAAAAAATAAAAATGACTAAAAACGAGACAAGATTACTTACCCAATTAAGCCAAATAAGCTTGGTTGAATTATTTTCTCTTAGCTAGGGTTTCCATGTAAAATAATTTGGGAAATATGATGAAAAAGATGATATTTTGTTATTTAATTATTGATCATCTTTTATTATTTCCGCTTTCCAATTTAGTCCTTTTATTTTTCTAATTTTTAATGGATGACTAAGCATACTTATTTACTAACTTCTCTAAATGGTCTATTTTCCATGTAAGGACCTCTAATTTTGAATTCCATAGCTATTTGATCCCTTTAGCTATTAGAATCCAACTTTTGCACTTTATGCAAATTGGTCCTTTATCAAATTAGACATGTAATCGATAAAATTTTCTTAACTAAATTTTTATAAGACATTCCTATCATAATGCAGACCATGCAATAATAGTAAATAAGTTTCCTTACGAACTCAAATTTGTGGTCTTGAAACCACCATTCCGATTTCACTAAAAACAGACTATTACATTGTATGGTTTAAATTTCTATCTTATGCTTGTATATGAACCTTTCAATTCCAGTTAAATATGTAAATAGATTTACGAAATTTGTTGGACATATTATAATTATAAGAGATATATTTTAGCAAAAAGTCGTTTCATATATTATGTTTTAATAGTGAAACCTTACGGAATTATTATTTGATTATTCAATTCTATCACTTATTTTATTGGTATGAATTCGTGAAAGGTTGGTCGTTCAACCATTTGGGTGTTGCAAGTATTTTATGCCTATATATAACTTTAATCAATTTTACGAATTACATAATTTTAGCAAAGTTGTTCACTTGAGTGGCAATCACTAAATTATTTATATCTTGGTCTATAGTATTCCAAATTAAGATATGCTTGTTTTTTTTGTTTTTTTTTTTTTTGAAACTAGACTTAATGGCCTTTTTACCATAAAAATTTTAGAATTTCAACTTAAGTAAATTAATACAATAAATTGTTTTAATTTTCCCTTATTCTGCTGCTAGGAAGCTTTGAATCTTCTCCACTAAAAATCATTTATCTTTTAGTACGAGACTTGTATAATTTTCCATTTGTTTCCCTTAAAAATAAACTTTTCAATATTTCAAGCATATAAATTTCATCTCCTAAAATCTTTTTTTTTTACAATTTGTAATAATTTTTCAAAGTCAAAATAGGGGAACCAGAAATCATTCTAACATTGTCTCAAAAAAATTCATATATCTTATAATCTATAATTCTATTACTGGCACATTTTTTTTTATGCAAAACTGCTACTGTCCAAAACTGTTTTAATGAATATATTCACTTATTATGTTGTATATCACTCACATCAATACTTAACATCTATTTTACTTACCAATTGTTAAATTATTATCCAAGATCACTTAATTATGTCTATCATCACACCTAAATTTTATTTAATTTAATCCTTGAAGCTCACATATCATGAACATATAGTTTTATCATAACTACTCATACACAAATTATATTACTATTTATGAATTATAATTTATAATATATTTTCCATTTCTACTACTTAAATAAAATTTACATATTTAACACTGAAATTATTACATATCAATGAAATTAAAATGAACACTTACATCTTTTTATTGAACTTCTATTTCTTTCTCACTTTTATCACTCTCATGCATTTTCTTTCAACTTTCATCACTTCTAATTTCTCATTTCTTGCTATAATATGGTCATCTAACTCTATAGTATCTATACAACACTTCTCCTTTTGGGTGGCTTTTGAAATTTTCAAGGAATTTGGGAGAAAAATGGGGTTTTATGGTAAGGGATCAAATTGTAAAGAAATAAGAATCCATTTGCACATATATCATATATATGAGTGACGTTTGAAGCATGAAGACTTTTCTTTATGTTTCCATGCAAATATCTTACAATAAAATATTACAATTTAATACAAAATATCTTATAATAAAATAATAAAAAAATATTCAACCAATCATATTTCAACATTTTTCTTCTTTAGTTATCATACCATATAACTATCCATTTTAGGTAATGATCATTTTACCCTTCATGTTTCTTCAAAGTTCCATCATTGAATCACTTCTCACTTTTGGTTGTGATTTAGTCTCTCATATTTTTCTACTTATTCAACTTGGTCTTGTACATCAATTTCATGTCATAAGAAGTTGGGTTATTTTCTCTTTCAGTCCTTCAATTTTTCTCAGGTTTATACTTCAATCCCTCAAATTTTGAATAATTATACTTGAACCTTTATCTTTTTGTATCTTTACGATTTAATCCTTATTTTATTTTAGTATACCACAAAATACTTCTCAAATTTATTACTAGATTTTTAATACAATGATTTTAGGGGTGTTACATGTATATATATAATTGTATAGACCCGAAACTCGAGAAAAGTGGAGCTAATAGAGCAGAAGCTAAAATTACAGAATAGGCTCTGAGAAATCTACTCGTTTTTTGTTTTGAAAGGCAAGTTCTTATGAAATTTACCACCCTTTCTTATTTAATAAGTTTGCTCATGTTATTTCCATTTTTATATATGTTTGAACATAATTTGAAATTTTGGTGGTAACTGGCATACATGGCTAGAAAATGAGATTAAATTGCAATGAATTAAGAGGAGTAATTGATGTTATATTCATTGATTGTAATTAGAAGAATAAGAAAGATCTTGAAATGTATCATTCATTATATGTGTAAATTATGTTCAGATTCAATCGACTAAATTCAAGAATTGATATGTGATGGTTACAAGTTATAAATTTACAAATGTGAATGATAAATGCCTATATGGACTTAGGAAAAGATTAGGATATTGGCGTGCCAATAGGGTCATATGCGCGCTTTTGTACAAGATAGATGATAATATGGAGATTTTGACAAGTTATTTTGGGATCCTACATCTATTGTGAATCATCAAGTATTCATTATCTGTCACATCCAAAAAATCGGGTTAGAAGAAAATGGGTTCGTGAAACCAATGGCGGTCACACCTTGATTTTTGAGTTAAGATTGCGAAAATTTTATCAAGTGAGTTAATTTGGTTCAGTGGTGAAGTGTTGTGCTTATGTGTGAGAGGTTTTAGGTTCGGATCCTTTTCCTTGAATTTTGTTCTATTTTTGCCTAAACCCTTATCTTTGAACTTGTAGCTTCAATAATATTTCTACGCAAGTTATGATAGAATGAGCTTGTTGGTTTAGTGGTAAGGTGTTAGCCTACCTAGAGGTCTTGTGTTTGAAACTATGTGTGTGCAAAGTGGGAAAATTATTTTTGTTTTGAATTTTGGAGGACCTGATAGGTGTGGGTAATGGGTAGTTTTGTTTAATTTAAAAAATATATATTTTCCCCTAATTATTTCACCACTTCTACCATCCATTTCTCCCACCTTCCCCATTTCTCTTTCTTTTCCACTTGTCTACTTACAGAATTTTCTCTAATGTGTTTCTCTTATATTCTCTTTTGATCTTTCTTTTGTTTTCAACCCTGTTGTCCTTCTTTTTGGATCGTTTCAACTCCGTGTTGCTGCCATTTTTGGTAAGTATAACTGGTTTATCTTTTACTAAGATTGTGATATCGTTTTGTTTCTTATGGTGGTAAGGGGGAAAGTGTTAGTTAACTAATTAGTATCGATTTTTGATTTATTTTATGATTTCAATAGGTGATAGTTGTGGAACGAGTGATTAGTCATTTTTGGGTCGTTACTTCAATTTAAGGGGCTAGAAGTGTGCTGTAGCGTCTCGTATCAAAATCGATCAAGTGTGTACAACAGAAAACTTGAAAAATAATGAATGGCAAAATGTCGAAATCTGCACAGTTGATGTCACACGACCGTGTGGCAGACCATGTGAACATACGGTCGTGTGTTAAGTCGTGGGCTATCTGGGCCGTGTGAGTCACACGGACATGTGTTAGATTGTGTCCTAGGCTCTATGGACCATATGGGCTGAGCCATTTAGGCCATGTGGGCTCATTTTTTGAAAAATTTCACTTAGGCCTGTTTGACTTTTAAATTAGTAATTTGATCTTATGTGGGGTCTATTTAGCTTAAATATGATTCTAAAATATAAAATATGATATTTTGAGAATGTACGTGATAGGGATAAGGTATGTGTTATAATTGCAAGTATGTTAAAAATGTGAAATTTGTATACGATCTGTAGTTTGATAATTCTAGTTATATGTTCTAATGTGAAAAGCATGTATGGCACGCGTGCATATTGTTTTTGTTAGTATTTGAATGAGTATTGGGGTGGGATATGATATGTGATGGAGGAAGTGTGATTCTGAAGTATTACTACATATTTGGTGGTGTATTCGCAATATTAGTTATGGCAGCTTGACTGCAATTATAGTGGCTTGACCACATATATTTAATTATGGCAGATTATAACAATATTTTTGTTTGGAAGCTTTGCTGCACTTATATGAGTGGCATACCACCATGGCCAGATGTGGTTGGATGAATGGACTCTTGTATCTTAACTGGTGTGATTGGTTGGATGGAGTTGGTGTATGGCAGACGAGGGTAGGATCTATATCTGCATTTGTTCTCGTATATATGATATATGTGTTCCTAAAAACTTGACATTATGGTATGATATATGATAATGAAAAATGACATTTCGATCTGAAATATGTTTCGAAAATATGACTTTATGATCTAATATATGTTTTTGGCAATTCAACATTATGATATGATATTTGTACATTACAAGTAAAATTTTGTGATCACATTTACATATGTTCTTGTTAAATAAAAATTTTGCTTGTGGGCCAAGTCACAAACTGGGCTTCTAGCTCACTCGTTTGTTTAATACATTTCAGGTGATCTTCGGACTTAGGACCGGACGACATGCGGGAGCTCGGATTGAGTTTTTTTGATTAAGTAAATAAATTGATTTATGATTAGTTTATTTCTAAACTTTTGGTTTGTAAACTTTTTTGGATTTTTATGGTTTTTGCTCGTTTTCATTAGATTTTGGTAATTTTAATGTAAAACGACAATAACACGTGATTTATCAGAGTAAAAATTGATTTTCAAAATTAAAATTGGAAAAAAGAAAAATCCGTTGCTACATGACTAGGTGGTTTTACTGTGAAGTAAAAGTTTTGAAGTACATGTTTTTCTAAATGTGTAAGAGCTTGGACATATTTATATTTATGAAACTCATACTGACATTAGAATTTTGCAAACGAGATTAGGTTAAGAGTTTTCTATAAATTAAATAAGTTTTGTGTGTAATTTTCAAAATAACATATAAATTTTTTGCTAAAAGTAAATATTTTCAAAATTTACGATTTCTAAAGATGGATTAGAACTTTTAGGTTTTTACACAAAGTAATGTAATTTCTTTAGATTCAGCCATGTCTAGGCCGGGTTTGGGGTGTTACATTTATCTCTATAGAGACATTAGTGTGATGGAGGGATGTATTTGAATATGTTTAAACAATTAAGGCTTACTAGCTTTGTACTTCAATACGTTGGTGTGGTGTAGTTTACTTGCGTATCTAACTCCGTTTACTAGGGTTCCATTGTGCGAAATGTTAAAATTGAACTTTGAAATGGAAAAATGGAAAAAAAAATGGATTTGATATGCTAAAAAGGTATGTGACTAAAATGATAATGGCATGGATTAATGAATTAATGAAAGTATATGAAATTATGATGACTTATGTGAATTGATGCAAATTGGTGATGTTTGAGTTATCTTTACAATGTTTACTGCATATGAATATATATGATTCTTATGTTCACTTTGTGGTGATATTTAGTGCCATGTGCTAACTAAATGTATGTCTAACCTTTGGTAGATAACATGTTCACCTATAAGTAAGGTAAGTGTTATAATTTCTATTTAAACTTACTAAGCATTGAATGCTTACCTATATTTTTTTCTCCTATATGTAGATCCCCAACTTGAGAAACTCATCAAGCCGAATCAATGTGTATAACACATTATCATTAATACGGTAGAAATATGTACATTTTTGGTATATCATGTTGTGGCATGTATGTAGGGTCTTTAATATGTAAATGGTCATCCTTAATTATCAATGCCAATGTTAGATTTTTGTCTATGGGTATGTGTATGTTAAGCTTGATATATCGCCTAGTTATGCCTAGTTTTTGGTCATAAGTTGTGTGTGCCATTTGAGTATTTGGTTTTAAAGGTTTTTTAAGCCTTAATTGCATAAGTCAGCATGATATGATGAATCAAGAAGTAGGGATGATCATTTACTTGTTATGCTTACCATTACAGGTCCTAAAATTAGTCATATTATGTGATTGATAGGGTGAAACAAAAAAGGGATTGAACTTGTAGCAGACTGCTCTAAAAGTCGTGACACTATCCCTCAACGTCACGACGTCCCATGTTTGAGGTTGCGACGTCAGTTCACTATCCTCAATGTCGCGGTATTGTATCCCTGATGTTGTGACACCAACTCAGTAAAGTTTGAAAAATTTACATTTTAGTCCTCAAGTTGCAATGCCAACCTACTATTTTCGAAGTGCAACACTGCACCCCTAAATTCATGACGCTAGCTTGAAATATTTTAAAAATTTTCAATTTAGTCCTCTAATGGTCTAAGGTTATGATAAGAGCTTTCGTAAGCTTGGATAAACCTTGGAAAATATTATATATTATATGACCGCTATCTCCGTGCACATAAAAAAAACAATTTTATAAAGAAATTTTAAAGGTACGATTTTAACTGCAGGTGGATAGGGTTAGTTGTAACATTTATAGTGTCTGATGTAACACTGGAGTATTTCAAGGGGTCGAACCTAAAGAAGTCGGTGATTAAGTAATTCCTAAACTATAAACATGCAATTAAAGGAGTCTAGCTAACTACTCACTATGAACTATATTTTGGTAGACCATTCACAAATTGAATTACGCTAATTAATTACCTAAAAACAAAAAATGACTAAAAAGTAAATAAAACAAAATGTGCAACTAACAAATTCTGACGAATACTATAACAAGCAGCGGTTAGTTGATTTCCATGAGGTTATTTAACCTTCGAATTAGGGATCTAAATTATTATTACTCCTAAATTAGTTCAATTTTACCTCTCAGGCTCGACTTTAGCAATTTTAACAAACTAGTCCGATTTATCTCTCAACCTCACCAAACTCGGGACTATCAAATTGATTCCCTATAAGATCTCTTCTCGGCCTCACTTATCTTCATTTTCCCTTAGGATCGTTAATCCTAAGTTTTGAAGTCTATTTGATTTAGTCATATTTTTTTGATTTAGTCCTTGAACCCAAAAATCAATTAGACATCACTTTCATCAACCAATAATCATAAAAACTAAGCATAAATGTTAAATGGATGGAAAATGATAAAGGCTTGAGCTTTTCTTAGAAAAGCTTGAAGGTAATAAAAATGGAAACAAAGGAAATGTAAAATATCATTTAAAAACCAGATTTTTAATGGCGAAACAAAAAGAAAACTGAGCTATATTAATACTAAGGATTAAAATGAAAGTACAAGAAGTTTAAAGGGCTAAGTAAGAAACTAAAGTCTAGCTACAGTAATGACTAACTTAACCAACTACCATAATACAAAGAAAAACCAAATAGGAGTAGAGAAGTAAACCCTAAAAGATGAAGAGAAAACAAGAAAACTAAGCTAAAGTGTTGTATGTTATATGTCTTCTCTTTCCAGCCAAACTTTTTCTTTTTTAGCAAGAAAACTAAACCCTTGTAGTCATTTTTTTCTCTCCTCTCGATAGGGAAATTGCAATACCAACGGTTTGGTATCGCAATATCCGCAGCAGGCTTGAAATGGGGGAGGGTCCTTGGGAGGTTGGGTATTTCAATACCCAAAGCTAGTATTGCGATACCACTGTAGATGGCCTCAATTCTTCTTGTTTGAACATTGTCAAGGGTATCACAACTTCCTTGCTTCAATATAGCAATACCACCCTTCTGGGTGATGTTTTCATTCACATTTGGGTCACCGTTGACTCCTTACAACATTCAATCAACTGTTAGGGTCTCTATGGTGCATTTGGCCAATTTGGGTCTCAAAAGTAACGTAAAACATACTAAATAAATTATTAAATCGAAAATTTAAAACTAAGTAAAAACACGACAAAAACATATAAATTGCTCGAGAATAAGCTCTTTAAGCATAACAGGGAGCCTAATTTGACATATCAAATTACGACAGATCATTATAATATAATGATGTAGTGAACATGTTACTGATTATAAAATTTTGAATCAATAGAAATTATTTTTTAATTGATTATAGTTTCTTCGACAATGAATGAACATCTTGTAGATTGGACCTGGCGATCGAGTCGAGCAATGGATGTTACAATGACTTCAAAAGAATCATTGTTTTGATTGTACATATCTAGTATCTTATTGAGAGCATTCTATATCTCACAAATGAACCTTTCTATTGTAGATTTCAACTCTTCAATTCAACCTTCAACAATCTTAAGGCTTTCTCGTATATCTCTTATGGATTCCTTAAGCCTAACTAATCTACCTTTAATTGCGAATGTTACCTATTTTGGTGCACTTTGGTACCATATGGATGTGAAGGTCCTTTAATTGAAAAAGGTGAATAGATGCGAAGGTTACCTATTTTGGCGTACTTTGGTGGTTAGTCTGCCAATTTATAAGCTTCTAGCAAACTAATGTTTGCCGCATAAAATATTTGCCCATAGAAGTATCTTAAGATTTAATTCTTGTAGTATTCTTCAATTGAAGGAGTATGAAAAGTGAAAAGTACACCTCGGAGTTTTGGTGAGTATAACACGCCTATCAAACATATGAGAAAGCTATAGAGAATTAAAGAGTCTTTAAGGCCATGCCATATTTGAGTTATCACCAATAGGTATAGTATGCCAAGTTTACTCGAATGATGTGCAAAATGAGTTTTTTAAAGTGATTGGTTAAGGGTCAACTAAATGGTTTGACTAGTCAAATAGCATCGACATTGGATTTTCTTTTATATTTTCTCTGACTTTTGTAGGACATTAAAGGGACAACTTCTGTATGCATTTGACACTTGTCAGGATCCATTAATAGGTACTAGGTGTATATATTTATATGGTGAGAAGGGAACATCCAAATGGTTTTTCTTCCTTCAATATTACTCTCTCGTTCTTCTTCTTAAACTTATATGTTCTCTTTTTCTTTAGACAGTTGGAAGCTAAGTTTTTGAGCTCATTAGTAGATGTTTCACCTCCTGTTGCTATTGTTACTAGTTTGTGAAGGATGTTCAAGTTTGGAACTTTGACCTGCAGTAAATGTGAGTATCAGAGGAGTCTCTATCTTGGTCCCTGCATGTTAACTGTTTAAATAGAGATATATATAATGATAACATCTCAGATAACTAGTAAGTGTGTGAAGCATAGTAATGTCACTACATGTTCACATTTTAGGTAAATGAGCTATTGTATGAATAAAATGTGTGTAATGTAAACGTATCAGAATTCAAGTGTGGAAAGGTTAATTTTCTTAAGAGAACATGAACAAGTCAAGTATGAAAATGAATCTTGGTAAGTGTATACTGTGTTGGATAAACCAATATCCATTTGTGATGCCTCAAGTACGGTAGGGACATTGCTAACTGGATAGGCAGATAATTGTGACAATGAAAATACTCATGTGATGCCTTTAGTGAGATAATGACTGGACTGGCAAATCACGACATGAGAGTATGTATAAGACCATGTGGCTGAGAACCATAGCCTTATATGATGATGAAAACAATCATGGTGATGCGTCTAGTGAAATATGGACTAGACTGGTAGATCACGATATGAAGCTATGTATAAGACCATGTAGAAGAAACCCCATGGAAACCTCTGAGATACTCTGAGGGGATAGTAAATACGTAATTCTCTATGATGCATTCGTGGCATGTTTTGTAAGGCCTTTATGGCATATTCAATGAAGCCTGTGTGGCTTATTTTGTGATATTTATGTTATGCATTCTATAACACCCTTGTGGTGAAGTCTAGTCGAACTCTTCGATGTCGTGATCTGGTTAAACTTCGAGACTTTTCTGCTAACTAATGTGATGGTAGAGAATTGGTAATTAAATGATATATCTGTTTCGTTAGTCTTATGGTAGAATTTGAATATGATCAAAGTAAAACTTCTGAAAGAGTCTCCAGTGGTATTATCTAAAGGGTGTATCCGCGATATTAGTTTATCAATACATGAAATTGGCATATTTGTAGTTATGAAAGGTTTAAGTGTTTATTGGACCTGAGTTTGTCTACACTATTTAAGGAAATAATCTAAGTTATATAGTAATCGCCAAATCTAAATTGTTTTTCATGTTTCGTTTTGAAGCAATCTAGAATCTAAGCTATTTGTCAAGTTGGGCGTTCTCATGTTATGTAACATAGTCATCTGGAATTCTACTAGATGATCTGGAACGTTTTATTATTAGAATAAGTTATGATTTGGGGGTTGATTTAGGATATGATCTGATTGGAAATCTGATAGCTACTAGAATCAATACGAGAATATACCAGAATTAATATTAATATAGAGTTCAACTTAAGAGATCCTCTAGTTTTACTATCTCCCAAGAATAGTGTTTGTGAGTAACCATCCTGAGGAAAAAAGTATTCTATGTCTATTTGAAGAATATTTCACCGAAGGTTGGTTCTGTATGGATATTCTTTTGGAGATGTACATATTAATTGCAAGTATTGAGTAATGAATTCTAGAATTAGTCCAAAGGATGATTCTGTGAATAGATTAGTCAAGCAAAGAAGTGGATGAATATATATACATCGATATAGGGAAGTATCCGCCAAGGAAAAAGATGATATATAAGATCTTCAAGATGAGAAGTTCAACAGGAAAGGTTTCAAAGAAATTTGGGTTAAAACTCACTAAGTTGCGTGAACTTACAAGCGTTTGTTCTTATCTTAGGCTTTGCTGTAGAATGTGTACGCCAAAAAGGACCATGCTAGGAATGCACTAGGATAGCAACAAGTTGGGATATTATGCAAATAGAGGACATCTTAGGAGTATGACGTATAGTTCTCTATGCCACAAATAGTATATTTTTAATAAAGTTTTATATTGTATCATTGTACATTACTTAGAACCGGAATGTAATTGTATAATAACCTCTTTTATATTAAAGAACAGTTCAAAAGAAATAATAGATATGTTTAAATATAATTTTTGATGGTAGTTTAAATTTCTGTTAAATATTTTGTGTTGTGACATCCAATATCTGGATATGGTAATTCGAGTTAGGTAGAGGGCGTTACATTCATTATCAATCTAAAAAATTCAATCATCCATTAACTTAGCATTTTCACCTATCATGAACACAGATTTAACATAACCATATATCACTTTGCTTCATGCTAAAACACATCCTAAAAGTACCAATTCACCTATCTAAACATTCCAACATGATCAAAACACACCTATGTCAACAAGGCACTAACCATTTATTTATGTTTATACCATATTCAACCACATACATAAGCTTCATCTACAAACCAAGCTAACTAGCCAACATTATACATATATATAAATTCTAATCATGCAAATTCATACCATATCTAACAATTAGATCATTACCTAATTACTTACGAACCGTTTACACCATTTATACTTTATCTATTCCACCAAATTTATGTATATATATACATATATGTTTTCAACATTTCTAACCATTTCAAACTACCTTTAACTCTATTATGTGCTATATGCATACACCAAAACCTAACATTTACCATTAACCATAAGTGCATATACACATAACTATATTTACCAAGCTTGACTCAACTTAGGTACATGCCTTGTAATTGACAAAAGAGATTTATACAAACATTGTCAAGTCCGGGATCTTGACTGAATGCTAGAGTCAATGCACGAGATTTCATTTGGGACAACCTGTGCACGAAAAAGCAAACCGTACGTTGAGTAATAAAACTCAGTGATATTTATATAATTTAAGATAATATTAACAAACTTATGCAGATGTATGCACCTAATTCAAATCAATTTAATAATCAATCCACATACAATTTTCCTACCGAATTCTTCTTTTTCCATTCCACAATAAATTTCACAAATTACCTAACCATTTTATACCACATCTATACGCATAAACTTATTCAGACTCACAACATTATTGTATCATATGCGTAATCACTTACATACATTAGTTATAATGAATAAACATTCAATTCCGTCATAGAAATACAAATTGGAAACTCTGAGCTATTCATCGACGGCTTTGGATTTTTCTTTCCTTCTCCATGAATTTGGGTCGACGTTAGCTATGGATTGACTTAAAATATATATCATTATTAATTATCACCCAATTCACATTCAATTATCAATTTGTACAAATTTTGCAATCTATTCAATTTAGCCCCTAAAACCGAGACTAACATAACTTTTAATTTAAAACTCAAAATTAAAATTCAATTTCACTAGTGTCCAATAGGAATCTCCTATTCTTATTTCTATATTCAATTTTATGTTACGAAACTATCAATTAGCTTTACAATTTAATCCTTTTTTCACATCTAAGCTTAAAATCTATCAATTTAACACCTAAAACTTCAAGAAATAATCGATGGAAACTTTCTAAAATTTTAGAAATTTTACAAATTAGTACATGAACTAACTAGATCAAACTTCTATGATCTCAAAAACATAAAAATTATATAAAAAAAGGATTATATTGAACATACAATTAGGGCAAAAGCTTCCAATGTTCGATAGGTTTTTCTTTTTCTTTTGCTTCGATTTTGGGAGGAAGATGATGATGAATAATGTCGTCTTCCTCCACTAACATTATAATATACAATATAATGTTATAAGTTATTAAATCATAATTTTTAATTAAATAAACTTTTAATTAAATAATTTAATAATCTTTAAGCACTAGCCTTAACTCTAATTGGTCTAATTGTTACTTTAGACCTTAGATTAATTGCATTTTAAATCCTCACTTCATTTCTTAAATAAAATCTATAACAATTAAACTTTATAAATTTAGTCCTTAAACCTTAATTAAACACAGCTTTGGCTAATTTACTTATCCAAAGTTCAATTCATTTATAAAATAAGTTTGTAAAGATTTATTAAAAATATTTATGGGTTCAGTTTATGAAAATAGAGTCTCAAAACCACTTTTTCAAACACCACTAAAAATTGCATCGTTACAATTTATCTCTTAGAGTTCAAATTTATTTAGTAAACTACAAATTACTAGAGTATTTATTGAGTCATCAGGTTTCTAGTGAACAAGTCTTCTAAAATAATTTGGAGATTGAGTTAATCTTGGTGGATTAGGTAAGCCCAATTTACTCAATTCTCTATGTGCACATTGATCATAGGATAAGGCATTAACATATTTTTGTAATTAAATTTAAATAAAAATAATTTAATTTACCAACTCAAATTATAAAATAATGGGTAAACTACATATGTAGTCATTTATGTATGGTTTAAATTACATTTTTGGTCACCAAATTTGAAAAAGTTACGATATGATCACTAATATTATCGATTTATTTTTGGGTCACTAAGTCATTAACTGTTGTTAATTTTTTTTCTTTTTTTTGTTACATAAATACATGTTTGGTCTCTAAATTTGGCACATTCTCTCAAATTCATCCTTATAATTTACAAAAACATATTTTTAGAATTTTCTAAAAATGAAAAAAATGGAAAGAAATTGAACTTAGTTGATGAGCTACCTTTTAAACGAAGTTATCTGATAACATTAGATTTAAATGAAATTATCTCAATAATGTAAGCTTGAATGAATTTATAAATATTGATTAAGGTAATAAAAACATATAACAATTCCTAAGACATACAAAGTTTCACTAGGAAAGCACAACAAAGCAGAATCATTGAAAGGGCCATAACTTGAACTCCTTGATAAACTCAATAGTTGTTTGGTTAATTTGCTTTCATTGACACTTGTCACAATCAAAATCTAAAACTTTAATCTCCTTGAGTTAATGTAAATGATATGATCACACATTTTCCATCGGAAACCAAACCTAAGATAAAAAATGATAAATTTCAAAAGGCTTAATTTTAAACTACATATTCATATATTAGTCAAACTCTGAGTGTTATTACCTCATTTGATACCTTACATATGACAACAATTTTATAGATTATATGAAAAACAAAAAGAAGAAAAAACTTCTAAAGCCTCCTTCCTTTCCATTCCTTTCATATGTCACAAATTAAAAAAAAGAATAAAAGGAGGATAAGAATGGTTTATAAAAATATATTTTTAGAATTTTCCAAAACATAAATACTAACTTAAAATAAAGCGCCAAATCGAGGGACTAAATGTGTATTAAGCCAACGAAAAAATAATTGCTAAAAAAGAAAAAAATCTAAGGATTAACTATGTAATTTAACTTAAAATTTTCATAAGAAAAAATGATTTAGCGTGTCACGTTAGTTTTTCATTACATTGTTAATGATCCAGTGACGAAAACGTAACAAATTGATAATTTTAATGATTATATCATAATTTTTTTAAAATTTAATGACCAGAACATAATTTAAATTATACATAAGTGACTAAATCTATAGCTTACCTTAAGTAATTTATCTAATATCAAAACTATCACTAACCAAATGGTAAACATGCTTGCCCGGCCTCCTAATAAAACATATTTAAAAGTTTAGTGCATATTCGGCCATAACAAAAGAAACAAGAAAGAAAATTCCCTTAACTCTTTCACCATTGCCGTAAGCCAAACAAGAAAAATTGGTAAGCTTTTCTTTTAATTCTTGTTAGATTTTTTATAGGGAATGTTAGATAATGGTAACCCATGCTATAGATTTTGAAAATGATGATTTTTAATTGATTTTGGTTGAAAATTTTAGAAAATTTTGATATTAAGAATTTAAATTATGCATGTTTAGTGATAAATGGAATTGTAATAAGAGCTTGGTAAAATTGTGTTATGCAATATTGATTTAAACTTAAATTAAATTTGTATTAAATGATGAATTCTATGATATTAGGGATTTAATTGTAAAAGATGAAAATTAATAGAGTTTGTTATTTGAATAATAAGTTTTGGAGGTCCCTGTATTATATTTATTAAATTGGATTCAAATTTGATCGAGTAAATCATAATATAAGAGTTTTTAGATAATTAGGGTTTTAAATGATTTAATTGAATTAAATGCATCCATGTTTGATTTCATTGACTTCTGTTGAATTTTGTAATTAATGACATTTTCGTAATTGTATTATTGAATGTAGTTAAAGACAACATTGGAACGTCAAATGTGAAAGGAAAGGAAAAGACAGACAGACGCCATATATCTTTTATAATTCAATTACAATTTGCTTTCGTAGATTAATTAGTCATTATAATCAAGTATGAATATATATTGAGATAATGGTATCTTTACCCACAAACTTTGAATGATGATTTTGATATGCATATAAATATTGAGATGTAGTTGGGGAATAGCTGGCAAGCCATAGGGTCATCGATAGAGTGATTTATTAGCTCAAATTCCTAAAGGGTTGTGAGCAGCCTAAATTCTAAAAGGGTTGTGGGCAATCCCAATTGTTGGGAAATGTACCCATATTGCAGTAAACATGCAACTGTTTTCTATGTATTTGAACTATGAATAAATAAAATTAATTTCATATTTCACTATTATATCTATTGTGTTTCTGTCTTTCATGTTTTGCATTTATAGTGAAATTGTCACAAGCAAATGTTAGCCCATTGATTGTCTTAGTTCAAACTGATGATAAGTGGCACTGTAAGAATGCTTACATTGTGAGAGAGACAACTTACTTCAGTAGATTCAGTAGATAATCTAAACGAGCCCATAATCTCATAAAATAATCAGAGTGAGCATTTGATTCAAATACTTAAAAGGATTATTATGTTGTCTATAATTCCAATTAGGGAGATGACTAGTCTTGGCTATTGGAGTAGTTAACTCCACGGGTAGAGATACAGATATACTAATTGGAAGAATGATAAATTGGACTGGACCCAAGTTGAATTAATTCTAAATCCGTTTGTGAATTAATTCACTTGTGACATTCATGGTGTGACTTTTCTAAATCCTGTGTTAGTCATTGACCATGCGTATGTAACTCACGTGCTTTGATATAAGTGGAGCCTTATGCTCTAAAGATGGTCAAGTTGATAGTCAGTATATTGGGTACATGACTTGTGTATGGAATGACTTTACTAGCAATAATGGAATTCATAGTTTGATTAAAGAGTTAACGATATCCTCTTATTTGCATTGTGTGGATTGATAAATATAGAACGTGGCAACAGCTACTTGTTCTCGAACAAACAATTTATCACGGTCATTAGTTGATAGTGATCATATTAATTATTAAGAAGACACAATGGTGACAACGAGATAAAATAAGATTGTATTGAGTGAACAGATTTAACTCAAAAGAATCAATGATATCATATGAAGGTAACACACACATGATGAGGTCATTCGACAAAGCAGTTGGATAAATTGCTTTCGTAAATAGTATACAATAAGGAATTTTCAATCATGGTACTTCTTGTGGATTGACTCCATGATTAAGTAAATTGTGAATTATCGAAATAATGCTTCTCGACATAATTGCAATTACTCAAGCCTAATTGTATATGTTCAATTGGCCCATTCACTAACACAACAAAAGCTCGATCGAACTGCATTTGAATCAGAAAAATTTCTACGACTTTGGAAATAATTTAATAGAGTCGATTTATTCGATGTGGAATTAAATTATGTTATCATGAGGATTGTTCAACTAAAGAATTTGATTGAAGATTTTTTTTTCAAAAATTAATTTTGATAAAGTAAAATTAAATTAATCAAATTAATTAAAATAAATATGATATTTTTGGAAATTAATTTTCAAGTTAGGCAATTAGCTCAATGGGTAATTGAACTTGAAAAGTGGACTCGAGATCGAAAATTGGACCTAAGAACCAAAAATCAAGACCGAAACCCAAAATTGGTTGAATTGGGTTCGATGTGTGAAATAAGGCAGACAATCGAACTGGTGGTTGGACTGGACTGAATCGGCTATCGAACCATCCAGGCACATGATGCCTGGCTAATTTGTCCCAGGCATGGCAGCAAGTTGTTCGAACAGCCTACTGGGGGTTTTGGCTAACCCTATCAGTAGCACCAGGTTAGGCGTGCAAATGCCTAGCTAAGGGATGTCACACCTGTGTGGCAAGTCGTGCGAATGACTGGCCTAGGCAGTCACCTTTCGATCGGGAAAAATGGGTAGTTTGGGCATAGGGCCAGCAGTTTTAAGCCAACCGTTTGAACTATTACAACTTGTTTTTTAGTGCTGTCGAAAACAATAGTTTCAGGACCACAAATCCGACGAGTAAATCCATAATAATTAGCATTTAAATTATATGAGTTAATTATAATTTTATATTGAATTTTGATTTGAAGAGTTTTAGCTAATTGATATAAATGGATAATGTAAGTGGTTGTTTTGAAAGTCAAGTGGTTTCAGAAAATGAGGTATCAGGATCTCATTTTTGAAAATCGAGCTACTAAATATTTTTATTAAATATTTATGGAGTTATCATTTAGGTATGTAAAGGTTCGGTTTGAAAATTTTAATATTTAATTAGTTAATTAAAGGAAAAGACTAATTTGTAAAAGACGTAAAATTTAATTGCTATTGAATTTTAATGATTAAATGGTTTTATTAGCAAAAGAGAGAGGACCTATGTGGTATTTAGACCATAATAATTTTATATGGATGGATTAAGGATGGAATTTAGTGAAAATGTATGTTCAGTTAATGGGAATTTAGTAAAAGGTGCTCGTCTTCTTTAGTGGATTTTCCACTAGAAAACCAAGTTAGAAACCTCCATGGAAGACTTTGAAGCTTTGGTTATATCAATCTTCTTGCATTTAAGTGATTTGTTCACCTATTTCTTGTAATTTTTATGTTTTTGAGATTGTTATAAATAAGTTCAGCTAACCCGTACCTTTATTTTTGAAACCGTATCGGATGGCACCTACTGAATTAAAAGAATTGAAAGCACAGTTGCACGAGTTAACAAATAGAGGTTTTGCACGACCGAGTTTCTCTCCCTAGGGTGCACCAGTTCTAATTATGAAAAAGAAAGACGGAACTATGAGAATGTGTATTGATTATCGCCAGCTAAATAAAGTGACTATAAAGAATAAATACCCGTTACCACGGATTGGTGATTTGTACGATCAGTTAAAAGGGGCTTCAGTGTTTTCAAAGATAGACTTGAGATCGGGTTATTATCAGTTGCGAGTCAGAGACTCCGATGTGCCAAAAACTACTTTTCGAATGAGGTACAGACATTATGAGTTTCTAGTTATGCCGTTCGGACTTACTAATGCACCTGTTGTTTTTATGGATTTGATGAATCGGGTCTTTAGGTAGTATTTAGATCGGTTTGTAGTTATGTTTATTGATGATATACTGATTTACTCTCGTAACGAAACCGAACATGCTGAGTATTTGTGTTACAGACTTTGCGAGAAAAACAGTTTTATGCGAAGTTTAGTAAGTTTGAGTTCTGGTCACACGAAGTTAGCTTTCTGGGACATGTTGTTTCAGCATCAGGTATTCGGGTTTATCCGAGTAAGATTTCAGCTATACTCGATTGGAAACCTCCTAGAAAAGTTTCTGAAGTCAGAAGTTTTCTGGGACTTGCTGGTTACTATAGACGGTTTGTGAAAGGTTTCTTTATGATTGCAACTCCGATGACGAAGCTACTGCAGAAAGATGTTAAATTTGAGTGGTCAGAAAGTGCCAAAAAAGTTTTGATCAGTTGAAAGCTCTTTTAACTAAAGCTCCGGTGTTAGTTCAACCAGAACTGGGTAAAGAATTTGTTATTTATAGTGATGCATCTTTAAATGGTTTGGGCTGTGTTTTGATGCAGGAAGGCAAAGTTATAGCTTATGCCTCGAGACAATTAAAACCGCATGAAAAGAACTATCTGGTGCACGATCAAGAGTTGGTAGCTATCGTGTTTGCATTAAAGATATGGCGCCATTATTTGTTGGGTGAAAAATGTCATGTTTATTCCGATCACAAAAGTCTGAAGTACTTGATGACTCAGAAAGATTTAAATTTGAGACAACGCTGATGGTTAGAGTTACTAAAAGACTATGAACTTGTGATTGACTATCACCCGGGAAAGGCTAATGTGGTTGCTGATGCTTTAAGCTGAAAATCACTATTTTATTTGCATGCAATGAATGCACATATAGCTATGTCAGATGATGGTGCGATGATAGCTGAGTTAAAAGCAAGACCATTATTTATTCAGCAGATTTGTGAAGCTCAGAAAATTGACAACCATTTGATAGTGAAACGAGTTCAATGTGATTCAAATGTAGATTCAGAGTTTCGAGTTGATGTTGATGATTGTTTGAGATTCAGGAACCGAATATGTGTTCTGAGAAATACAGAGTTGATTCAGATGATCTTGAATGAAGCTCGCGACAGTCAATTATTATCTATTCATCCGGGGAGTACGAAAATGTATAATGATCTGAAACAGCATTATTGGTGGCAAGGTATGAAACGAGACATTTCTGACTTTGTATCGAAATGTTTAGTCTATAGCAAGTAAAAGTGAGCATCAGGTACCCTCTGGATTGCTGCAGCAGATTATGATACCTGAATGGAAATGGGATAGAGTTACGATGGATTTTGTATCTGGTTTACCATTGACACCGAGCAAGAAAGATGCAATCTGGGTTATTGTTGATAGATTGACCAAATCTGCTTATTTTGTTCCGATTCGTACAGATTACTCACTTGATAAACTGGCTGAATTGTATGTTTCCCAGATCGTGAGGTTACATGGTTTGCCTATATCTATTGTGTCTGATAGAGATCCGAGGTTTACATCATGGTTTTGGAAGAAACTGTAAGATGCATTAGGTACTAAACTGCATTTTAGCACTGCTTTTCATCCCCAGACAGACGGTCAGTCCGAGCGAATTATTCAGACACTTGATGATATGTTGAGATGTTGCATTCTCTAGTTTAAGGGTACGTAGGAATGATATCTACCTCTGATTGAATTTGCGTACAATAATAGCTTTCAATCGAGTATCAAAATGGCACCTTATGAAGCTTTGTACGGTCGTAAATGTCGTGCATCTTTGTACTGGACTGAGCTCAGTGAAAATAAGATACACGGGGTCTATTTAATCAAAGAAACCGAACAGAAAATAAAAGTAATCCGTGAAAGTTTGAAAGAAGCATCAGATCATCAGAAATCGTATGCAGACTTGAAACGTAGAGACATAGAGTTTCAGATCAGGGATAAAGTATTTTTGAAAGTCTCACCGTGGAAGAAAATACTCAGATTCGGTCGTAAAGGCAAATTGAGTCTGAGATTTATTGGACCATATGAGATTATCGAGAGAATTGGGCCAGTTGCGTATAGACTGCTGTTGCCACCTGAGCTAGAAAAGATCCACAATGTATTCCATGTCTCGATGCTTTGTAGATGTCGATCCGATCCTTCACACGTGATTAGTCTGACCGAAGTTGAGATTAAGCCCGATATGTAATACGAGGAAGAACCGATTCGTATTCTGGCTTGTGAGATTAAAGAGTTGCGAAATAAGACAATTCTGTTGGTTAAAGTATTGTGGCATAAACATGGAGTTGAAGAAGCAACGTGGAAGCTAGAGGATGCAATGAAAGAGCATTATCCGAACCTTTTCATCGGTAAGATTTTCGAGGACGAAAATCGCTAAGGGAGAGAGTTGTAACAGTCCGATTTAGACCCTAATCAAAACGGTGGTATCGGGACCACGAATCCGAGTCAGAAAAATATTTAAATATTATTTTTTGTGTTTATTATATATGAATTTGCATGTGTGAAATTTTCGTATGAAAATTTAATTGTTTGTGTGCTTAATTAAATAAAAAGGGCTTAATCGCGTAAAATGAAAACTTGATAGTTTAATTCATAAAGGTTGATTTGTTAGTGGCTTTTTAATATGGAGTGTTTATGTTGCAAATTTCCCATGATAATATACATTGGACGGTTGTAGCCTTATTAAACTATGGTTTATTATTTTATTATAAAGGTTATTAAAGTAAATTATGAAATATTATGAATTATAATAAAATAAAAATTTAAAAGACATGCATTATATACAAGTTTTTGGCCGAACCTTAAAAAAAGTAAAGAAGTTAAAAGCTTTTGGAACTTCGGCACTTTGGAGGCTTAATTCAAGGTTAGTTTTTGTTTGGTTTTTGATAATTTTTACGTTTTTGAGATTGTTGCTCGAATACTACCCGACCCATGCTTGAATTTTTTTATTTTGGTGAATATTTTGAGTTATGCAATTGATGAATATTTGTGTTTTGTGATGTTTGATGATGAAATCTCAAAAATATGTTTTAGATTAACATGTTTTGTATTAGAGTTTTTGATGATTTTGAGTTATTAAGATTAAATTGAAAAAATAATAAATTGAAGGATTAAAATGCAAAATAAATGAAATATATGGATTAGTATAAGCACAAGGAAGATTTGGCCTAACTATGATGTGGTGAGATTTTGAGTATTTGTGTTTTATGCATTTAGGACTAAATTGTAAAATTATGAAATATCAGGGGTAAAATGGTAATTTTTCCATTTATGTGTTGTTGGATTAAATTGAATGAAATTGTGTTTAAATGAGGTTAATTTGAAATTATATAGATCAAGAACAAAAGAAATTGGATTTGGATCGAGGAAAAAAAATAGTCGAAGAGCCGAACTATAACATCTGTCAATATCCGAGGTAAGTCTTTAAGAAGTTAAACATAGTTTATTTTGAACATAGATTGATTTACTATGACGATTCAAAATTTTACAATGTATTATTAGGTTAGCCGAATGAGAAATATCAATGAATTAATGTGATTGAGTTGTATTTGAATGATATCAAAACCTCTGAAAGTGTGTATGTGTTACATGGAATATTATACGATCCGATATATAAAATGTTGTGGAATGATTTTATGTTTGTGATATTCGGGCTTTGAGCCTAGCAAGCCTTGTGCTGGTGACTTTCATCGACCTTTGTGCCTAGCAGGCTTAGTGCCGGTGAATAAATATTAGACCTTGGGTCTAGCAGGCTTTGTGCCAGTGTGTAATTTAGGCTTATGCCTAGCAGATTTTATACCAGTGATTTGTTTTCAAGTTTATGATTATAAGAGTTCAAGTTACTATGAATATTGAGCAAGTGAAATTGAGTTGAATGGCATTGTATATGTTCGCCCACATAGGTAAGTATATGTAAGCTTATATTGAACTTGAATATTCGATTACATGTGAGTTTATATTGAATTTGTGTATTTGGTCATATGTGAAGTTATTTTGAATATGCACATTCGGCCATATGCGATGTTATATTGAAATTGAACTATAGGTTTCATATGTTGTTTTATATAACCTTTATATATTTGGCCACATGTGAGTTCATAAAGAATTTTGTATATTCGACCATACTTGTAAATGCCAATGTGATAATATATTTGCTCTTGTATAATCGGCTATATAGGAAATATATATATGTGGTGACATATATTTGATTTTGAACATTCGGCCAAGGTATCTTAATGTGTTAAAGTGTAATATTATTGATATAATTCAAATAGCTGAATGTTTTGATTATCAATTGAGTTGTTTATTTTGCTTAAAGCTTACTAAGCTAAGTTAGCTTACTCTGTGTGTTTTGGTTACTTTGTTTTATAGATTTTGGTTGTAAGTCACGAGCTTGGGGATCCTTATCGAAGGCATCCACACTATCGTCAACTTTCGGTACTATTAAAAGTTTATTTTCGAACTTATGGCATGTATAGGCTAATATGTATTTTGTTCAACTTTGAATATGTATATATATTGAGCCATGCGAATATGGCTTATCTTTAAAGTTTGGATATAGTTATGTTTGGCAATGGTTTAATATTATGTGAGATGAATGAAAAGTATATGTGATTGGTGTTTTATGATTTGGAAATAGCTTGAAAGTGATTATTGGATTTGGTTGTAATTGATAAATCGGTTATGGTATGTGTAAATGTGGTTAGACAATTCGGTTATGGTACATGTTTGGTTAATTATAAATGCGAATTTATATATTAAGCTTGTTTAATTCATATTTTGAATGGCATGATATAGGGTATATTTTGTGTTAATGAATAGAACTTAATTCAGTCTGCATGTAAAGTGTATATGTTTTTAAAGTGATTAGTTGTTTAATATAGACTATAAGTGAGATAAAGATATTTACCAAATGAATAGTGATTTGAGTAATAATGTACTATGGGATTTATGTGAATTTTAACAAGATGATAATTATATATATATATACATGTACATGTTGTGTATTTGAATGAAACTTTCCATAATGGTTTGGTTTATAATGAAAGTATATGGGTTTGAATATATTTGATAATGAATAAATGATTTGTGATATTATTATTTAGTTAAGAGTATGATTATTGGGTTGAAAATATGTTTATTTGAATGCCATGGATTTGGTTAAAATTTGAGGTATGATTCGTAATCACAATGTGATTAATAATGCATGTATTATATTTAATTAGCCATGTGCTTAATATATTTATGAGTATGACTCGTATAAATATGTGAATGTTTGGAATTTTGTTTTTGTTCAGTAATGCCTCGTAACCCTAGTCCGGCGACGGATACGGGTTAGGGGTGTTACAATTTTAGCTAGCTTTAAGGGTTAAAATGGAGCACACGGCTTAGGATACGGGCTGTCACACGGTTGTGTGCCACACATGGCCACCCTACATGGTTGTGTCTCTTTATTAATTTAGGTGTAGGTTTCACACAGTTTGAGACACAGCCTGCAACATGGCCATATGTCCCAAGCCAATATGTAGTACGGTCTGATACACTGCTTATGACATGCCCGTGTGACCTAACATCAAATGCACACACGGTTTGGCACACGAACTGGGACACGGCCGTGTGTCCTGACTTCAAATGTTCACATGGTTTGAGCTTTCTCACATGGCTATGTGACCCCCGTTTCTCAAAATTTCAAGCTTTTCCATAATCTTCTGCTTTGTTTCAAATTGATACCTGAATGTTCCCAAGCTATTTTTAGGGCACTGTAGGCTTGATTTAAGGCCCATAAGTGTAATTTTTTTGCCATGATTAGATTCAATTTTTGTATAATAACAGCTAATTTGTATGATTGTTTCTGTTGTAAAGTTAAAAGTTCTGTTTTACTCGGTAATACTCTATAACCCTAATTTGACAATAGAGACGGGATAGGGGTGTTACACGAGCCGACCAGGTCCATTCAAGCAGAACGATGATGGTTCGGGGTGTCAGTGGCACCAGCGATGGAACCACTTGGCATGATAGCTGCAACAGCGGCGATTAGGTGGCTAGTTGATGGTCAGCGACGATGGTTCTTCTGCGGTAGGGCAGTGGAAAAATTTTACTCCTAGTGGGACTATATTGGTTAATTTGTTTTCTAATTAACTTTTTGAAAAATAATATTATTTTAATAAATTTAATATTTATCTTGATAGTATTTTATTAATTCAATATTAATATGAGATGTTAAATTTAATTTAATATTTATCTTGATAATATTTTATTAATACATTCCACTAAGTTTGAGGTCATGTGCCCCTATCTTAGTCCTCCGTTATATGACTGTGTCTATTGCTATAGAGGTATTGCAAAACGGTTCAAGCACTATAAATAGTATAACACACAACATTGTTCCTAATTCCTCCAAATGTGATCGTTACATCTCACTGCCTTATTTCTTCTTCTCTCACCTTCCTTATTTCTCCAACAATGTGGAAAAGGATGATTGATATTAGCTCGTTTTTGTGCACTATGATTTTGAGACTATTTTATGCTCGTTTCTTTTTCTTGTTTTAAGCATCTGTATACTTTATTTGTTCTTTTCTCTCACAATGCTTTTGATCCTCACTTTTATTTCTTTCAAGTTTTTCTTTTCTCGTTAAGCACGATTTTTAACAAGAATCAATTATGAGCTAATTCAATCTCTCTTCACTAATCACCCGAGTACACTTTTATGAGAAACCCTTTGTAATTCAAACCCTCGATATCCATGGCCTGACGTCTATTCAATAGTGCATTACAAAGTTTAAGGATTGTGAATGGTTCAGTTTCGAACTCAATTTCGACTAAAGGTTTCAAACATAGAGGCTTATTAAGAAGGGCTGTAATGCCCTGATAAATTTATTTTTGTTTCTATAAATTTTGACACAATTGTGTAACTGCTTCAGTGGTTAAGTGTTCTGGGTGTGTATGAGAGGTCTTGGGTTCAATTCCTACTTTTAGCAAAACTTTGCTATTTTAGACCCAAGCCCTACCCTTGTTGAGTGTGCTTATATAAAATTGTTTATTAATCTATATTAAAATGAGCCTGCTGGTTCAAGTGGTAAAGGAGTTAAGTGTGTTGGAGGTCCTGTGTTCGGATCCTTGCGTGAGCGTGAATCTTATTTTTTCTCGGTTGTGTGATAGAGTTTCGGTGGATTTGGAATTCTGAGTTGGTTGGGTTGCTAGTGGATGTAGTGGGATAGTGCCAAATTAAATCTTTTTATTTTATTTTTATTCTTTTCCCAAAATTTTTTACATCAATTTTCTTCTTCTTTTCCCTTTCTAATATTTTCCCCTTCTCTGTAAATCCCTTCTTTATTTCTTCTTCTATTCGGTTCGTGAATTTGTCATTCAATCGTGCTGTGGAAATTGACGGGTTCTTCATTTGGATTGGTAAATAGAACTTTGTTTTTCATTAGTGGTTGGTTTTGAGATGTTAACAATGTTTATTGGTAGCCATTAATTGGTGTTTAATTGATGGAATCTGTGTTCAGGTGAAGGTTGTGAGGCGGAAAATTTCACTTCAACGGCTTGATTCAAGGTCGTGGTTGTTTTTGTTAGTGGTAAGTCAATTTATGTGTAATTGGTTAAATCGAATTAGACTCGTAAATTGGTTGCTAAAAGGTGTTGGGTATTCTGTTTTTAGCTGCTAGTGGTCTCGGGAGTGGTTTCGCTGCGAAAACGAACCAGGTGTATACCCTTTACGCGAGAAAATCAAGTTTCGACAAAAGCTGGAAGTGCAGTCTGTCGATGCCACGTGGGCATGTGGTTCATGAGAATTGAGCTTTTTGCAATCTTCCTCTGATCCTTCTAAATATGCTTCCCCATTTTGTTTGTCTCTAGCCACCAGATACGAGTAAGTATACCGATCTCTAGCCACCATATACGATTAAGTATACAAGTAAGTATAGCAGACTTTTCGCTTGCCACATACATCAATGGTCCTTCGGGCCACCTACCATTGTCATCAAACATGACTTTAGATTGATCATAAATCAAGCGGATTCAAGCCGTTTATGAAAACAGAAAGAGGATAGGCTAAATCTATAAATCCCACTTTGGCTACTTATCTCTACCTAAAACTGTACACTAAAAATTACTTAATCTTACGTTGTCTTCCTTAGCAACAGCACCAACAACTTGACCAGCTACTCGCGTGCTCGCTAAAACACTGAATTTATGAAACTGCTTTTAAGGCTCAGTTTTACTGCAAGTTTATAGGTTAGTTCTAATATTTATAGTGTTACAATGGAATACCGGAGTATTCCAAGGATCAGGCCCAAAGGAAGAGCTGAAACACAAAAATATATAGGCTTTTTCAGCACCTTTTGAACACTAATGCATGCAACTTTTAAGTAATTTTTGCCAAATTTTATACTTTTATTATAGAATAATTAATTTGAACTCAATTATTGAAACATTGGGAGTTTTAATTGTTTTATAATAATTTTGCATACTTTAGGTTATTTTTGGTAGTTTTACACAAATGTGAAAAATCAACTCTGCAATCATCTTGAAAGAATTAATTGACGAGGCACCTTGGGAGCTCAAGATGAGGAATAAATAACCATGGAGTATTTGAATTTATGCTTTTGGAATCTCGTGAATCAGTTGATCTAATTAATTTTTTATTGATAAGAAACGAATAGCATGAAGTAAAGAAAATTACCTGAATTAAAATAAAGAGGGAGGTTGGGCAAGCCCAATAGAGCAGCCCAAACCATCCCATCTTGCTGAAAAAATCAGCTAAATTTATCTTATTTTAACACTTACAAAATAGCCCTTAAACTCTCCTTAATTACCATTCAAACCCCCTCCTATTTTCTTGCAATTAATTTCTAGCCACAAGCTAAAAATAGTGAGTTCATCCAAACACTCATCCCACCTAGCATGGTCGGTTATGTGAAGGGGGATTCCATGCTATTTTAGCTAATTTGGGCTGCCAAATTCAACTATAAATAGCCTCTTCCACTTCTTCATTCAACACACCTCTCATCTTTCATTCATTTCTACTCCACTTCTTTTTTTCACTCTCTTGTCTTCCTATTTCCAATCTTCCTTCCTTTTCCCGATTTCCCCTATTGAAAAAGAGCTAACACGCCCCTTGGAGCAGTGACAATAAAGCATACATGAAGGCTTTTGATTGGTAGAACGAGCAGAGAAGAAGAACAACGCATTAGTCTGGCTTTGGAAAATCACCGGGATTTCTTTTCGAGTTCCTTTCTCTTATTCTTTTCAGTTTATTTTGTGATCATGAATATGAATACTTGTTATGTTGATGTTCCTAATTTAATTATAATGACTTAAATATTAGTCGTGTTAGATTAATTACATTCTGTCCACTTAATTTATTAAAATCATGTTTGTGTTGTTATAGGCCTTGGTAATTTGTTCAATTAAATAAAATCATGTCCATGCTACACTTGCATTATAATTTTAAGGCAAAAAATGGATTAATTATCAATCAGATTGAAATTATAATTAATTGACACAATATTTAATTGGTGCATTTTAATCTTCTAAGTTAGCTGAGGGTTAAATTTAGCAGATATATTGAACAATGTAATCGCCTTGCATAACTTATAAGATTGTTGTGATTTTATTATAGGAATATATTTAATTCACTCTGTGTTATACTTGCTTATGAAAATTGATTAATTAGTCTAGCATAGAAATATGTTTTGAAATATTGATTAATTTAATAAGATTGTGTGTTAACAAAATACCAAGTTGCCATCAAATTATTCGTAACAACATGAACATAGTTTCAATAAATCTTAAGTTAAAGAATAAATTTGATTTAACACATTTATGTCATATTGATTAAAATCGATTTTTAGAAATCGTGCATTTTGAATTTTATTGTCTTAGTTGACCACTTAGTTAATTTTTAGTTTTTATATCACCTTTTTCAAATCAACATATTTTTCCTCACCAAATTGTTTAATTTTACATTTCATAAATCTTAGCTTGTACAGTCCCTATGGGTACGATAACTCGACATTCTTGTCACTTTATTACTTGATACAGTTTTGTAAACTTGCACATTTCTGTTGTCTCAAGTTTTTAGCGTTGTTGCCGGGGATTGTTTTAAAAGACGTTATTTGTGAAATTGTTAATTTTGCATTTTGGTTTAATTTTTCTGTTAAATTTTAATTTCATTATTTTTTGTCATTGTTTAAGGTGTTTGAGTATTGATCAAATTATCCACTTACTCCTTGTAGACCCTGAAATAGAATGGACTTTCAGACAAAGAAGAAGACAAGCAGCTCAAAGAAGGACTAAGAGATGAATTTCGAGAATCAAAACCAAAACCAAGGAAATGGAGCAAATCATCTCAAAACCCTATCCTTATGGCTGATGATAGGGATGGATCCTTAAGATAGTATGTCTTGCCACTATTTTATGAGCTTAATTCGAGTATTAGGAGACCTGAAATTGAAGCATAGCAATTCGAGCTGAAGCTAGTCATGTTCCAAATACTTCAAACAGTAGGCCAATTTAGTGGAATGCCTACTGAAGATCCTCACCTTCACTTCAGATTGCTTATAGAGGTGAGTGATTCCATCAAATTAGATGAAGTACCTAAAGATTAAAGTTGTTTCATATTCACTAAGCGATAGAGCTCGAGCCTAGTTGAACTCATTGCCATCAGATTCCGTTACCACTTAGTAAGAGTTAGCAGAATGATTCCTTATGAAATATTCCCCACCTAGAAAGAATGCTAAGTTGCGGAATGAGATCACTAATTTCTAATAGATGTATGGCGAGTCCTTGAATGAGGCATGGGAAAGGTTTAAAGAACTATTATGGAAATGCCCTTATCACGGAATTTCGTATTGAATCCAACTAGAGACATTCTACAATAGTCTCAATACTCACAAGACGATGGTAGTAGACGTTTCTGCTAATGGTGCTCTCCTTTCTAAGTCATAAATTAAGGCTTATGAAATCATTGAGAGAATTGCCAGCAACAATTACCAATGGCTAACCAATCGAGTAGCTTCAAGACGAGTCGCAAGAGTACATGAAGTGGATGCCCTCACTTCACTTGCACCTCAGGTATCTTCGATATCCTCAATGCTTAAAAAATTTACTACTAATGGGTTTAACAATGTTGCAACTTAGTCACCCAATCAATTAAAGAATATAGCCTGTGAATGTGAATATTGTGGGGAAGGGCACTTGTACAGAGATTGCCCATCAAATCAGGAATCTTTTTATTACATGGGTAATCAGAACTAAAACCAAGGTAGGCAGGGACAACAATCCAATTTTTGTAACCCATATTGGCGAAACCATCCAATTTTTTTTGGAGTAACTAAGGGGATGGACTTAGTAACACTTACACACAACCCAGATCAACCTAACCACCTGGATTTAGCCAAGAAGTTCAGAAATCAACTCAAGTTGAACCTTCCAATGGCTTAGAAAACCTCTTGAAGGCATACATAGCGAAAAGTGATGCCTTAATCCAAAGCCAAACAACCACATTGAAAAACTTAGAGAACTAATTGGGCCAGCTTGCAACTGAACTTAGAAACCGACCACATGGCACTTTGCCTAGTGATACAAAAAATCCAAGAAATCCAGGAAAGGAGAATTGTAAAGCATTGACTCTAAGGAGCGGAAAGACGACAGAGCCCAACACTGTCGAAGTTGAAGAGGAGCCAACTAGCACTCGAGATAAATTGGAACTTCAACTAAGTGTTGACAATCCAACTTCACCAAAACCAGAATCAATAAAATCTAATAAGGTAACTTCTGACCCAATCATTTCTAATAAACTAACATCTTTATTAGATGCAGAAAAACTACCACAGTAGACGAATTACCCAATTCTAGTAAAGAATCCTCCACCACCCTACCCTTAAAGACATCAGAAGCATAAACAAAAAGTCCAGTTCAAGAAGTTCTTAGACGTACTCAAGCAACTTCACATCAAGATTTCTTTGGTAGAAGCTCTTGAGCAATGCCAAACTACGTCAAATTCATGATGGATATCCTGCCCAAGAAATGGAGAATTGAAGAATTTGATACTGTAACTCTGACAAAGGAGTGCAGCGCATTTCTGCAAAATAGACTACCCCTTAATATGAAGGACCCTAGATGTTTCACCAGACCTTGCAACATCGGAGCAACTTATTGTGGTAAGGCACTATGTGATTTGGGTACGAGCATCAACTTGATGCCCATGTCCATATTAAGAAAGTTGGGGATAGGTGATGTTACACCAACTACGGTTACGCTTCAATTAGCAGGTCGATCTTTAGTACATCTAGAAGGAAAAATCAATGATGTATTAGTACGTGTAAACAATTTTATTTTCCCTACTAACTTTGTTGTTTTAGAATTTGAAGCAGATAAGAAGGTGCCAACCATCCTTGGAAAGCCTTTCCTAGCAACTGGAAGGACCCTTATTGATGTGCAGAAGGGCTAACTTACAATGTGTGTTCAAGATAACCAGGTAACATTCAATTTCTTTTTAAATCTATATTATTTCCTAACACAATTGATGAGTGCTCTACAGTATCTGAGTTAGAGGAGTTAGTCGTGAATGGGAACTCAATTCTATTGAGGACCCATTAGAACAACTCTTAATGTCAGACCCCCCAAGTGATGATGATGAAGAGGAAAGTAACAGCCCGTTTTTAGGTTAAATCAGAACAGTGGTTTCGGGACCACAAATCTAAGTAAAAATACTTATTTTATTATTTTATTAATATTTACAGTATGATATAATTATTTGGTGAAAGTTTCATTGAGAAATTTTACCGTTTAAATGCTTAATTCGATAAAAAGGACTAAATTGCGTAACGCGTAAAAGTTGAGTACTATTGTTTAAAGGTATAAAATTGCTATGGTTTATTAATATAAGAGTCATTGCATGTCAATTAGACCTTAAATGATATAGTGGAAGTTGTTGGCTTGGTATTTTTGAAATTATTAAAATTCATTAAGGTTATTTTGGTAAAATGTTAATTATGTTATATTAAACAAAAAAAAAACCAAAATCATATTATTTCCTTCATCTTCATTGCTGAATTTGAGAAATAAAATAGGGGTTTGAAGCTTCCATGGTTTCGGCACATTCTTAGCTAGATTAAGGTACGGTTTTGACTCGATTTTTAATAATTTTTACGTTTTTGAGTTCGTTTCAACTTAATCTAGCTGACCCGTACCTTCTTTTTTAAAATTGTTAAAGATTTTAGGTTATGAAATCATTGAATATTTAGGTATTTTGAAGTTTCTTGTTAGATTATTAATGCTTGTTAATAGATATACAAGTTTTATAAAGTGATTTTTGACAAAAATGAGAATTAGGGATTAAATTGTGAAAGATAGAAATGTTGTGGTTGGAAATATGAATAAACTGAAAATATGGGCTAGTATAATACCATATATAATTTGGCTAAGGTGGATTGTGGTTAAAAATGTGAAATTTTCCATTTTATGTATAAAAGACTAAATTGCAAAGTAGTCAAAAGTATAGGGGCAAATGTGTAATTTGCCAAATATGCGTGAATTGAATTAAATGGTTACTAAAAATGTTGAATTTGATAATATATAGACCAAGATAAGCCGAGTTCGGGTTTAGATCAGGGAAAGGAAAAGATTAACGACTAGCCGATAGTTGAATTTAAGCAACTCGAGGTAAGTTCGTATAATTAGAATCGAATTTATATTTATAATTAAAATTTCTATCTTGAATATTGTATGAATTTATATATATGAATTATAGAATTGAAATGACTATTGGTTATATGCTCAAATTTATTTTCGAGTCCCGTTTGAACCGTAGAAAGTAGTAGGATACAAGTGACATGTCACTAGGGTTACCGTTTGGTCGAGCTCTGACATTTGTTTTTAGCTCTTATGAGCTTACCATTCATCTCTTTGGATCTTATCATTTTTGTCTTTAGGGACTTACCATTTCAGCTCTACAGAGCTTACCGTTCAGCTCAATTGAGCTTACCGTTTATCGGCTCAAGAGGAGCATACCGATAATGGCTCGAAAGAGCGTATATGATGATGAATTGACAGATTTTCGATTTATACACTTAGTGTGTATCACTCGAGTATACTTGATATTTTCGAAGGTTCAACGGGTATTATACTGATATGAAACATAAAGTACATGTTACATGAATAATATACCTTACATGAATTACATGTTACATGGATTATAAGGTTTACATGGATCATATGTTATAAGAGTACATGAGATTTATGATTAGTATGGATACAATAATACTTGAGTTACATGAATGTATATGTGGTTGGTTTCATTCTTATGAATTGATGAATAGATGAATATGAGATAACTAACTTGTGATTGGTGATGTGAATAGGCATTATGAACAAATGGGTTGGATTTTAATTTGTTAAAATGCTTATTGTCATTTGGTAAGTTTATTTCTATATTATACGTGCTTACTAAGCTTAATGCTTACTTCTTTTATTTTTCTAAGTTTTATAGATCCGAAGCTTGCTCGATTTGATTAAAGTCGGAGATTACTATCACACTGTCCATGAGACTTTTGGTACTTTTGGAACTTATGTAAATGATGTAAATATGGCATGTATAGGCTAGTTTTTAGGTTGAATCATATGGTTACTTATACTAAACAATGTGATGTGAATCTTGGTATTTGATTAAGCAATGTGATGTGGCTTGAGTTGGAAATGGTTGGTTAGTATGAAAGCTTATATTATATGTCTTTAAGATGGTAAATTTGATGAATGGTATTTGGTATATATAGAGTTGAATGTTGATAAATTAATATGTTTTGTTGTGAATGATTTGATAAAGATGGAATAGGTATGAATTGGTTATATTTTGCATATGAAATGGTTGTAAAATAATTGCCAATTATGGTTATGTATGCTTGTGATATTAAGGTGGCAAGATGGCTTTGTAAATAGCCTATTTTTACCCACACGGGTAGGGACACGGGCGTGTGTCTCAGCCGTGTTGTTCGAAGGCCATTTCGAAATGAGCCTGAGTAGGCTACATGGTCACACACACACGGGCGTGTGCTAGGTCATGTGGCCAAGTCAGTAGCCTCTTTAATTTTCACATGGCATGGCAAACGGGCATGTCATGTGGCCGTGTGGACAAGTCAGTAGGTATGCCCTATTTTGCCACAACCTAGACACACGGGCATGTCTAATGCCGTGTGAAGCACACGGCCTGTTCTCACAGGCGTGTGATAGTTAAAAAGTTGAAAACTTTCTAAGTTTCTGAAATTTGTAATATTTTACGATCTAGTCCAGAATATATGATTAAAGTTTGATATGTTTGTTTTAAGTTCATAATGGTTGTGAATGAATGTTATTGATTGAATTATGATGTTTCTGGATAAATAATTGTTCTGAATTGAATTACAAGTTTGGTAATACCTCTTAACCTATTCCAGCAGCGACGGTTACAGGTTAGAGGTGTTACATTTTATTGGTATCAGAACTACAGTTTAGTCGATTCTAGGACTACCGTAGTATATATGAGTCTAGCTATACATGCCATATATATATAACCTATGATAGTGTGATGACTCCTGACATTTTAAAAGTGTTTTCATATAACAAATGGATCCAAATCAAGCGATAGCTGATGAACTAGAGACTAATGCGCCTGCTCCCACTCAAGGGACAGCACCTTTCGAACCTATACCTGTAGCCAGTAGTCACGGAGGAGAGGCTAAAGAAGCCTTCTTTCAGATGATGAATGAATGGTTCTCTGAGTATGTCCGAACAAATCCGGCTGCTCGACAACCTCTACCCCCACTCGTTCCCCAACCAATACCCATAGCTCCTCAAGGTTTGGAATTTCTGCGACTGAACAGACCACTAGTAGATAGAATCTGAAAATACGGGGCTCAAAAGTTCAGGGATACAATTGATGATGATCCTGATAAGGCTGAGTTATGGCTTGAGAATACCATCCGAGTGTTTTATGAATTGTCGTGTACACTGGATGATTGTGTAAAAGGTGCTGTATCTCTGCTAAGGGACACAGCGTATCAGTGGTGGAACACATTGGTGTCGGTAGTGCCCAGAGAACGAGTGACTTGGGAATTCTTTCAGACGGAATTCCGTAAGAAATACATAAGCCAATCATTCCTGGATCAAAAGCATAAAGAGTTTTTAGAGCTTAAACAGGGTCTTAGGACCGTAATTGAATATGAAAGAGAATTTGTTCGGTTAAGCAAGTATGCTTGGGAGTGTGTGGCTACCGAAGAAATGATGTGTAAACAGTTTGTAAATGGGTTGAACGAGGATATCAAACTCCTGGTCGGAATTCTAGGCTTGAAAGAATTTATTGTCTTGATTGATAGAACGTACAAGGTCGAAGAACTTAGTAAAAAGAAAAGAAAAGCTGATTCTGAGGCTAGAGACTTCAGAAAGAGATTTGTGGGGAAATCACACTAGTCAATATCAAGAAATCTAGAGATTTTCATCCTCGCTCTAGTAATTCTGCGGGAATTTTGATTAGAGAGAGAGACATAAGACAATTTAACTCAAAACCTCAAACGACATCTGTTGCTAGTATGGACAGTGTTAAGAACGTTGGGCCTGAATATAAACATTGCAATAGGTGACATTATGGTGATTGTAGACTTAAGAACAGAGCTTGCTTTAGATGTGGATCTTTTGATCACTTTCTCCGGGATTGTCCAGAAAAGTCTATGGTTGAAAGAGATCAACCAGCGAAAATTAGCAACACGTCTGCTAGAGGGAGACCACCCCGAAATACTAGGAATGCAAGTGGTAACCAAGCTGCTACTAAGGATACTACAGTGAGATCTGAGGCACGAGTACCCTCCAAGCATATGCTATCCGTGCAAGGGAGGAGGCAGCATCACCAGACATTATCACCGGTACTTTTTCTCTCTTTGACACTGAGATAGTTTCGTTGATTGATCCTGGATCAACTCATTCATATATCTGGATATGGCCGTGTGGACAAGTCAGTAGGTATGCCTTATTTTGCCACGGCTTAGACACACGGGCATGTCTAATGCCTTGTGAAGCACATGGCCTGTTCACATGGGCGTGTGATAGTTTAAAAGTTGAAAACTTTCTAAGTTTCTGAAATTTGTAATATGTTACGATCTAGTCCTGAATGTATGATTAAAATTTGATATGATAGTTTTAAGTTCATAATGGTTGTGAATGAATGTTATTGATTGAATTATGATGTTTCTGGATAAATAATTGTTCTGAATTGAATTACAAGTCTAGTAATACCTCTTAACCTATTCCAGTGACGGTTACGGGTTAGAGGTGTTACAAGGAATATCTAGCTTCGTTAGAAGCTAATTCAATGGGATTTAATCCGCAATCCCGCTTTCAATCATTGGAATTAGAGAACTGAGATTATGTTCAATAAAAAGCGTTAATCGAGGAGCCACCTAAATTAAACTTAAGGCGCTTCCTTAACACTTAAAATGTGTTTATTTAGGTGATGCTTCTACTTTTCCTATGATTATTTCAGTAGAGTTAATTAAAGAGCAGAATGATAAACTCATTCTAGTGCTGAAACAATTTAAAAAGGGTATTGGATGGACCATAGCAAATATTTGTACTATTAGTCCATCCGTGTGCATGTACAAAATCATCTTAGAGGATGGTGAAAAAGAATGATTGATGGACAACAGAGACTAAACCCCATTATGAAGGATGTGGTGAAAAAAAAAGTATTAAGTGGTTAGATGCGAGTATAACTTACTCGATCTTAGACAGTTCATGGGTAAGTCCGGTCCAGTGCGTGCTAAAGAAAAGAGGCATTACGATTGTGGAAAATCAAAGCAATGAGTTAATACTGACTAGAATAGTTACGAGATGGAGAATTTGCATAGATTATAGTAAGTTGAACAAAGCGACTCAAAAATACCACTTTCTTTTGTCGTTCTTGGATCAAATGTTGGATAGACTCGCAGGGTGAGACTATTACTGCTTTCTAGATGGATACCCAAGGTACAACCAAATCATAGTAGCATCAAAGGATCAACACAAAACAATATTCATATGCTCGTACGGTACGTTTTCCTTTAGACGTAAGCCTTTTGGTTTATGTAATGTTCTTGCTACATTTCAAAGATGTATGATGACAATCTTTACTGGCATGGTGGAAAAGTTTTTGGAAGTTTTATGGATAATTTTTTAGTGTTTGGAGACATTTATGATGATTGTTTAGCCAATCTAGCCAAGGTATTGAGGCGGTGTGAAGAAACAAACCTTGTACTCAATTGGGAAAAGTGTCACTTCATGGTACGAGAAGGTATTGTTTTAGGGCACCGAATAACAAGACGATGGATCGACGAAGACAAAACAAAGGTAGATGTTATTGTGAAACTCCTACCTTCAGCATCTGTAAATGGTTTTAGGAGCTTTTTAGGACATGCTAGATTTTATCGAATATTTATCAAAGACTTCTCCAAAATTGCTAAACCTTTATGCAAATTATTGGAGAAGGACACAACATTCAACTTTGATGAATCTCGGCACCAATTATTGTCAGACCTAATTTTTCTCGGCACCAATTATTGTCACAACTAATTGGGAATTACCATTTGAATTAATGTGTGACGTAAGTGACTTCATGATAAGAGCTATAATAGGCTAGCGAAGGAACAAATTTTTTCATCTTATCTACTACACAAGTCGGGCTTTGACGGGAGCTCAATTGAATTATATGATAATGGAAAAAAAGTTACATACTATTGTATTTGATTTTGAAAAGTTCCGACCTTATCTTGTAGGTACCAAAATGTCTGTCTATACAGATAATTCGTCAATCAAATACTTACTTGCCAAGAAAGATGCCAAGCCAAGATTGATCTGATGGGTACTTCTACTTCAAAAGTTCAATCTAGAACTTTAAGATAAAAAAAAGGTAAAAATCAAGTAGCAGATCACTTATCCAGATTGGAGCCATAAGAAGGAACTTCTCCTCTTATACCCATTCAGGAAACATTTCCGCACGAGTACATAATAAAGGTAAATCATGTCCATAACACCCCTTGGTTTGCTAATTTTACTAACTATTTATATTGTGGTTTGATGCCTCTTAATAAGGCATATCAGCAAAGAAAAAAGTTTCTCCATGATGTGAAGTACTATTTTTGGGAGGAGTCATACCTGTTCAAGTAATGCAGAGATCAAATGATCAGGAGATGTGAGGTAGAAAATGAGGTACATGAAATTTTATATCATTGCCAAACAGCTCTAAGTGGAGGACACTTCGAAGGATCACATACCACAGCCAAAGAATTACAAGTAGGATTCTTTTAACTTACTCTAATCAAAGATACATATGCTTACATGAAAAGTTGTGATCGATGCCAGAGGAGTGGAAGCATAACCAACAAAAATAAGATGCCACGAACTAACATCATTGAGGTAGAATTATTTGATGTTTGGGATATTGACTTTCTTGGTCATTTTCATCCTTCTTTAGGTCACAAGTACATTCTAGTAACAGTAGATTACGTATCTAAGTGGGTTGAGGCCGAGGCATACCTGACGAACGATGCCAAGGTAGTAATGAAGTTTTTGTAGAAACATGTGTTCAGAAGGTTTGGAACTCCTAGGGTTATCATCAGTGATGAGGGGTCTCACTTTATGAACAAATGGTTGAAATGGTTGCTTGATAAACATAGAGTGAAGGACAAGATTGCCACAACTTACCATCCCCAAAAAAATTGGCAAGTTGAATTGGCGAATAAAAAGATAAAAAGTATATTCGAGAACGTAGTTTGTCCAAATCGACAAGACTGGTCCAAAAGAATGGATGATGCTTTATAGGCCTACAAGACAACATACAAAACACTCATAGAGATGTCTCCCTATGGGTTGGTTTTTATGAAAGCCTTTCATTTGGCCTTGGAGTTAGAATATGAAACTTATTGGGCTCTCCAACAGTTGAACTTGGATATCAAGCTTGCTAAAGAGGAATCGAGGATTCAGCTTAATAAGTTAGAATAATTCTGAATATTCTCGTATGAAAATGCCAAATTGTTCAAGGAGATATTGAAAAGATAGCATGAAAAGCACATCCGATTTCAAGAATTTGAAACAGGTCAATAAGTTTTGTTGTTCAATTCAAGATTAAAGTTCTTTCTAGGTAAGTTAAAATCTTGTTAGTCCGGTCCATTTACTATTCATCAAGTTCCCATACGAGGTTCTTGAACTTCATGGTTAGAAAGGTAATTTCAAAGTCAATGCTCAACGTTTAAAACATTACCACGAGGATAAAATTGAGCGAAATAAAACCTCTCTCATTTTATCAGATTTTTAATTTTTCATTCTTATTTTCAAATAAATGAGTTAGGTTATATTTTCTAGATTAATATATTAAAATAAATTCTAACTAGGAGATTGGAATTTAAGCAGGATCTCTTGTGACCCCTCCAACCTTTCCTGAAAATTAATTTTAACATAAATTTTCGAGAAAATATTTTCTAAGTGGAAAAATAAATTTTAATGTGCCAAATAAAAGGGTCAATTTTGGTCCAAGTATTAGTTTTTCATTTCATTTTCAAATTATTTTTCAAAGATAAGTACTTAATTGAATTGTTTTTAATAATTAGCTATTCTTTTCTATAAATATTTTAAATAGCTAAAATAAAGTTTTTATTTTTATTTTTAATAAATAAGATAATAAAAATAGTATATTAATATATTATATATTAATTATTATTAACTTTGTATAGCATTAGGAGTAGTAGTTTTTCAATAATAATGTAAGCTTATTTTTTATTAGAGTTAGTGTTAACTTTTACCTCACAATTACTTTAAATACCACTACTTCTCCTCCCTATTCAAATCACCTACAAACTGTTGGCCTCACCCTTTTTCCCTTCTCCACCGCTTCATATCATCTACCCAAACCCCTCAACCATCGATGACCCTAGCTGCTAACCTTGAGTTGCATGTCCCTTGTTGCCAGAAGCAGCAGCCGCTACACGCTTTTGTTCCCTTTGCACCAAGTCGCCGCACCTCCTTTGCTGCACCATTTTCGAACCTTGCAAGCCACCATTCAACCATTTGCTAGTAGCCACAAAGCTGTCGCACCTTCTATGTCCACCACCAAATTGTCGCTAGTCACCCTCTAACCTTAAGCCAACGCCATTTGCTTCACCCTCATATTATTTTCTTGAGTTCTTATTGGTTTTTATAAAGGTGGTAAGAAACTTTTATTCCAAAAATTTTATTTTAATTTAATTATATAACTTTTTGATTTTACACAAATTGTTGATATTAAATTCTAATTGAATTCTTGGAAAACTATTACTTGTTTCCATCTTATGTGATGTTCAAGTTGAATCATGCCTCATTAAAAAACTCATTCCTTTGTCCAAGACGAAGAATCACAAAACAAATTCCATTGCGAAGAAGCTAAGATGAGATATGAGAGTATCTTTAAGAAAAAAACAAATGCTTCCGGAGAAAGGTTTTACTTTGGGAAGAAGTAACTATATTGATTTCATCGCAAGCATTCAAAAAGTTGCTGAAGCTCTAAAGTGGGAAGTGTTTTGTGACAAAAGGCCAAATTTGACCAATAAGTTAGTTCGAGGTTATGTGAATTTGATCTCAAGTGTTTTGACAGAAGTTTTCATCTGAGGAATTAAGGTGCCTCTAAACCCGAGTTCCATTAATGAATTTTATGAGATACCTGATTTCAAAGACGACAAGTATTCTTCCTTAATGGAAAATATTGAGGTGGAGAAATTATAAGAAATCCTACAAGAACTCACAGTTTCAAGTTCTAAATGGATTGTGTTGAAGCACGAGACCTATACTTGTCGAAGAAAATACTTGACCCCTGTAACACCCCTAACCCGTACCCGTCGCCGGAGGGTTAAAGAGTATTACCATACAAGCACGAAATTCTAGTTAACATTATTTGAATAACTCTCGTTGGCACACTTATAAAACCGAATTCCAACTTGTTTTTTTTTTTAATATACAAAAGAGTCATTTCAAGATAATAGGTATATTGATTCATTCTGAAGTTCAATTCACATCAAACATTGGAAACATAAATCAAATATTAACCACACATTCACATTAACTACGTGGAACACATATAGTAACTTAACAAGCCATTTTCGCATGACTATACATATATACATCATCAAAAAGATACTTATTTAACAACAAAAAGTCAAGCCTATACATGCCATTATCAAAGTTTAACTACTAGAGTACCGAATGGGCTTAGATAGTATGGACGACTTCGACTTTGAGATCCCCGAGACTGTAGCTAACGAACGAGATGTATAAAACAAAGAATTAAGGCAACAAAGTAAGCATTTCTATGCTTAGTAAGTTTTAAGCATTTCAACAATTAAAACTGGTCATTAAAGTCAAACATTAAGTATCACAAAATTCGTATTCAAATTGTAAATCATTTGGCCGATTATACACAAGCACATTAGTTATAAAACCTATTGGCCATATATATATATGAATAATCAAGAGATTTTCAGCACATATTTCACTATACTATTTGGCTTATACAATTAAATTTAGACATACACTTTCATATAATGATGGACATCGATCGAATAGGCCATTCTCTTATTCGTAGATACGGTAATCATCTACACATATATATTCATATATATATATCATTCTTTGATAATAATAATTCGCTTTGAAAATCAATTTACATATGAGTACATAATATGTACCTGGCCATCTTAATGTATCATACATAATCAATAGTGGTTTCCTCGAATATTCGAATTCATAATCTTACTCCAATCACCGGCGTTAAGCCTATTAGGTTTTAAAACCCGAGTCCAGTTACTAGCACAAAGCCTGCGGGTCTTTAGGCCTGGATATATTTCCAGCACGTAGCCTGCGGACCTCAAGTCTGGATATATTTCCAGCACGTAGCCTGCGGACCTCAAGTCTGGATATGTTTCCAGCACGTAGCCTGCGGACCTCAAGTCCAGATATGTTTCTAAATATCATGCATACTTAGTCATATTTAAACACATCTCATTCAACTTATCACTTTAGTAGTCATTTGATACATTTGGATATAAACTCAATATGCACATCATCATTTACAATTTGGCTCAAGAGTCATACATAATATCACATATTCATTTCACCTTTCAAGCTTAAACCCAAAGTGACCATTAGACTATATGTCATATACATGAATTATTTATTTCATAACCTAATTCAAGTACAAACCAAAAGATCGCAATTCACCTAATATACTCGTATAGAGGCATCATCAATTATATAATAAAGGAGACTACTCAAAACTTACCTCGGATAAATTTGAACAGTTACGGATAGGCTACTCGATTGCTTTCTTTTTTCCCTATCTAATTTCGACCCTTTTTGCTCTGCAGCTTGATTTAAAACAAATAGATTTATTCAATTACTTATCAATTAAGCAATTTAATTTAATACATGTATATCATTTATTTAAGGTACAAATGACCTTACTAACTAGCTATTTAAACCTCACACATATGCCCTACTCATGCACTATCGAACATATTACTAGGCTACAATCAACAACTACATTTATTCCCAAATAATAGATTAAAATTATCAAGGAACATTTTACTAACTTATTACCTTGCACATTCGAATTTCATAAACTAATTTGCATACAAATTTCACGTATTTTATAATGGAGTAAGTGCCGAATTACAGTTTGAAATAAAGTCAAAATATATCTCTTATCATAATTTCATATACGTCATTTAATTTTATATAATAACATATTTTATCCAAGATCGACACTAAAGTTAGATGTATCACTCAAAATACCAAAGTCCAACTAAGTCCACAATTATTCACTACTACAATTATAGCCTTATCATAGAAATGAACTTACAACAACCTAGTATACATTCTTTTTGAATTTCAATTAAGGCACAAACCTAACATTTTAGTCTCTTTTTATTAACGAACCACATTAGCTAATCATTCCCATTTAAGATATAATTACATACATTGTTTATACATTCATATCGATTGATTTCATTCATCAAGACATCCAATACGAAATGCAAAACATCCAAAATTTGCTAGAACCTAAAGTCTTTGGCCGAATGTTACTAAACTCAAGCCACCATATATATATATATATATATATATATATATTTTTATCCGTAAGTCACACCCAAAAATCACATTCAGCACTTCTCATTCACAATTTTACAAATCTTCAATTTCACTTACAAGCTCATTTATATAACATATAAAGCATTAAACAAATTTTTCATCAAGAATATAGCATGACCGATTACCTATTTTTCTCCCTAAATCCAAATTCGGCATACCCTATAAACCAAATACCAACCTCAACTTTTAAGCTAAAATAACAAGCAACATAACACATCCAACATAACTATCCATGCTAATGACATCAAAGCTTCTACTAAAAAAAATTTTAAGTTCCTTAGCCGAATTTTCAATCCTCCAAAACCTAAATTCAATCCAAGAAATATGTAGAATTCAAACTAATCATCCAAATTATACATACATTTCTAAGAGTGGCATTAAACATACCTTCTTCTAGCAATCACCATAGCCGAAAATTTAAACAAAAATTTTATTCTTTCTCCCTTCTAGTTTCAGCAATGGAGGAACAAGATGAATCACTTTGGTTTCTCCTCCCACTAACCAATATTCTATTATCTTTTATTCATTAATTCATTTAGTAGATATAAAAAGGTTAATATAAAATATATATTATATATATTTAATAATATCATGGCTGGCCACTATCCAAAAATGGATTATTAGACATGCAAGCCCCCTTTTTTTATTAACATGCATTAATAGACCACTTTTAAATTTACCTATCACATTTCAAAATTTTCTCACATAAGTCCTATTTAATAAATTTCACATACAAATGACAAAATTACAGCATGAAACTTTCACAAATGCATGTACACATACAATTAAGCATATAATATAACGGTTAATTATTTTTATGACTCGGTTTTGTAGTCCCAAAACCACTTTCCGACTAAGGTCAAATTAAGGTTGTCACAACCCCATTAGCGAAGGTATGGTTTTATTTTATTTGATTTAGTTTTATGTCTATCTCACATGGGACTACAATTTTAGTAGAATGAATGGTCTTTCTATACTCAATTATGCCAACAAAGACCATTAATGTGAGAAAAATCATTCTAAAAGAAATTCAAATTTGTGCTGCAAGACGTTCTGGTCCAACCTATTTCCCTTTTATGATCACAGTGTTATGCTTGAAAGCTATTATTCATGCAACTGTAAAGAAGACGGGACAAAATCTAGGTACAATCACCAATTGGGACCTTGTTCAAGTAGCAGGAAATTCATTTCTTCAATAGCAAGCTGAATTAAACAATGACACTGAAGAAGAGGATATTCCTACAAAACTAGAACTAGCACAACCAATCAAAATTCCTGACTTGGCAAAACAGACTGAACCAATTTTCGAACCTAACATGGCTACCCCAACGTTTAGAGCTCATTCGCCTGGCCCAAATCTTTGAGATGAGCTGTAAAAGTTGACGGACTTATTACAACATATGTAATAGCAACAACAAGCTTATTGGAGATACTAAAAAATACGGGATGACTCAATTAGAGATGCTTTTAAGAAAATATTTCACAACTCGTTTGTTTTTGTGCTTGAATTTCTCAACTTTATATTCGATCCATGGACTCCAATTCGAGGAAGGAACAAAGTGATTCAAGCAAAAACAAGGACACTAAAGCAAAAATTTAGAGAGGTTTGCAAATAAATAAATAGAGGGTTCTTATCTTTACTTTATTTTTCTTTTTAGGATATTTTAAGTTTTAAGTTCTTTTAGGATATTTCTATTTCTCGCATAATAAAACAAGATGTTGAAATCATTAATAAAATTGAACAATTTGCAAAATAAGAAGTGTGGCAATAGATATGTACATGTCTAGAAATGGATCTATCTAGGAAAAGCTTGGTACTTAAGCAGTCAAACTTGACTCACCTCCTTTTCTTAGGATCCTACCTGGTGTACAATATTTATTCACTTCTATAGTTTTTTTCCTTCTATATATTGTTTTTAACAAAGGAGACATTGTTCATCTTAAGTAGGGGGACCAAAAATTGAAAGTGTTTGTTTTTTTCAAAATTCATTTTTCCTATCCAATTATGATTAAGTTGTATTTTGCTCAAAATTTTTATTTTTTCTTAATTATACTAAACTTTAGTATAAATAAAGTTCTATTATGTCAATATTTGCTATGTTAGCTAAAATATGACATAAATGTTACTCTTAATAAAGTACGTAAATTCAAACCATGAGATTTTAAATTTTTTAGAAAAGCTAAGCATGCATGAAAGTTTAAATCTCTAAAATTGACTTAGTAATTTCTTGAGGTGAAATCTTAGGAGGCATGGAATTTTGAAAATGATTTAGGCAAACTTTGTTTGGACCGTTTGAGCTTGTCAAGCCAACCTTAATGAAAACTTATCCTTTGAAACCTAACTTTGAGACTATATGGTATGATTTCCTTTGAACCTTACAAATATAAGCCATCCATTCTATCATATATCTTTAAATTCTCCCAAACACTAAACTCAGTCTATCCAGAATATTCTTTGAAAATAAGTTTGGGGGAGTCGAGAAGAAATATCAAATCCTTAAAAAAAATTATAGTACATATAGTAATATGCTCGTGTGTTAAAAAAAACATATGTACTAAAAAAATAGATGTACAAGGAGCATGTATACTCCAATGCAAAATTTGTTGGTGAATTTTGAGATTTTTATTCCGAAGGTCCAATGCAAGTTGAGTTTAAGGTTTTAGCTTGAAATTATCTATCTTTTACCTACCTTAGCCAAGCCATGTTACAGCCTATTTAAAAGACCTATTGATTCAGATTTCAGTGATGACTACATTAGTAGAGAGAAATTACTAAACTCAACTTATGAAGGCATAATTAAACTTAGGGATTGCAGTTTAGTCTTAAATGAGGAAATAAAAGTTAATTGGTAAGCATTTAGCATATCTTTATTGAGAAAGCATTTAGTCTATTCTTTCTATCATGATAATAATTGAGAATAATTCGAACAATGTGTATGCTTAATTTGCATAATTTCAAAATTTTTCTTCTTGAGCATAATTATACTAAACTCATAATTGTGGAAAGAAGTTATTCTTGAAGAAATTTTTCAAAAGTGATCTTCTTAAACTTCTTTTGCAATTTGTGCATTACTTGGGATGAGTAATGAATTAAGTTTGAAGGCGTGAAAACACAAAAATATATAGACTTTTTCAACAACTTTTGAGCACTAATTCATGCAAGTTCTAAGTATTTTTTGTCGAATTTTATAATTTTTATTATAAAATAATTAATTTGAACTTAGTTATTGAAACATTGTGAATTTTAATTATTTTTATAATAATTTTGCATAATTTGGGTTATTTTTGGCAGTTTTGCATAAAAGGTGAAAAATAAACTCGGCAATCATATTGAAAGAATTAATTGACAAGGCACTTTAGGAGCTTAAAATGAGGAATTAACAGCCACGAAGGATTTGAATTTATGCTTTTGGACTCTCGTGAATCAGTTGGTCCAATTAATTTTTTATTAACGAAAGACAGATAGCATGAAGTAGAGAAAGTGGCCTGAATTGAACAAATAAATAGGGAGGATGGACAAGCCCAAGAGAGCAGCCAAATTGTCCTATATTGCTAACTAACTCAGTTAAATTTAGCTGATTTTAAAACTTACAAAATATCCCTTAAACTCTCCTTAATTGCCATTCAAACCCTCCCCTTTTCATGCAATTAATTTCTAGCCACAAGCTAAAAATAGCAAGTTTATTCAAACATTCCTCCCACCTAGCATGGCCGGCCATGTGAAGGGGGATTCAATGCTATTTTTAGCTATTGAGCTGTCAAATTAAAGTATAAATAGCCCTTTTCACTTTCTCATTCAACACACATCTCATCTTTCATTCATCTCTGCTCCACTTCTCTCTTTCACTCTCGTCTTCCCATTTCGTGTCTTCCTTCCTTTTGCTGATTTTCCCTCTTGAAAAAGAGCTAGCACACCCCTTGGAGTAGCATCAACCAAGCATTCATGAAGGCTTTTGATTGGTAGAACGAGCAAAGAAGAAGTGGAGTGCACTAGTCTAGCTTCAGAAAATTACCGGGGTTTTGTTTCGAGTTCCTTTTTCTTATTCTTTTTAGTTTCTTCTGTGATCCTGAATATGAATACTTGTTATGTTGATGTTCCTAATTTAATTAAAATGACTTAAATATCATTCGTGTTAGATTAATTGCATTCTGTCCACTTAATTTATTAAAATCATGTTTGTGTTGTTATAGGCAACACTTGCATTATAATTGTAAGGTAACAAATGAATTAATTATCAATCGGATTGAAATTATAATTAACTGACACAATATTTAATTAATGTATTTTTAATCTTCTAAGGTAGCTGAAGGTTAAATTTAACATATATATTAAACAATGTAATTGCCTTGCATAACTTATAAGATTGTTGTGATTTTAATATAGGAATATGTTTAATTCACTCTATCATATACTTGCTTATGAAAATTGATTGATTAATCTAGCATAGAAAATGTTTTGAAAGATTGATTAATTTAATAAGCTTGTGTGTTAATAAAATACCAAGTTGCCATGAAATTATTCGTAACAACATGAACATAGTTTTAATAAATCTAAGTTAAAGAATAAAATTGATCTAACACATTTATGTCATATCAATTAAAATTGTTTTTTTAGAAATCGTGCATTTGGAATTTTATTGTCTTAGTTAATCACTTAGTTAGTTTTTAGTTTTTATATCACCTCTCTCAGATCAACATATTTTTCCTCACCAAATTGTTTAATTTTGCATTTAATAAATATTCGCATGTACAGCCCCTGTGGGTAGGATAACTCGACATTCTTGTCACTTTATTACTTGATACAATTGTGTACACTTGCACATTTTCATCATTCCAAAGAGGCAATTGAGTAATAGCTAGCATACAAGATAGAGTCTAAGTGGCTACTAATATGATTTTATAGTACAACAATTCATAAAAAGATGAGTTTCCAAGAAAATTAAATATTCTACTTTAAGGACTAAAGTGCAAGAAATGTAAAACTAGAGGGACTATCCAACAAATAACTAATGGGGGTTGGTTGACTTTGATATGGTTCACCAAATCTCAGACTAGGGACATAAATCGCGTAAATTACCATGTTGCTCCATTTTATCTTCTGATCTCAATTTTACCGACTTAGACGAATTAGGACTGATTTATCTTCCGATCTTCCCAGTTAACCCGAGACTAACAAACGAGTGCGCGACAAGATTACCTAACATTCTCACTTTATTTTAATATTCTTTTAGGGTCGTCACTATCTAAGTTCTTAGTTCTATTCAAATTAGTCCACTTTGTTATGGTTTAGTCCTTTGTCCAAGAGATGTTAGTTTACCCACATTTCCATCAACCAACTTCCTTAAAGTTTTAGCTACACATGCTCAAAGTGAAGAAAATAAACATAAATATGGAGAATAAGGCAGCCATGAAAATAAAGCTTGAGAAAAATATAAAAATTGAGATTTTTATGAAAGAAAACTTAAATAGCATGAAAGCAAAAGCATTTAACAGAGAAATTTAAGACAAGAAACATAAAAAGAACAAGCTTTAATAGATTAACAGCAAAATAAACTGAAATACATTAAACTAAAGCTTAAAGAGTCTTGAAAGCTAGGTACAAGGACTGGAAATGTAAATAAACATTAGCTACGGTGTTAACTAACTTAATTAACACGAAGAACAACAAGAATAGGAAGTAAATACAGAAAAATAAACTCTAATTTAAGATAGAAGAAGAGAAAAAATAAAAACCCTAGAAAAGTGCAAAGAAAAACTAAAGAAAACCTAGAGAAACCTAAACCTAAAACTAAACTAATGTGCGTGTCTCTCCTCCTCAAAAATTTTTGGATGTTTTGAAGCGTATTCTAATAACTTTTCGATGCCAAAAAAGCCCAGAAGAGGTTATCACGATATCTCGGAAAGTATTGAAACTTGGGGTCTTTCTTGCGAGATGGATATCACAAAACCAAAAGGGGATATTGCAATACCACTGAAGGGAATCCTTGATCTTCTACACTGTCAAAGGTATTGCAATCCCAATGGTTGGATATCGCGATACCCTTGCCCTATGTGTCGTTCTCACTTGTTTTGAGCCTCCAATACGTCTCTACAGCACTCAAACACACATTAAGCCTCCAAATAGAACTATCAACCAATTTGGGTAAAAAATAGACAAAAACGAGACATTTTCACTTATTACTCGAATATATGAAAATAACAAAAATAATGAAAAACTATGCTAAAAACTCTATTTTGCTTGAGAAAAAACTTTTTAAGTGAGTCGAAAAAGCCTAATTTGGGACATCGATTTGTAGAAGATCAGTATCCTATTGAGATACCGCGCACCTAGTTGATTTACAACCCGTAGTCTCTCCAACATTTCATGGAATTGATGTTGGAAAAGCTTGTACCCTGTTAATGACAATCAACAAAACATTCAAGAAAAGTGACCCAAAATGTATATGTCAAATTGTTTTACAGGAAACTAATTCTATGCGCAACGTACCGATGTTAATGACATGTTGTTGCTTCACATCCTTACGGTATCAACCGATGTAGTTAGACACTATGTAACGCAAACTATACCTATGGTGTGCACAATCCCATAGGCTTGAAAGTCGTTCGAAAGTTGACTGTATTCCAGGTGCCCTTGTCAAAAATGAAGCACACATCAAGTTGCGATACAACATGCCTTCTCAGATTAGTTAAAAAGAAATCTTAGTCATCACTGGATTCTTTCGAAGTTATTGCAAAAGTTATTGACAGGATTCTTTGGTTACAATCCTGTGGAACAACTATTAACAACTTATGCTTGTATCTAACATACATGAATGTGCTATCAATTTGGACAAGTGGTTTATAGTACCAGAATGCAGTTACACATTGCTTGAAAGTCCAAAAAAATTAGTGGAATCTTTTTTCCAGTGACCAAGCGATTACCATAATATGCAGGCTCCAGTTGCAGCTCAGTTACGGAACCTAGTACATACTGCTCCAATACCTGACACTATTGCCATAATTTATTGTAGGATTTCTCCCACCCATTGTGCATATTCTCCAACACCTTTTATTTTGCAAATCATACATTATGGTAGGACAAGGGTGCAATCGAACTTGTTGCGAATGTGTGTGATCAAAACAGGGACTAAAATCCTAGAACTCGCTTTGACCATGGGTAATATAAAATTAGATATCATATCCAAATCCAATTTCAGATTATCATTTGACATGCCCGAAAAATAATAAATTGGGTCAAGATACGTAGTAGAATGTCGAGGAAAAATGTCAAATTTTGAGTTGCTGTTGGTAACCATGGTACATACTAACTACAACACATGTATGTGACGTGGTAAACTTCTGGATCATCCAGAATGAGGACTTCTTCCTCACAGATGCCATGATTTTCCATAGACATCTTGTTACAAGCATTGCACAATTTGCCTTATATTTCTTATACCAAGAGCATGTAACAGTGAAGTTGATGCCAAGTTGTATGTTAGACCACTTGACAGCAGCTATAAAAGCATCTTTAGAGTCAAACTTCATCCCAACCTCTAAATGGCCAAAATTTGTTGACAAAGACGAATGCTCTGATCTTCTGTGAGGAAACCTCCCTCAGTAACAAGATCAAGAGTTCGCATATGTGGTGAAGGTTGGTAAGTCATGAAACTTGGATCATCTTATCAAGCAATGTTTGCAGCTTCACCATTAGATCCATCGTCCTCAAGTTTAGTAAGAATGTGATCCAATTCTAAAATTGCTGCAACTTCTGCACCATCGGGTCCCGCCTCCTCTATTGGGTAATTATTTGTTTCTTCATCCTCTTCAACTTCTTCGTTCTCTTCTCCTTCTCTATTATCAACCTCGATTGCAAATCCAAGGTTGGATGTGCCCTTGTTGGTTGAGGTTGTTAAAAGTAGATCATATGTTCTTGTAAACCCGCAACTAACCCCAAAACCATTTATGTTTGACCCACCACAATAACTTGATTGCATGCCCGTTTGAGTGTTACTAGTGTTCAAAATCAGCGTGCTGAAATTAAAATCAAAGGCACAAACAGAATGTCATGCAGGTGTGTCGTAGGCCCAGTGACCAAATACCCTCAATTGTCCCCTACCTAGTGGTTGAGGGGCGAATCCAATGAATGCCTCGCCATTGTTGATGATTCTAGTGGGTCTTGGTATGAGCTTTGTAGCAATGATGCCATTCCACCGCACAACTGTGCAGTGGGACTTTCAACTTCTTTATCAGACGTGAGATTTGGTGGACAAGGTGCCCATGAGTTTAGGCCATCTTCATCCTCCTCGACGAAGTCGACATACAACTTCAGCACAACATTCCAATTAGAGTAATGGGGTTCGATCACCTGCTCCAGATCGTTGTCCTACTTGATCTAAAAAATGGTATATCTAGCGGATTCCAATGATGAAAGATATCTACATTTAAGGCTTGAAATTCTTCTCTGGATCCCCACTTTGCACCTAATCCTTGTCTGAAGCTCTTTTAATGTTATGGTTCGGTTGAATGCTAGATCTTCAGATTGCACTGATACAAAAATGGGGCCAATCTCGGTTTCACAAATTTGATCGTTGTAATGGATAAGAGGTCTGACTCGTCTGCTTATCTTCAATGAAATAGCCTATTCCACATGTTTAAAATCAAGAAAATATTAAAATATATAGTACTTATCACCCAAAACCCTAAACCAACATGTAAACTAATGAATTGCATTTGTTTTGACAATAGCGTAGGGATGAAATCAACTTTTAACGACAACGTCGATTACTTATTTTGCCAAGTATCCTTCAGATCAACAATCTGCTTCAAACGTCAGTATGTAAAATCAAAGGCATAGGGTGAGTAAAAAGGGATTTTTTTTTATCTTGAGAATCCGAAGTTGCAGGGGCTTAGAGGCAAAAGCAATAGAGTTGGTTGGGGGTTGAAATGGCAAGAGAGAAAACACTCTGGGGTTACAGGGAGCATTTTCTCCCTTGCCACTTTAACCCCCAACCAACTCTATTGCTTTTGCCTCTAAGCCCCTGTAACCCGAGATTCTTAGGATAAAAAAAATCCCTTTTTACCCGCCCCATGCCCTATATAAATGCATATTCCCATCCCTTTAATTTAGTAAACAATTTTTTTCTTTTTTCTTGTGTGTTGGTTTTTTCAAGGTTTAAAGATTTATTTCTCTCTAGCTTTGAGAGAGACATAGTCATAATTTTAAGTTGTGTTTGAGTTCATAGTGATATCATGGAGCTCGGCGACGTACTAATTTCACCTGCTATATGAGTATGGCACCATCACTTGAAAAAATTGGGATCGCTTTGCAACTTAAAGTCCAAGTTGGTAGTGGTTATACCATATCGGGTTGAAGTGTAACTAGGGCTTCATGTTTACAAAGGTTATGCTATTAAAGGATGGAGTATAACTAGGGCCCTAGTTGACGGTGGTTATGTGTGCATGACAACCAATTTCTCCTCGTCAGATGAGCATGCTTTATAAAACCCACACAGAAGTGCGAAGAAGAAAAACAGAGGGGCTTTCCAATATAATCAAGTATTCGTGCTGTCTATATCCACCAAAGACAATGACCCTGTTAGTAAAACTTATTACACCCTAAATATGTTACATGTTATAATAACGAAATCACTGCCTTTGGTGGACATGGATAAAATGAAATACTTGATTATACTAAAAGACTACTGTGTTTTTCTTCTTCGTACTTCTATTTGGGTTTTATAAACCATTCTCTTTTGACGAGGAAAAATTGGTTGTCATGCCCACATAACAACTTTCAACTGGTGCTTTATTTATGATCCATCCTTTTATAGCATAACCTTTGTAAACTTAAAGCCCTAGTTACACTTCAACCCCAGACCGTATAATCACCGTCAACTGGGACCTTAAGTTGCAACACGATCCGACTTCCCGGGTGATAGCTTTTTACTCATATGGAAGATGAAAATTATAGGTCACCCAACTCCACAGTACCACTTTAAATTTAAACATTCTTTAAAATTATGACCATGTCTATCCCAAACATGGATCAAAATAAATCTACAAACTTCTAATTTTCAACTGCAAGAAAAAAGAGAGGAAAAAAAATAATTTTTGGGAAAGTGACAACGCGTCATAGAGGACTCGTTTTCTTTGTCTCTCCAAAAATAGTATAAATCAACAAATTTGTAGAATTTCAGCATAGTTTCTTAAATAATTTTTTTAACATATTCTTATAAATTAACCTATAATAGTGATGTGTCGTTAATTTATTTTTAAAAAAAAATAAAGCACATGACTAATTAATTTTGCTAGTATAATAAAAAGATCCATTAGAATAATAATATTAAAAATAATATGCATAAAAAAACTTAAATACAAAATTAATACTCAAATTATATCGTTTTTCTCATGTTGGTATTTAATTTTTTAATGAAAGTAGTATTTTAACTATCAATTTCATTTCATTTGACCCAAAATGCGATATCATCTAATAAGAACAAGACACCTTGCGTATTTTCATGCATGCCATACACTTATTGGGTAAAATGAGATGAAATTAATAATTTAGTAGCACTTTTGACAAAAAAAAAGTACCTAAATGAGAAAAACGTAATAATTTAAGGGTCAATTTTATAGTTAAGCTAAAAATAGGTTAAAATATATTCCAAATCTTCGTACTTAATTTAGTCTTACTTTTATTCCTAAGGATGTAGTCCTATTTTTAAAATTTAAATTTTAAGTCCAATTATTAATTATATTAAAATGTTTATATTAATTTCATTGGTTCGACATTTTGCAATAAAAAATCACTTGATAAACATGTAATAAAAATAAAATATAATCGTATTAACAAATAAAATTGTATTTTTAAAAATAAAAGTAAAGGACTAAATTTCAAATATAGAAAAAGTAGAGGAATTTGAAACATATTTTAACCAACAAAAAATAAATACTATACTTGGACAAAAAGTTGTAATCATACGATACTACTATAAAAAGGCGCCGAACCTATACCGTACAGTATTTGAGAGAGAAAAAGAGAGCGAATAAACAAAGCTCAATTGAAGTGGAAGAATCTCTCTCTCTCTCTCTCTCTCTCTCCTTCCTCCTTATTTTTTTCTTTAGCAAAGTTCCACTCTCGATCGAGCTCTCTCCGGTCAGTCTAGAACATTCTCAGATTCTCCGTATTCATTTATTTTCTTGTAAAGTCGGTAAGATACTACTGTACAGAATCCCCCAACAGGACGGAAACCAGTTTTGATGGAGTTGTACGGTCAAAACCCGGCACGGAATGGATCTTTTTCGGGTCATCAGCTCGAATGGATTCCCGCTGGTCCCGAAACTGGCGGCCTTGAAGGTACTTTTTCTTTTCAATATTTTTTTTCCTGTTTTCTTCACACATTGTAACGACGTCACTTACTGTTTGGAGTTTTAGGTTTTTCTTTTTTATATAATGTGGAGAGTGAGTTACAGTTTTCCTTAGTATTTTCTTTGGTATAATGCAGAATCCATGTGGCAGTTATCGTTGAGGGGCACCGAATCGTACCCGGAACGGCCCGGAGTACCTGACTGTGTTTACTATATGCGAACTGGGTTCTGTGGATACGGTAATAGGTGCCGTTATAATCATCCTCGTAACCGTGCCGCGGTAAATTTCTCCTTATCATTTTCTTCGAAAAGTGGGGCTTTATTTTGTTAGCTATGTTTGATTCTGCATTTAACTGATATTGGTTGATTAATGTGAAATGGAATAAACAATATATATTTATGTTGTCGGATTACACTGTTAATGGTGACAGTGGAGGTGTAAGTAAATGAACTTACTTTACTTTCAAGATCAACAATGGATGTGCAAAATGCACTAGGTAGTAGGAGCATGTATCATGGTACATTTTGATGCTTTAATAATAGTAGCAGTAATTGAAGCATATATTTGTTTCTTCTAGCTCTTAGGAGCTCTGATGAGCATGATTCGTAGTGCAATATTTACCTCCAAATAGAAACTGGACCTGCAATTTAGAAGTTTGCTTGACATCCTATGTTCTGGATCTCTGATTTAAATGGCTTTAACTTAAGTCTATGTCTATTTCTTCAGCATCTTTCCAAACACTGTAATTTGACTGTAATTTGGTTGGCCTGTCTTACACTCTAATTCATGCCAAACTTTTTTATTTTGGTATAATCGATACATGGTCTTTGTTTCCAAAAATTTTGTTTAATTTGTGGGCAAGTGAAGCAAATAACGGGAGATTTTACCATGGAATTGTGCTTCATTGGACTCATGTCAAGTTAAAAGTTATAGATAGGATGGTGTAAGAGAATTTAAAGCTTACTTAGGTCTTCTCATTATTTGTGGTTTAGAACTGAGATAAGATTTTTCCTGTACTATGGCTTAAGCCTCTTTTGAGTGTTCAGTCATTCTTGGTTATGATGCCATTTAGGTTGAGGCTGCTGTAAGAGCTACAGGGGAGTACCCTGAACGACCTGGGGAACCTGCATGTCAGGTAAAGGAATAATTTCATTCTATGTGATAATGCAAAATTGTTTTTATCTATCCCTTTTGCTAATTAATGCCAGAATGATAATTTTTTCTCTTCTTTAAGTTGCCCATTTTTTAATTCTTTTTGACGCATGCAGTTTTATTTAAAAACTGGAACCTGTAAATTTGGTGCCTCCTGTAAATTCCACCATCCAAAACACCGAGGTGGATCCTTTGGCCATGTTCCGTTGAATATATATGGATACCCATTACAACCGGTTTGGATGATCTCCTTTCTTGTTTCCTTCCTCCTTTATTTGTATTTATCTGTTTAAGGAATTCTTAAAACATCCAGAAACCAATCTCATCTGCATGCATTAACAGGGTGAGAAAGAATGCTCCTACTATTTGAAAACAGGGCAGTGCAAATTTGGTGTTACTTGTAAATTCCATCATCCTCAACCAGCTGGCACATCAATGCCAGCATCTGCACCTCAATTTTATCAGCCGGTGCAGTCTCCTTCAGTCCCTCTACCAGAACAGTATGGGGGGGCACCCACCAGTGTGAGAGTGGCGAGGCCTCCATTATTACCTGGTTCATATGTTCAAGGGGCTTATGGTCCTGTACTGTTTTCCCCTGGAGTGGTTCCTATTCCTGGTTGGAGTCACTACTCGGTAGGATGATTAGCATAATTGCATTAAGATAATGCCAAAATTATATGGATTCATGAAGCTGTTTTTGGCTTGCTTGGTGCAGGCACCTGTAAGCCCGGCACTCTCTCCTGGTGCACAACCTGCTGTTGGAGCAACTTCTCTCTATGGACTAACACAGTTATCTTCTTCAGCACCTTCACTTGCAGGACCTTATTCTTCCTTGCCCTCTTCTACTGGTCCTTCAAGCAGTAACCAGAAGGAACAAACATTTCCAGAGAGACCTGGTGAACCTGAATGCCAATACTATTTGAGGACCGGCAACTGTAAATTTGGATCATCTTGTAGGTATCATCATCCTAGAGACAAGGTTGTGCAACAAACAAATTGCATCCTCAGCCCAATGGGACTTCCTTTACGTCCGGTATGTGAATATTTCAATCTCTTATCTTTATTTTGTCACTGTATACTTACTGTCCAAGTGGACATTCTGTTGTGATAATTGCTGTTGTTTTAGAATTGGATTTCATAGAGATCTTTCTTGGCTTCAAGAACTTTCATTGTAAAGTAAGTTTTATTAGGTTAATATGTTTCTAGTACCTTTGAAATTGCCTTTGGCTTCCCTATGTCCAAAATTATGCATCTTAATTTATCTGCTATATAGTTTGAAGTTTTTGTTGGGGAAAGAAAGAAACTGCTGCCTTTTGGCCCCATCTTTCTTCCATAATAGAGAATGCTTTTTCTTTGTTTGTCTGTTCAACTTTAGTATTGCTGTCTTGAACTGTTAGTTTATTGCCCTTGCTATTTTGTTAAGTCAAGATGTAGTGTCTATGCTAACACATGATAGATAGTTTTTAAAAATTGTCTTAATTTGATTATCATTTCCTGTAAACAGGGGGTGCAGCCTTGTGCTTTCTACTTGCAGAATGGGCACTGCAAGTTTGGTTCTACTTGCAAATTTGATCATCCAATAGGAACAATGAGATATAGTCCGTCAGCATCATCTCTCATCGATATTCCAGTTGCACCCTATCCATTTGGGTCTTTGCTGGCTACATTAGCCCCTTCTTCCTCTTCTTCTGAATTACGGCCTGAGATGATTTCAAGGTCCAAGGACTCCTATTTGAGCCGAATTTCTTCTTCTGCAAGCACAGCTAGTAGTTCAGTTGGTTTGATTTTTTCACAGACTGGATCTGTTCACTTTTCTGATTTGCAGCTTTCAAGTCAGAGTTTAAGCAGTAGCAGAAGTACAATACAGGGTGCTGAGGTTCACTCAAATTGATGCAACATGCTAGAGCAGTTTTTCATTGTCTTGCAGATGTTGCTTCACCAACCTTGATATGTGTTGTGTTAATAGATCTCAGTAAATTATAGTCAGCTGCGGAACATTACATTTCTCTGCAGCAAGGGTTATCTACCAATCTGCCTTACCTCACAATAGAACTGATTGTATTTTATCCCTAGCTTGCCTTTTTGATACCATCAATATTATCGGCAATAAGCTTTTGTAGCAAATAGAGTATGAAGGACTAATCTTCCTTCCAAATAATCACAACAGATAGCGCCATTATATCAGGTTAGCCTATGATTCTCCTTTCAACTTGCTGTTTGTATGCTTATCAATCTTCAATGAAGGAATGAAGAGGATTTCCACCTTGTATGACATAAATGTTCTTAGTTCATTTTGTCAGACTGCTTTGCTGTTTATTTCCGCTCCTTTCCCCCTAATTTTTTATTCCGTTTAGGCCACTTCAGTGAATATGAGGAGAAATTTGCAGTTTGCTATTGCTCTGTTTATCGTTTGATATTAGATGATAGAGTTAAAAGGTGTTCTATTGCCACATTTCTCGGCTGCGAGTTGTAAAAGCTTTGGAAGGCTTGAGGGGGACACATTTTTTTTGCAACTTCTAAGAAAGAGAAAAGCATGATCTTTGAGGGGTCCAACTTATTTATATATGAATACAATGGAAACCTGTGAATTTTTTATTTATTTATAACTACTTATACGAACCATTGTCGAACCTCATGAATCATGTCATTGATGATTGGTTTGCTATAGATTCAGGCAATCTATTGAACTTTGCACGTCAATACCAATTACCTTCATGCCCTGCTTAGTTTTCGCACTGGTTCGTTTATGGCTGATTGTTTTGACTATTTGTCCTTAATATTTGTTGGAAAGGGTTTAAAAAATTGCCTCCAGACCATTTCATGGGAACAAAGCTTTGGGTGGTGTAAGTAGTAAGGCGCCAAAGCTTTAATTAGCACGCTTATTTTCGTTTTATTATAATTTAAGCCCCTATTTTCATTTAGATTCCAATTAAACCCTTATCTAATTACAGCATTTCCTTTTTATTTTAATTTTATTATTATTCGTACACTTTATTTATCTATCATTACTATTGTTTTTGATTGTTTTCATTTTGTTTATATTTTGTACATATGGTTATACTTGCAACTCAAATTTTTTTTTATTTACTTTTGTGATTTTATTATTCCTTGTTTATCTTTAAGCTACATTTTTAAATCGTATATTATTTTTCATTTATTTTATTTAAAGTCGTTTCACCCATTTACTTAAACTATTATTTAAATATGTCTTTATTGATTTTATATTTCATTGCTCCAATACTTTGTCTATATAAATCATTTTATATTGATTCACCATTACAACATCATGCAATATATTTAGAAATGATTAATTATTTTTACGCTTCAAGTAAAATAAATACATGTAGTTTTAACATTATATTTGTTATTATTCAAAAAAGAAAATTTTCAAAATAAGGCAATGTTCTGTATTTGAAAATTTGAGAAGTTGTACCCTAACTTATGGGGTTTCGATTTCTTCGTTGAACCTAAATAGCCGAATATCCTTTAAAATTAAAATATACAAGTTTTTTTTTTTAAAAACAAAATCAAAATGTAAGCTTGTTCTTGAGGGTTCAAAATGTCATGCCTTAATTTACGAGACGTGACATTTTGTTATTTCGAGGCGAGAGAGTCTTTAACGTTCGTATCAATTTATTCAAGCGTTTTTCTAATAAAATCAACATTAAAAAAGAGGGATCGTATTCTAATTTTTTTAGGTTTTCAACTTTTTGGCGTTAAAACATTAATTAATCAATTAGGTATCAATTTTGAGCGTTATGAGGGTGCTAATCCTTCCTCATACGTAACCGACTCCCGAACAAGTTTTCTTGAATTTCGTAGACCCAAAAAAAATTATCGTTTTAGTAAATTTAAACTTTTATTAAAATGATTAAATTACAAGGTGATCCGATCACACCTAATAAATATGATTGGTGACGACTTCCATTTTTTTTTTTTTTTAAATAAAATCGACCCTTTCAAAAAAGGAGATTTTGACATAAGGTAATTGATTGCTAGTCATCTTAAAATATCTAAACCTAAACTGTCATTGTTAGGATTATCACTTTTGTTTCAGCAACCTCAAGACACGTAGTTGAACTTGTCCCTCACTATAAACATAGACATTCCTCCTTCAATTCCCTAACTGAACCACAAACAGAGATCTCATCTTACCTTTCTCCATTCAACCACCATCTTCCTCCCTTATTCATCTTACTGGCTAACAGATTTCAACTTCAATTGTAGCAACTGGGGTTCTTACTTAACAAAATATCATAGCAGTGTTTTACGGTATTTGTTTTCCTTGTGACTGTTTAATTCAAAATGCATTTTTAGGATTGTTGGAACCTTAGAATGGCCCTTTCAGATGAATATTGATGATTGTTGCAGGATTGAAATGCATCTCTAATAAAAATGTTTAAACAAATATTTGTTTTAGTTTACGATTTAGACAGCATCACTAACAGGATATTTGTATATTTATGACAAATTAAAGTGTGTGATATAATTTATTTAGCCAAAAGATGGCATTAATTGATTTAATTTTATATAAACACGTGACCTTTCCAAAATTCTATAGGTAAAATATCATTAAAAATGCCCAAAAACTACACTTCGTTTAATATAAAATAATTACTAATACAATTATATCAATAATAAAAATTTAAAAATATTACTAATTTTTAATAAAACATAATTGGATATTTTAATAATTTCATAAAATGAAATAATTTAAAACTTTTTATATTAAATTATTAGTTTAATGTTTTGACATATTTTTAATAATTTCATAAAGATGAAATAATTTAAAAGTTTCGTTATATTTAATTATTAATTTAATGTCCTTAATAGTCGTTTCTCTTCTCACCTTACCTCCATACTTACGTTTGAATCCAAACATATATCTCGCCACTAGTTTTAATTTCATCACTACAATATTCAATCTCACCACCACTGTTTTTAATCTCATTAGAACTAATCTCACCAAAAAACCTTATATATTTATTTTTAAAAGGCTTATATGTAAAAAAAAGAAAAACTGTTTAAGAAAATGCGAAAAAAATCAATTAGACCACTATATTAAATTCACACCCAATTGAGCCCTACCGTTGACCGTTAAAATAAATTGACGGGCCAATCAGACGGTGACACATGACAACTTATGGTTTAATCTAATATTTTTCTCACAAAAAATTATAAATTATAGAAAAATTAATAATTGAAAATATTAAAAATATTAAGATTGATATAAATTTATAAAAATAATAAAACTTATAAATACTATAAAATATAAAAATTATATTTTATAAAATTAATAAAATATATTTAAAATTTTATAAACATGTATAAAAATTATTAAAACTTATAAAAATAATAAAAAAACATAAAAATTATACTTTGTTAAACTAATTTTTATTTGATAATATATTTTGATATAATAAATTAAAGTATTTTTGAATAAAAGTTAAAGTTGAACAAAATTGGGAAAAATTGATAAAATCAAGTTAAAATGGTTTCATTGAGTTAAACATTTTTAATTATGTTAAAACTATTTTTAAACAAGTCAGTATTGATCCGGACCAAAAAGTATCGATAATTTGTTGCCAAGTATCGATAGTTATCAAGATATTGATACTAATTCTAAAATCTATACCAAATTTGCATTCTGCTTTTATGGTTTTTCAAACAAACACAAAAAAGTATTGATACTTGGTATCGATAAATTGTCTTTGGTATCGTTGTAAACTAATTTCAACAGTCACTGAATCAAACATTAAATGCTAATAGTATCAATACTCGTAGAAAAAATATCAATACCTTTTGTTACAGGTGAATTTAACGATCAGGTATTTTCATCCCCAATGGCTCTATTAACTTCCACAACAACCACAATGGTTGGAAATGTATTAGAGAGTATAAATAACATGTTCCAAATGTCCTACAACAAGGAGAGATATCATCAAGCTTAAAGATCAATCAAAACAACCTTAGTGCTTAATTCTTTCATATTTTTCTTATAAACACTTGTGAGCTTTCATTGTATTCATTCAGCTCAATTGTTATTCTTTGTATTTGTGCTTAATTAGCAAACACATCAATCTTGTAAGGATTACTTGTTAGTTTTCTATTTGTTATTCTCTTTATGAGGGTTGAGTCTTAAGGTTTGAGTAAAAACCTTAAGGAATTGTAATATTAAGATTTTGGGTAGAAATCTTAAGGGAGATTATAAAGTTAAGCATTGTCCTCAAAGGCTGTCAAATTAGTAAAAAGAAAGTTAAGGTAGTAGAGTAGGCAATTAGGACGAGCCACTATAAATTATTGTGTTGACTGTTGCACATTCTTTTGGCGCTTCCACAAATTTTCTTAAAGACCAATGCACCCCCCTATTGGTGATTTCAAGTTGATCTTTCGAGCTAACCTAAAAAAAAGTATAAAAAATATCAAAAATTAAAAATTGATATAAACTTAATAAAAATTATAACAAATTATAAAATGTTATAAATATTATAAAAATTGGATCAATGATCGAACTGGTTTGACTATTGATTTTCCAGTTCGACTAGTTCGATTGGTTCGTCAAGTTCAATTAAATAAAACATTAAAAACTAAAAAATATTAAAAATAAAAAAAATTACTTCAACTTTCCGGTTCCCAAGTCAACCAATCTAATGGGTTTTTTGGGCTGGTACTCTTGTTGATTTCGGTTTAATAGGTCCAACCAACCGATCGATCCAGTTCAAGTTTTTATAATTTTTTTTATACATTTATATCAATTTTATAAAATTTCAAATATTCTTATAATTTTTATGATTTTATATGTTTTAAGAATTTTTATACATTTTATAAAATTTTAAAATATTTTATTAATTTTAAAATATTTTATAGTTTTATAACATTTATAAGTTTTTATTTTTTTATAAGTTTATATTAGTTTTATTATTTTTAAAATATTCTTAATATTTTTCATTTTTAATGATTTTAAATAATTTTAATCATTTGTATGAGAAAATATTAGGTTAAATTAGAAGTCATCACATGTTACTATATGATTAGTTTGTCAATTTATTTTAAAAGTCAATGTGGTCAACCGCGAATTCTATTAACGGAATAATTTAATTGGCTATATGATTGGTTTGTTAATTTATTTTAAAGGTCAATGTGGTCAACCACGAATTCTACTAACGAAATAACTTAATTGATTATTTTAGTTAACGGTAATGTCTCAATTGAGTGTGAATTTAATATAGGGGTTTAATTAATTTTTTAATTTTATTTTTAAGGATTGTTTTGACATGTAAGCCTTAAAAAACAACTATGATATTGTCGTTAACTAAAATAATCAATTAAGTTATAAATATCTTCAAGTGATCATCCAACAGCAGTTTGATAAGTTTTAAATTCTCTTTTAAAAGCGAAATTATCCTATTAATTATTTTAAAAATACTCAAATAAATCTCCTTATAAAGCAGCTTTCCATCTGCTTTAAAACTCTTAAGAGATAAAGATAAAATAAAGATAAACATGTTCAAATTTCTCTCTGTTTTTTAAGATGGTCACTTAAATCATGATTATATTTTAATTCACCACAAAAATATTATATTAAAAATATTAAAATATAAACCATTTAAAAATCACATTACAACTCAAACATAAAATAGAATAAAAGAGTTAAAAAGTTTCCAACAACCACCACCACCTAAATAGTAGTTTTACCTTGAAAATCTGTTTGTAAATATTGAAGAACTATCTGAATGTTGCGCCAAATTTCGTGGAAAACAAGCCATTTACCTTGGAAATAAGTTACCCAAGTACAGCTCAACCATTAGCAATCATGGGCTGATATATGAATTTACTTTGGGATCACCAAATATTTTCACTTTTTCTTGCTTCCACCCGCTTGGCATTGCTAGAAAGCGATATGCCAACCATATTACATCATACATAAATAGGTTCTTTTGTCATTGATATTAACCCAGTTTACTCCATCTGTTTTTGGTTCTTTGGATTCACTAGAGTGGGGGCACTCATTGATTCTTTGTATAATTCATCTCTAAATCAAATCACTTCATAAAATTAAGCATGCGTAACAATTTTGGTCTCCCAAAGACAAGTTCAAAAGTGATGTTTCTTACTGTCGAGATGAAAACAAGGTTGTTTCCCGGTTTGCTTGACTTACGGCTAAAAGTTCATAAACAAAGTCCTCTCTGTCCCCCCCCCCCCCCCAAGTTTCACTTGTTACCAAACACTACAGTTAAAACTTCATCTAATCATACAGTAGCATCTTCAACCAAAAATAAATAATACTGTAATGTTTGTATTATATATGCAAATGTTCATGAGATTTCTTTCACCTCTTTGAAAGTCAAAGCTTCTGAGAATTGGTTCATTCTGATTCTCTTTGACCAACAATCTCAGCCTACTGTACAGTTTGTATGCTTTGAGTTTTAGTCTATAATCTGATATAACACATAACTCTATATGTTGGCACTACCTAGAATTTATGCTCCAACAAAGCGAGAGAGGATGAACAAGCTATCTTGTAAAATACAGAGACAAGCAACGGTTCAATGATTTGAAAGCCACCCTTTTAATGACAAAGAACAATAAATGCATCAGGTTCATTTAGGCAAAGGAGAATGATTGTATTAAGATCATAATTAAAGAATATACACCCACACGATCAGCCATCGATCCTTAATTTGCAGCAATGTGATGATCACAGCAGCACATACAATGGATTATATGCAGTTATGCACCTTTGGGGGAATGGGGGGTGCTTTCAAAACAGTGGGCTCACATATTTGTGTCACTATAATTGTAGCCACCACCATTGCTCACCTGCACTAATGATTCAAAAGTTGCTTTCTTCATCAACTGCATTTAAAAGTAGAAAAAGAAATAAAAGAATTGTGACAAAAGAAGATACCCTTTTGGCTTTTAACTTTTTTAAGTAACCAAATGTCTGGTCTATACTTCCACTAGAAACAGATCCACAAACAAAGTTTTCAACCCAAATTTTGATTTTCTTTGTCTGTACAAAAACAAAGACATATGTAGTATTTTGTAGTTAATCAATATAAAGAAAACTTTAATTTGAGAAATGAACTGAATTTGCAACTGAGATTTCTGATATAAATCACTTTTTTTTTTTTTGGAAGGGTCCAAAATAAGTTTGTTTATATTTGGCAAAGCCAAAAAGGTGAGGTAGTGATAAAAGGCAAAACTACGAGTGGCTACACCAATATTTCATACATTATGCTACTCTCATGATGAATTATTCAGGTGCCACAGTCTAATAATTTGTTCTTCATGCAACCAAAAATATTCAGAGTTCAAAAAACCCAATATCTTAAGCTCTCTCATGTGGCTGCTCATTGCCATAACACATGGTCCGTATATACATAAACAATTTAATTAAGACTTTGTCAAAAAGTAATGAATAAAAGGAATTAAGAAGTGATGTATTTTATCCAAGGAGACATACATATGCAATTTGATGCGAACTATTCAATTCTGAAAACTCTCATGGAAAAACAAAGAGGAGGTAAGGCATAATGGCCTAACCAAGAAAGAAAAAAAGGCAAAATGATCAAATCATTTTAGCATTTGATCAAATGCTAACCACTCACTATTAATAGGCCATGCACATAAAGGTATGAGTTGATGGGATCATTATTACCACTTGATCAAAAGCAATCTTAGGTCATAATTAATCCAACAGTCTGCCATTCCAAAGAGTAGATTAATATATAACACACTCAAAATACCCAATAAATTTATGTATGTATGGGTGATTAGGTAAAGTGGAGCTTGACACAATAAAGCAAAAATTATTCACACTTCTAGATGGATCTTTTTGTAGCTAGAATGGTTGCATTTGCCCCATTTGTTTTTGTGCTTTCAAATGGGGTTTAAATTTGTCATATTTAATCAGTGGCATCCTCTCCAAAAAAGGATGTTTGTCCAAAACCAACAAATATTTGCACTAAAATTTGTGTAAGACAGAGGGAAGGAATGAATGACATAGACTTCAAATTTCATTTTGAAGAAATTCAGAAAAAGTATAGCTGCTGTGGTATCGTCCTAGAAATTGTGGCAGAGAAATGTCCATAATTGAAAGCCTAGGCATCTTAGCTATAGGACTGAAAATAGGGTATATTTATATATGTATATTCTCTGCAAAATTTAAAGCAAGTTCTTGAGTGATGTACTATGGACAGAGAAGAGAGCTGTACTAATTATACAACACGTAAATCCTCTTAATTTCCTACTTTATGAGACTTTACACATGATATAATAATCTTTTTTAGCTGGTAGCTTTCATTTCAGTAAAAGCCCTTTATTATTATTTTAGATAATTGAGTTATACTTTATTATTTTAATTTAATTTAAAATTTTTCGAATAGAGTAAAATAAAAATTGATTTAAGTCGAATTAAGTAAAATTATTCGAGTTAAATTAAAAAATTAAACATGTCAAATTAAAATATTATTATTGTATAACTAATTTAATGTTAGAATACATAAATTTAAAATCATATATATCTGAAATCTTTTTCAAAGCAAAAAAAAAAAACTTTACCTATTGTTCAAAAGCTGGTTTCATGTTGACCAAATCATATACATTAGATCAAAGATTAAATTGATTTTTCTGTTAAAAATTTTATCTATTTCTACTATTAAAAAAAGGTCCTGTACACATAAGGTACAAATAGTATGTTACACCGCTTTTTAATTATTTTATCAACTACGTCAACTTACTTATATTTTAAGTAAAAAAATATAATTTAACTCTTAATAGGAGGATATATTTTTAACCTTTCATTACACATGATTACATCCTAAAACACCACTGCAGCTCTTAGGAATCCTGAGATATCTTTCCTTCATAAACGAAAATCCTTTTGAAAAGAAAGTAAGAGTTCATATATGATAGATTTAAAGTTCAACGCATGTAAAAAAACAGACACTCTCACTACCTTCCACCGAAAAGTTGAAGCAACAGACCAACACGTTCTTGACTTTAGATTAGGCATATTATATACACTCCTTAAAAAAGTATATTTCAAATTCATCACTACCCTTTAATCTTGCATGAGTTCATGTTACTTTTACCTCACTCCACCCTTTCTCTTTTCCACAATAGAAGATCATTAAGAGAGAAAGAGAGAGATCCCTCATCATTAGTGTTCCATAAACAAGCTGTCAGCTGCAGAAAACCATGAAACTATTGAACTGAAAGAAAAAAAACTTCTTTGGTGAGGGACTGCTGGTTCAGAGCTTTCAGAGGGAGCATTGGTGCTGGAATCTGAATTTTACTGGTTTTTTTTTTTGAAGATGGGTGTTGTCACTGTTGCTGAACTGAAACCAAGTATATCTGGGAAGAGATCTTTTCGTCCAAGTTCTAGTATAAGGCATGCTACTGAATGGTATGGTACAATGTTATTTTTTTGCTCTTGTTTCTATGGAAGAAACCTTGTTTTGCAGGGTAGTTTTAAGGTTACTTTCATACATACATATCATAGTTTAATTTATTGTGAGACAATGCATATCATAGTTCTCGAATATCAGGCAATTTTGATAGATTCCCCTTTCATTTTCAATTCATAGGGGGTTTCAGTCTCTTACCAGCCTCGTCTAAGGCCCCTCCAATAGACAGAACCACTTGCTGATAAGCCTGTGATATAGTCGGTGTCAGGGTGTGCCGGTTTAACTCCTTTCCGAGCTGTGATCTTGACCTTACAAGTTGTTCCATTCAATCAACAATATATATATATGAACTGCTAAATTCCCATAAGCTGCCTATCAATAATTTTCTTGTTTTAAATCCACCGTCTAGGGGCTTTCAAACATGTACCAGAAAGTCATACAACAGTTAATTTGAGCCTGCAAAACCTTTCCTGTCTCTCACTGATGAATGCAACAAAAATACAAACAGCAAATCAATAAATCCAAGGGGCCACTCCAAATGGATTGGATCCCATCATATTAATCTAGGCAACCCAAGAGAGTAAAACATTTTAATTGTTTTTCATTTCCAACTCAAAACCCGTACTATCAGCACTGTCTAATTCAGATCTTATTGCTTACTCTTCTGTTTGAGCAAACACCACTCATGCTATAATTATTGAGTTGTCTGTTTTTTCTCATCTGGTTGTCTGTTTTCTCTCATCTGGGCCCTCCATGTCAAACCAGTGGAATCAAGATAAAACATTGTCCATATCTTGAGATGTTCTAAAATGAAACCAACAATAAAAATAAAACTGTCTGAAGCAGCGTGATTGAATTATGGGTTCAAGCATGGGAGTGCAGGTCGTTGGCAAAATGAACAATATGATATCTCAATTAATGGCACTACCAAACATGTAGAAATGAATTCATCTATATTTTTCCTTTAATTTCCTTGTTCTTTTAATGTTTATGACTTTATCCAGAAACATTTAACCTAGTTGTCAATCTTTGCAGGCCTATATCTGATGTTTCTAGTGATCTAAAGATTGAGGTTGGAACATCAAGCTTTGCACTTCACAAGGTAAACTGATAATCTACTTTTGACATTTCATTATCATGGTGCCTCGTTACTGTATATAGAAACTATTGTCCTTGTGTAAACAAGCCTATGTTTTTATACTTTTAAGATTGCATTTCAGAACATGTGTAACCTATACTTGCAATACTGAAAATGGAGCTATGAAGTATGAACACACAATCTACCGTTTTATGTTTTCTGGTAATATCCCAAAGAAAATTGGTTTCACCATTGGAATAGAAGCTTTAGTCATGTGGTTGCAATTTTTCTTTTTTCAGTTTCCTCTAGTTTCTCGGAGTGGAAGAATCAGGAAGCTGTTGATTGACACCAAGGACACTAAAATTTCACGCATAAATCTCTCTTCTGCTCCGGGTGGACCGGAGGCATTTGAGCTAGCAGCTAAGTTCTGCTATGGAATAAATGTTGAGATTACATTATCAAACGTTGCAATGTTAAGATGTATATCACATTACCTGGAAATGGCCGAAGAGTTTGCTGAGAATAACCTTGAAGCTCGTACAGAAGCTTATCTAAAGGACATGGTTCTCCCGAACATATCGAGCACCATAGCAGTTCTTCACCGTTGTGAGAGCCTCTTGCCTATATCAGAAGAGATAAACCTGGTTAACCGGCTTATCAACGCAATTGCAAATAATGCATGCAAAGAGCAGCTTACTTCTGGCTTATTGAAACTTGATCACAACTTCCCATCTAAGGCTATACCAAACATGGAACCTGAGACACCATCTGACTGGTGGGGAAAGTCTTTGGCAGTCCTTAATATTGATTTCTTCCAACGAGTTTTATTGGCCATAAAGTCGAAAGGTCTAAGACAAGATATGATCTGCAAAATTTTGATAAATTACACCCATAATTCTCTTCAAAGTCTCATCGTAAGGGACCATCACTTGGTAAAGGGAAGCCTTTTGGAATTGGAGCTGCAAAAGAAACAAAGGGTAATCGTCGAAGCCATAGTTAGCTTACTGCCAACTCAATCAAGGAAAAGTCCAGTTCCCATGGCATTTCTCTCCAGTTTACTGAAAACAGCAATATCCTCGTCAGTATCAACTTCTTGCAGATCAGATTTAGAGAGGCGGACAGGTCTGCAACTGGACCAGGCCATTCTTGAAGATATACTAATACCAGCCAATTCACATGGAAACAATCATACAGCCATGTATGATACAGAGTCAATTCTGAGGATCTTCTCCATCTTTTTGAACTTGGATGATGATGATGATGATGAGGATAATCCCTTGAGAGATGAAAGTGAAATGGCATATGATTTTGACAGCCCGGGATCTCCCAAACAAAGTTCAATCCTTAAAGTGTCCAAGTTGCTGGACTCTTACCTTGCTGAAGTTGCACTAGACACAAACTTGTCGCCATCAAAATTCATAGCATTAGCAGAACTACTTCCAGACCATGCTCGCATCGTTAGCGATGGACTATACAGAGCTGTTGATATCTTCCTCAAAGTGAGGATCTCACACGAAAGAACCAAGTAGTTGAATAGCTAATTATCTTTCAGTATTTCATATTTTGTCTCGTGGCTCTTAGAACCATTTTCTGCTTCTTTTATCAGGTTCACCCGAACATAAAGGATTCTGAACGCTACAGACTATGCAAAACAATAGACTGTCAGAAACTATCTCAAGAAGCCTGTAGCCATGCAGCGCAGAATGAAAGGTTACCGGTGCAAATGGCTGTCCAAGTCCTATATTTCGAGCAAATCAGGCTTCGGAATGCAATGAATGGAGGCCACAATCAGCTCTTTTTCGGTGCAATCAATGGTCAGTTCCCTCAACGATCAAGCAGCGGTGCAGCAAGTGGAGCTATCTCACCCAGAGACAACTATGCATCGGTGAGAAGAGAGAACCGAGAGCTGAAACTTGAAGTTGCAAGAATGAGAATGAGGCTAACCGACCTAGAAAAAGATCATGTGTCCATGAAACAAGAGTTGGTGAGGTCCCATCCTGCTAACAAGTTATTCAAATCATTCACCAAGAAGTTAAGCAAGCTCAACTCCTTGTTCAGGATAAACAATCTTAAGCCTATTGGGGGTAAAGCAAATTCAGAATCTCGATTTTTGTTTCAAAGGAGAAGGCATTACTCGGTATCATGAGTATTGTAAAAGGTGTGCATAACTGAGAATGTATAGTAACTATATCTAGTGTGAAATTTGTGGTCTAATGGCAGGTTGAGATAATAGCTTTTCCCCTTTTTCTTCATTTCTTTGTTGAATGTTGGATTTTGGGGTTGCTTTGTTTAGTGGGATCATTGCCTTGAGGATAAGGCCAGGCATACTCAAGCAAAACATGCATCACAAAAATGTGACATGTATGACAGAGAATATGTATATGAATGAAGAAGCCGACAAACAAACTTGTAAACCATAACTTTTTCTAACATTATCAACATCAATTCATTAATTTTAAATGTTGGAGTTGAGAATCAAAACTAAGCAATTACATCAAAGTCTTAAGCTTTAAGCAATAGTGACTTGCTGAACAAACAAGAAAATTGAGCTAGGAGAACAAGAAAAGATTGCTTAGTGTGAACTACAAACAAGGAGAAAAATTGTTGAATGATTCATCATCATATCAGAAAAGGAACAAAACATTATATATAACAAGTAATTAACTTGTCAAAATGAAGAAAGTGTCGTCTAAACACACCTAACTCTACTAACAATGTCTTGAAACTTATAAAACATTGCTTGCACACTTGGTTAAGCTGATTTATAAAATCTATTAGCACCAAATTACAATAAATTCATTACAAAATTGGTTCAATTGTAACTAAGTAACAAAACATCATCAAAATAGCAAAATAACAGCTGCATGTGCTTCAGCTGCTAACTGCATGGCTCGATCCCAAGGGTTGCACGTAAGCCGACTTCTAACACTCTTCCTTGGCTTCCATGTTGCAAACTCCCAACTTAGCTCTCAAATTCTTGAACCTTGACACACAAAGAGGCTTTGTCAAGATATCTGCTAACTGATCTTCAAAACTGCAATGAACCAGTTTGATTTCTTGAGATTGTTCCATTTCCCTAACAAAATGAAACATGATATTAAATGCTTTATTTTTCCATGAAACATTGGATTCTTTGCAATTGCTACAGTAGATTGTTTATCACATCTGATGCAAGTTCACATCTGCCATGATCTTTCTTAACCAAATTGATTGGTTAACAGCTCCTGTAGCTGCTACATATTCTGCTTCAGTTGTTGATTGAGCAACAATAGTTTGCTTCTTCGAACTTTAGCAAAAAAATAGTTGAACCAAGGGTAAACAGATACCTTGAGGTGTTTTTCATGTCATCTATCGATCTTGCCCAGTCACTTTCTGCAAAACCAAGAAGTTTCATGCTGTCAACTTTGGTGACCATAACTCCAAAGCAAAGAGTTCCCTTAACGTACCTCAGTACTCTTTTTGCAGCTTGAAAATGGTTCATGTTGCAGCAAAGTATGAACCTGGATAAGAGACTAACTGCAAATATTATGTCTGGCCTAATGGATGTTAAGTAGAGCAAACATTCCACTAGGCTCTTATAGGTTGATTCACTTACTTTATTGAAATCACCTTGGATTGACAGTTTTTCTCCAACAGCAACTGGGTTGCTAGTTGCCTTGCAATTTTGCATAAAGAATTTGTTCAGAATTTTCAAGGAAAATGCCTTTTGGCTTAAGAAAATTCCTTGCCGAGTTTAGGTCATTTCACCCAAATCTGACATTTCAAACATGCTCTCATCTTGCCTTTAAAATTAGTCAGAATAGCATTGTTTCCTTTTGTCACCAGTAAGTCATCCACATACAAGGAGACTATGAACAGTGTTTCATCACCTTCTTTCTTAACATACAGTGTTGGCTCACTAATGCTTCTCTCGAAGCCCAAGCTTACTAGGTAAGAGTCGATTCTGTCATACCAGGACCTTGGTGCCTATTTTAAGCCATACAAGGCTTTTCTTAGCTTGAACACTTTGTCTTCTTTACCAATAACCTTAAAACCTTCTGTCTATTCAAAAAATATCTCATCATCAAGAAAGCCATTGAGGAAAGTAGATTTTACATCAAGTTGATGTATTTTCCACTGCTTTTGAGTAGCTAATGCAACCAGTAGTCTGGTTGTATCAAGCCTAGCCACTGGTGCAAATGTCTCAAAGTAATCAATCCTATACTTCTGATTGAATCCCTTCATTACTAACCTTGCCTTCAGCTTGTTCAAGGTTCCATCAGTATTGTGCTTGGCTTGAAACACCCATTTTACTCCTATAACCTTCCTGTGAACTGGTCTTGCAACTAACTCCCAGATCTGGTTTTTGTGAATCATGCTCATTTCATTGAGCATGGCTTGCCTCCAGCTTTCTTGAGCTTGAGCTTCTTCAAAACAAGTTGGTTCAACAGTAGCGACATTTTCCTTCTCATGTATTTCTCTTAGTGGTCTGGTTCCCCTAACAGGCTCATAATCAATGTTCATCTCAGGTTCATTTTGATCAGCTTTAGTTTGCTCTGTCACCAAGTATTCAACAGTACATTCAAGTTCACTTTTATCCCAATTCCAACTTGATCTCTCATCAAACACAACATCTCTGCTCACAAAGACTTTGTAAGTTGTAGGATCCATAATCTTATGGCACTTCTTGACACTGCTATAGCCCACTAGAATGCCAGGCTAAGCCTTATTTACCAATTTGTCCCTCTTGATTGCAGGAATGTGTGCATAACATATGAAACCAAAGACCTTCAAGTGAGCAACTAATGGTTTGAACCCAAACCAAGCTTCAAATGTTGTTTTTTCAAGTAGTGTTTTAGTTGGTAGCCTGGTTTGAAGGTATATTGCAGTATTAACTGCTTCAGCCCGAAAAATTTTAGGCAAATTCCTTTCAAACATCAAACATCTAGCCATATCCATTAGAGTTCGATTCTTTCTCTCACTAAAACCATTCTGCTGAGGTGTATAGGTGTTGGTGAGCTGGTGTTCAATGGCTGATTCCTCACAACAGGTCTAAAACACTGCTGAGGTGTACTCTGTCCCATTGTCTGACCTTAGTGTCTTAAGCTTGCAACTTGACTGAGTTTCTGCTACAGCCTTGAACTTCTAAAACACTGAAGCCACTTTTGATTTAGACTTGAGAAAATAGCCCCAACATAATCTTGAGTAGTCATCAATGAAAAGGATGAAGAACCTGCTACCATTCAAAGATTCAGCCTTCATAGGGCCACATACATCAGTATGGGCCAATTGTAATTTTTCAGAGGCCCTCCAGGCCTTATTAGCAGGAAATAGTAGTCTAGCTTGCTTTCCTAGCCAACACACTTCACATCCTGTTTTTCAATTGTTTTTGGGAAATTTTCAACCAATTCTTCTTTAGAAAACTGAAGTAGAGACTTATAGTTGACATGGCCCAACCTTTTGTGCCACAGTTTAGATTCATCTAATGCAGTTGTGTAGGCACTAACTGAATTCTTGTTCCAATCAACAACAAAGCTTCTGTTAGTCATGGTTACTGACATGAGCTTGGATCTACTTAGATCACTAATCAGGCACTCTTTTCCTTTGAATACTATAGAGTATCCCTTCTCAAGCAACTGAGTAATACTTAGTATATTTCTATCAATTTCAAGTACTAACAAAACATTATAAACAAGTTTGGTACCTGAAGGAGTATCAATCATCAAATCTCCCTTGTCGTCTGCTTTAATGTAATGTCCATTGCCCACTTTTACTCTTGTGTTGAAGCTTCTATCAATGCTCTTGAAAATAGCAGCATCAGGTGTCATGTGGTTTGTGCAACCACTGTCAATCAGCCACCCTTTTGTGGTTTTTCTTTTGGTAGCTGAGTAGGAGACAGTAAATACTTGTTCTTCCTGACCACAACTCTTTCTGCCACTTGAGCTTCTGTATTAGGTTGCTGAGATTGATGTTGCTTCTGTTGGCTTTTGTTCTTACACACCTTCTCAACATGGCTCATCTGTTTACAAACCTTGCACTGCACATTAGGTCTGTACCAATGAGCAATGTGGATATCTTTTTCTTGCTCCATAACTTTTAGGCTTATCGGACCAAGTTTTCTTCCCTTTATAGCTAGAGGAGCTTGAGGTTAGTCTGCTTTTAGCTTGAAAGGCACTTTCTTGATGCTTCTCCTGTCTATTAGCTCTTTTTTGTTCCTGAGCATAAGGGCATTGATTAGCATAAGGTTGAAATAACCTTCTCCACTATTCTGGCTTCACTAAATTGGTCCCCAATGTAACACCCCTAACCCGTATCAATCGCCGGACTAGGGTTACGAGGCATTACAGTACAAAAACATAATTCCAACCTTTCACAAATTTAAAACATAGTGTATTATCATGAATCATTTATTCATTAGCAAATATATATATATACATACACAAATACTTTCTTTATATATATATATCCAAACCGTCATTCGAATTCACAAACATATACATATATGTGTACACATAATTATCATTTTTGCAAAAATGAATGTAATTTCCTGGTGAACTATTACATAAATTCACTATTCAAATGGTCATTTATCAATGTTTCATTTACAAGCCTTATTAAAAAAAACAATCTTAATAATTAATCATTTTTTAACCTCATAACCAAATATAAAACTCATACATTTTCCATGCAAACCGAACTAAATTAACCTATGCATGTCTCATACCATGCATTATCAAATTTACATTAATCATGCTTAACCTTATAATCAAAACAAAATAAACTATTACCAAATATATAATTATACAAAACACTATTCATTTGGTAAATTTTCTTCTCATTAACTGAATAAGCAATTCCTTATCGTCATATTCCTTTCAACTTTATTACATCACAAACAAATATACATTCGCACATGAAGTCATGTATAAACCTCTTATAAGTTATATATTCTAAACTTATCATTCAAATATATTTTACCCAAACCAAAACCTAAATCGGAACAAATAATTATATCATGAAATTTATTTATATAATCATTACATCAACCCACTTTCAGATCTAACATCAATAAATCATTTTCAATCAGACCATATATATGTATCATATATCATTCACATATAATATATAACATATCAACTAAAAGTAAGCTCAAACCATATCCAAGTATGAACGAATCTATCATGGAAATTAAGCCATTTTCGCATGGCTAAAGTTATACATATTCAAGGTTGATCAAAATACGAATTAGCCTATACATGCCAAAAGTTCGAAGATAAACTTTTAAAAATACCGAAAGTTGACGATAGTGCGGATAACTTCGATCACGATTCTCGAGCTCGTAACTTACAACCAAAATCTATAAAACAGAAGAACAAAAACACACAGTGTAAGCTAACTTAGCTTAGTAAGCCTTAAGCAAATTAAGCAACTCAAAGAATAATCAAAACATTCAAACTAACCAAATTATATCCGTAATATTATACTTCATCTTAATAAATTACCTTGGCCAGATGTTCACAATCAATTACATAATACCAGATAAATATTTCATATAAGCTGAATATACAAAATCAAATATTTCATCACATAGTCACTTACATATATGGCCAAATACACAAGATTCATTATATCTTCACATGTGGCCGAATATATGAGTTAAATAAAACATCACATATAACCTATAGTTCAAATTCAATATAACATCACTTATGGCCGAATATGCACATATAAGATAACTTCACATATAACCGAATTAACTTCACATATAACCGAATATTCAAGTTCAATATAAGCTGACATGTACTTACCTTTTTGGCCGAACATATACAATGCAATTTAGCTCAATTTCACTTGCTCAATATCCACAATAACTTGAATTCTCGTCATCATAAACTTGAAAACAAATCACCGGTATAAACCTGCTAGGCATAAGCCTGAATCACACACCGGCACAAGGCCTGCTAGACTCAAAGTCTGAGATTTATTCACCGGCACTAAGCCTACTAGGCACAAAGCCTTATCAAAGTCACCAGCACAAGGCTTGCTAGGCTCAAGGCCCAAATATCACAAATACAAAAATCATTCCATAATATTTCACAAATATCAAATCGTATAATATTCCATGTAACACATACACATTTTCAGAGGCTTCGATATCATTCAAATACAACTTAATTACATTAATTCATTTACATATATCATTCAGCTATCAACTAATACATTATAAAATTTGAATCATCATAGTAAATCATTTTATGTTCAAAATAAACCATGTTTAATTGCTTAAAGACTTACCTCGGATATCGACGGACGTTACGAATCGACTATTCAACTATTTTTGTTTTTCCCCGATCCAAGTCCGATTTCCTTTGTTCTTGATCTATATAATTTCAAATTAACCTCATTTAAACACAATTTCATTCAATTTAAACCAAAAACACATAAATGGGTAAATTACCATTTTACCCTTGATATTTCATACTTTTACAAATTAGTCCTAATTGCATAAAACACAAAATACACAAAATCTCACCACAACATAGTTGAGCCGAATTTTCTATATACTCATACTAATCCATTTATTTCATCTATTTCACATGTTAGTCCCTTAATTTATTATTTTTTCAATTTAGTCCTAATTACTCAAAATCTTCAAAAACTCAAATACAAAACATGTTAATCTAAAACATATTTTTAATATTTCATCATCAAACATCACAAAACACAAATATTCATCTATGGAATAACTCAAAATATGCATCAAAATCATAAATTTAAACATGGGTCGGATAGTACTTGAAGCAAAGATCTCAAAAAGGTAAAAATTATCAAAAATCGAGCTAATTACATACCTTAATTGAGCTTAATAAGTTGTCGAACCCTTAAAGCTTTCTTTTCTTTCTTACTTTCTTTAGTTTCGGCAAAAACAAAGAACATGCATGGTTGTTTTTATTTTATGTTATAATATACACATATTATTACTTATAATATAACTTTAATCATTTTAATATTATTTCCACCCACTAACTAGTGACCGAATGTGTCCATGCCAATTTCAATGGTATAATTGCATTATAAATACCCCACATTAAAAGAACAAAGCAATTAGGCACTTTAACAATTAGCATGAAATTTTACATTTTATGCGATTAAGCCCTTTTATTTAATTAAGCACACAAACAATCAAATTTTCATATGAAACTTTCATACATGCTAATTCACATATAATAAACATGAAAAATAATATTTAAATATTTTTCTGACTCAAATTCGTGGTCCCAAAACCACCGTTTCAATTAGGGTCTAAATCAGACTGTTACAACTCTCCCCCCTTAGGGATTTTCGTCCCCAAAAATCTTACCAATGAATAGGTTCGGATAACGTTCTTTCATTGTATCCTCTGGCTCCCATGTTGCTTCCTCAACTCCATGTTTATGCCATAATTCTTTAACCAATGGAATTTTCTTATTTCGCAACTCTTTAATCTCGCGGAGCCAAAATACGAATCGGTTCCTCCTCGTACAACATATCAGGCTTAATCTCAACTTCGATCGGACAAATCACGTGTGAAGGATCGGATCGATATCTACGAAGCATCGAGACATGAAATACATTATGAATCTTTTCTAACTCAGGTGGAAACAACAATCTATATGCAACCGGCTCAATTCGTTCGATAATCTCATACGGCCCAATAAATCTCAGACTCAATTTGTCTCTACGACCGAATCTGAGTATTTTCTTCCACGGTGAAACTTTCAAAAACACTTTATCCCCGATCTGAAACTCTATGTCTTTATGTTTCAAATTTGCATACGATTTATGACGATCTGATGTTGCTTTCAAACTTTCACGGAGCACTCTTACTTTCTGCTCGGTTTCTTTGATCAAATCAGCCCCGTGTATCTTATTTTCATTGAGCTCAGTCCAGTATAAAGGTGTACGACATCTACGGCCGCACAAAGCTTCATAAGGTGCCATTTTGATACTCTATTGAAAGCTATTATTGTATACAAATTCAATTAGAGGTAGGTATCGTTCTAACGTACCTTCAAACTCGAGAATGCGACATCTCAGCATATCCTCAAGTATCTGAATAATTCGCTCAGACTGACCGTCTTTCTGAAGATGAAAAGCAGTGCTAAAATGCAGTTTAGTACCTAATGCATCTTGCAGTTTCTTCCAAAACCGCGATGTAAACCTCGGATCTCTATTAGACACAATAGATATAGGCACACCATGTAACCTCACGATCTGAGAAACATACAATTCAGCTAGTTTATCAAGTGAGTAATCTGTACGAATCGGAACAAAGTGAGCAGATTTGGTCAATTTATCAATAATAACCCAAATTGCATCTTTCTTGCTCGGTGTCAACGGTAAACCGGATACAAAATCCATCGTAACTCTATCCCATTTCCATTCAGGTATCATAATTGGTTGTAGCAATCCGGAAGGTACTTGATGCTCGAATTTTACTTGCTGATAGACTAAACATTTCAATACAAAGTCAGAAATGTCTCGTTTCATACCTGACCACCAATAGTGCTGTTTCAGATCATTCTACATCTTCGTACTACCCGGATGAACAGATAATTGACTGTTGTGAGCTTCATTCAAGATCATCTGAATCAACTCTATATTTCTCGGAACACATATTCGGTTCCTGAATCTCAAACAGTCATCAACATCAACTTGAAACTCTGAATCTACATTTGAATTACATTGAACCCGTTTCACTATCAAATCGTTGTCAATTTTCTGAGCTTCACAAATCTGCTGAATAAATAGCAGTCTAGGGGTGTTCAATCGGTTAACCGACCCGAAATAACATTAACCGAATTAACCAACCTTTCAAAATTTTTAACCGTTAACCGAACCGAATTTTTTTTTAAAAAATTAACTGAACCAAATTTTTTTTGGTTAATTCGGTCGATTAACCGAATTAACCGAAAATTATATGTTTTTTTAATTTTTGGTTAAAATAAGTATAAAACTAACCGAATTAATCGAATTACCCGAATTACCCAAATTAACCGAATTAACCGAATTAACCGAATTAACTGATTAACCGAATTAACTGAATTATTTGTATAAAATTATATGTTTTTTATTTTTATTTTTAGTTTTAGATTTTTATTTTTATTTATTAAATTATTTGTAAATTTTATGATTGGGTAGGTAATTGGGTTGAGTTGGGTATTTGAGTTAATATATATTAGATTGGGTATTTGGGTTTATGTTGGATTGGGTTTGAGTGAATAGTGGGCTATTTATATATTATAATTTTTTTATTAATTTTTTTCGGTTAACCGATTTTTTTGGTTAACCGACCGGTTTCGAACCTAATTAACCGTTAACCGAAAACTCAAAAAAGTATTAACCGACCCCCAACCGAATTAATTCGGTTAATCGACCGATTAACCGAATTTGGTCGGTTAACCAAAATTTTTCGGTTTTACCCGAATTTTTCTCACCCCTATAGTGGCCTTGTTTTTAACTTAGCTATCATCGCACCATCATCAGACATAGCTATATGTGCATTCATTGTACGCAAAGCAAACAGTGATTTTCGGCTTAAAGCATAAGCAACCACATTAGCCTTTCCCGGGTGATAATCAATCACAAGTTCGTAGTCTTTTACTAACTCTAACCATCGGCGCTGTCTCAAATTCAAATCTTTCTGAGTCATCAAGTACTTCAGCCTTTTGTGATTGGAATAAACATGACATTTTTCACCGAACAAATAATGGCACCATATCTTCAGTGCAAATACAATAGCTGCTAATTCTAGATCGTGCGTCGAATAATTCTTTTCATGCGACTTTAACTGTCTCGAGGCATAAGCTATAACTCTGCCTTCATGCATCAAGACACAGCCCAAACCATTTAAAGATGCATCACTATAGATAACAAATTGTTTACCCAATTCTGGCTGAACTAACACCGGAGCTTCGGTCAAAAGAGCTTTCAACTGATCAAAACTTTTTTGGCATTTTTCTGACCACTCGAATTTGACATCTTTCTGCAGCAGCTTTGTCATTGGAGTTGCAATCATAGAGAAACCTTTCAAAAACCGTCTATAGTAACCAGCAAGTCCTAGAAAACTTCTGACTTAAGAAACGTTTCTCGGAGGTTTCCAATCGAGTATAGCTGAAATCTTACTCGGATCAACCCGAATACTTGATGCTGAAACAACATGTCCCAGAAAGCTAACTTCGTGTAACCAAAACTCACATTTACTAAACTTCCCATACAACTTTTTTTTCTCGCAAAGTCCGTAACACAAGTCTCAAATGCTCGGCATGTTCAGTTTCATTACGAGAGTAGATCAGTATATCATCAATGAACACAACTACAAACCGATCTAAATATTACCTGAAGATCTGATTCATCAAAAATAGCAGGTGCATTAGTAAGTCCAAACGACATAACTAGAAACTCATAATGTCCGTACTTCGCTCGAAAAGTAGTTTTTGGCACATCGGAGTCTCTGACTCGCAATTGATAATAACCCGATCTCAAATCTATCTTCGAAAACACTGAAGCCCCTTTTAACTGATCAAACAAATCGTCAATCCGTGGCAACGGGTATTTATTCTTTATAGTCACCTTGTTCAATTGGTGATAATCAATACACATTCTCATAGTTCCGTCTTTCTTTTTCACAAATAAAACTGGCGCACCCTAGGGAGAGAAACTCGGTCGTGCAAAACCTCTATCTGTTAACTCTTGCAACTGTGCTTTCAACTCTTTTAATTCAGTAGGTGCCATCCGATACGGAGTTATCGAAATCGGAGTCGTTCCCGATACTAACTCAATACCAAATTCTACCTCTCGGGTAGGTGGCAAACCCGGTAATTCTTCAGGAAACACATCCGGATACTCGCATACAACTGGTATAGATTCAATCTTCTTTTCAGTTACTTTACTATCAAGCACATAAGCAAGGTAAGCTTCACAACCTTTTCTCACATACTTCCGAGCTAACATCGAAGATATTACTACTGGTAAACCATTCAGATTATTAGATTCAATCCGAATAATCTTGTTGTTCTGACATCTCAAATCAATGGTCTTTCTTTTGCAATTAACAACAACATCGTACAAAGTCAGCCAATTCATACCCAAAATTATATCGAACTCATCGATTGGTAACAACATCAAATCGGCCGAAAAACATGAATCTCGAATCATCAATGGGCAATTCTGACACACTTTGTCAACCAGAACACACCGGCCTAGGGGGTTTGATACTCGAATTACAAAATCAGTAGACTCAACAGGCAAAGTCTTACTGGATACTAATGTTTCACACACATATGAATGAGTCGAACAAGGATTAATCATTGCAATAACACTCGTATCATAAAGAGTGAAAGTACCGGTAATAACATCTGGGGAAGAAGCTTCCTTGCGAGCTCTTATAGCATATGCTCTAGCAAGTGTACGAGCCTCAGATTGAACCGCTGTATCTTTCATCCCTCTCTGACTACCACTCACATTACCCGAATGTCTGGGTGGTCTGCCTCGTGCTGACATGTTACTCGGTTTCGTATTTTGAACAGTGTTTTGCTCGACTAACATCGGACAATCTCGGATGAAATGATCCATCGATCCACATTTAAAACAAGACTGATCATGCAATCTACAGCTTCCAGAATGCCATTTACCACAATGCTTACACTCGGATCTGTTCTGTCTATCATTGCCGACACTAGCAATTGAAGTAGCTCATGAACTCACAGGAGGTCGGTCTCGATCTCGTCTAGAAAAGTCAGAAGTAGCTTTAAATCGACTAGAATTATCTATGAACTTCTTCGATGCTAATTGAAAAGTCTTGCTCGATGATCTTTTACGGGAATCTCTGGCTTCAAAATCAACTTTTCTTTTATCTTTCCCGAGCTCTTCGGCTTTGCAAGCTAGCTCAACAAGTACCACGAACTCTTTAATTTCAAGTATACCAACTAGCAATTTAATGTCTTCGTTTAAACCTTCTTCGAATCTTTTACACATGATAGCTTCGATTGAAACACATTTACGAGCATATTGACTAAGTCTCACAAATTTTTGCTCGAACTCGGTTACTGTTATATGAACCTATTTCAATTCCAGAATTCTTTGCGTTTCTGGTTGATAAATCTCTGGCTGATGTATTTCTTACGGAACTCCACTTGAAAGAATTCCCAAGTCACTATCTCTTTCGGGACCACCGATACTAGTGTATTCCACCAGTGGTATGTAGTGTCTCGTAATAAAGATATGGCACACTTCAAACATTCATCTAAAGTACATGATAACTTGTCGAACACACGAATAGTATTATCGAGCCATAACTCGACCCGTTTAGCATTATCATCATCATCATTAGCCTTAAACTCTTCGGCCCCGTGTTTTCTGATTTTATCTATAGGAGGTTTGTTAAGTCTCATCGGATCAATCATCGGAGGTATCACAGGTATCAGAGATGGATTATTCGGGGGTGGAGGTTGTTGTACAGCCGGATTAGTCCGGATATACTGAGTAAACCAATCGTTCATCATTTGATAGAATGCTTGCTTAGCCTCCCCCTCATGGCTACTCGAGACAGGTCAAGATTCAACTGGCGCTGTCCCATACACGGGAGCAGGTGCTACACTTTCGACATCATCGGCTACTGCTCTGTCGGGATCCATTTACTATATGAAAGCATATTTTCAAATATCAGAAGTCATCACACTATCGCAGTATAAATTTTGACATGTATAGATAAACTTACACATGCTACGTTAGTCCTAGAATCGACTAAACCGTAGCTCTGATACCAATAAAATGTAACACTCCTAACCCGTATTTGTTGCCGAACTAGGGTTACGAGGCATTATAGTACAAAAACATAATTTCGAACTTTTACAAATTTAATACATAATGTATTATCATGAATCATTTATTCATTAGCAAACATACATTTACATACACAAATACTTTCTTTATATATATATCCAAACCATTATTCAATTCACAAACATATACATATATGTGTACACATAATTATCATTTTTGCAAAAATGAATACAATTTCCATGGTGAACTATTATATAAATTCACTATTCAAATGGTCATTTATCAATGTTTCATTTACAAGCCTTATTAAACAAAACAATCTTAATAATTAATCATTATTTAACCTCATAACCAACTATAAAACTCATACATTTTCCATGCAAACCGAACTAAATTGACCTATGCATGTCTCATACCATGCATTATCAAATTTACATTAATCATGCTTAACCTTATAATCAAAACAAAATAAACTATTACCAAATATATTATTATACAAAACACTATTCATTTGGTAAATTTTCTTCTCATTAACCGAATAGGCAAATCCTTATCGTCATATTCCTTTCAACTTTATTACATCACAAACAAATATACATTCGCACATGAAATCATGTATAAACCTCTTATAAGTTATATATTCTAAACTCATCATTCAAATATATTTTACCCAAACCAAAAACCTAAATGGAAACAAATAATTATATCATGAAATTTATATATATAATCATTACATCAACCCACTTTTAGATCTAACATCAATAAATCATTTTCAATCATACCATATAAATATATATATATATATATATATATATCATATATCATTCACATATAATATATAACATATCAACTAAAAGTAAGCTCAAACCATATCCAAGTATGAACGAATCTATCATGGAAATTAATCCATTTTCGCATGGCTAAAGTTATACATATTCAAGGTTGATCAAAATACGAATTAGCCTATACATGCCAAAAGTTCGAAGATAAAATTTTAAAAATACCGAAAGTTGACGATAGTGTGGATGACTTCGATCACGATCCCCGAGCTCGTAACTTACAACCAAAATCTATAAAATAGAGTAACAAAAACATATAGGGTAAGCTAACTTAGCTTAGTAAGCCTTAAGCAAATTAAGCAACTCAAAGAATAATCAAAACATTCAAACTAACCAAATTATATCCGTAATATTATACTTCATCTTAATAAATTACCTTGGCTGGATGTTCACAATCAATTACATAATACCAGATAAATATTTCATATAAGCCGAATATACAAAATCAAATATTTCATCACATAGTCACTTACATATATGGCCAAATACACAAGATTCATTATATCTTCACATGTGGCCGAATATATGAGTTAAATAAAACATCACATATAACCTATAGTTCAAATTCAATATAACATCACTTATGGCCGAATATGCACATATAAGATAACTTCACATATAACCGAATATTCAAGTTCAATATAAGCTGACATGTACTTACCTTTTTGGCCGAACATATACAATGCAATTTAGCTCAATTTCACTTGCTCAATATCCACAATAACTTGAATTCTCATCATCATAAACTTGAAAACAAATCACCGGTACAAACCTGCTAGGCATAAGCCTGAATCACACACCGGCACAAGGCCTGCTAGAATCAAAGTCTGAGATTTATTCACCGGCACTAAGCCTGCTAGGCACAAAGCCTGATCAAAGTCACCAGCACAAGGCTTGCTAGGCTCAAGGCCAGAATATCAAAAATACAAAAATCATTCCACAACATTTCACAAATATCAAATCGTATAATATTCCATGTAACACATACACATTTTCAGAGGCTTCAATATCATTCAAATACAACTTAATTACATTAATTCATTTACATATATCATTCAGCTATCAACTAATACATTATAAAATTTGAATCATCATAGTAAATCATTTTATGTTCAAAATAAACCATGTTTAATTGCTTAAAGACTTACCTCGATATCGACGGACGTTACGAATAAAATATTCAACTATTTTTGTTTTTCCTCGATCCAAGTCCGATTTCCTTTGTTCTTGATCTATATAATTTCAAATTAACCTCATTTAAACACAATTTCATTCAATTTAATCCAACAACACAAAAATGGGCAAATTACCATTTTACCCCTGATATTTCATACTCTTACAAATTAGTCCTAATTGCATAAAACACAAAATACACAAAATCTCACCACAACATAGTTGAGCCAAGTTTTCTATATACTCATACTAATCCATTTATTTCATCTATTTTATATTTTAGTCCCTCAATTTATTATTTTTTCAATTTAGTCCTAATTACTCAAAATCTTCAAAAACTCAAATACAAAACATGTTAATCTAAAACATATTTTTAATATTTCATCATCAAACATCACAAAACACAAATATTCATCAATGGAATAACTCAAAATATGCATCAAAATCATAAATTTAAACATGGGTCGGATAGTACTTGAAGCAAAGATCTCAAAAACGTAAAAATTATCAAAAATCGAGCTAATTACATATATTAATTGTAACACCCCTTACCCGTATCCGAGGCCGGGCTAAGGTACGAGGCGTTCCCAGAAAAACATACAAACATTAAACTAAAATACGAGCCATAAAATTTTATTCATATTTCAAAGCGTTCATTCTCTTACACATAGTCCCTTATTTGAGTCTGCGGAGCCCAAAACATACTTTAGAAAGGGTTTGGGACTAAATCGAGAACTTATGAAAATCTTGGAAATTTCATGCTTTAAGGCTCCACACGCCCGTGTCCCAAAGTCGTGTTCCATACACGGCTGAGACACATGGTCGTGTCTCTACCTGTGTGGAATATACCTAGGCTATTTTCCAAGCTTTGGTCAACCTTGATCTCTTACACACTTATACAAAACCAAAAGCATATAACATGGTATTTATTTAATGATTATACATCCTCAGTTAAACCACAAACATTGCATTTGTATGTCATCATACATGTGTCTCTCATACTCATTTTACCTTGTTTATTATAGTACCACTTATACATTTATACCAAGATTATCATCTTGCCAAATATCTTCAGCTTAATCATCAAGTATTCATATTTAAAGCTAGATCATATCTTTATAAAATACCACTATTCAGATGCGCAGAATAACATGTTTGTCTGAAACATTTCAATTCAATTCCATACCCAACAAGCATTACATTGAGACTAGTCATATATATATATATATATACATGTCATGATACATAACATTCTCTTTTTGTTTTCTTATAAACACATATCATTTATTTCATTATATCAATATTTCATATACCATAGTTTCCATGTATTCCACATATATTTATTTTCCTCCTCCTCCTCTCCATTCCCCATCCTTAATGTATATAGCATTCTTGTAAGTACGATTTCACAATTTACTAATAAATGTTCACATCAAACTGTCCACACGAGTCATAGTCACTTAATTATTTATAATTTCAGCTACAGAGCTCCAAATTAAGGTCCGTAAATTTCCCCTGAAACGAGACTCACATATCATTCCACCATAAAATTTTCATAATTTTTGGTTTAGCCAATTAGTACAGTTTATTCATTAAAATTTCCCTGTTTCACTTTCTCGACAGTTCGACCTCTCTTCACTAAAAATAATTATCTCACACAGACAGAACTCGGATAATGTTCTTGTTGATTTATCTTGAAGATAGACTCATTATGGATTTTAAAAATATTATTTTGAGCCTCTAATTATTTTTCTCCAAATTTTTGTGATTTTCCAAAGTCAGAACAGGGGATCACGTAATCATTCTGAATCAGTCTCACAAAAACATAAATATCTCAAAATATAGAACTCCTTTGCTGTCTATGTTTCTTTTATATGAAAATAGACTCATTAAGCTTTAATTTGATATCTCATTCAGTCTTTGATTCAATTTATGCCATTTTTGGTAATTTTTCAAAATCACATCACTGCTACTGTCCAAAACAGTTTTATTGCTAATTCACTCTTTCACACTTTCTTTGTATTAACCTCGTTTTAACATATATATCACAAATCATTTTCACCACATTTCATACATCACAAGTATAGGCCCATGATCACAAGGTCACCATAAAATCATCCTCATGTATAACTTACTTGTTTATAACCGTACCACATCCTGGTCACTTAATGAACACATCATTCACATAACCAAGTTTTCACTTAAAACCGAGTAGCACAAGTTGTCTAACATAATTTAAAACCTCATATTGTATCATAAAACACCAGATACACAAATTTTACCTATGGGTATTTTTCCAAATATGAACCCTCGGTTGAATTATTGCTAGCATAAGCTAAATCAAGTTACCGGGACTCCAAAAACGTAAAGAACTTGAAAAACGGGGTTAGAATGGACTTAAAATTGAGCTTGGGAAGCTTGAAAACCCTAGCCATGGAGTCTCCCTTGGTATACACGTCCATGGTGAAGAAGATGAGCAAAATTGGCTTTTAATTGTGTATTTTAATTCATTTTACCCCTAAATGACCAAAATACCCTTACTACTAAACTTTCCAAAAATTCCATCCATGTCCAATTTTTGTCCATAACTTAGAAATTGGTAAAATTTCTATTTAAGACCTCCTAATTAATATTTCAAATCAATCTCATACTAGAAACTTCTAGAATGCAAGTTTTGCAACTTATTCAATTTAGTCCCTAACTTCGAATTAAGCACTTTATGCATAGAATTTCTTCACGAAATTTTCACACAATCATGCAATCATATCATAGACCTCAAAATAATCATAAAATAATTATTTATATCTCAGATTTTGTGGTCCCGAAACCTCTGTTCCAACTAGACCCAATTTTGGGCTATTACATTAATTGAGCTTAATAAGTTGTCGAACCCTTAAAGCTTTCTTTTCTTTCTTATTTTCTTTAGTTTCAGCAAAAACAAAGAACATGCATGGTTGTTTTTATTTTATGTTATAATATACACATATTATTACTTATAATATAACTTTAATCATTTTAATATTATTTCCACCCACTAACTAGTGACCGAATGTGTCCATGCCAATTTCAATGGTATAATTGCATTATAAATACCCCACATTAAAAGAACAAAGCACTTAGGCACTTTAACAATTAGCATGAAATTTTACATTTTATGCGATTAAGCCCTTTTATTTAATTAAGCACACAAACAATCAAATTTTCATACGAAACTTTCACACATGCTAATTCACATATAATAAACACGAAAAATAATACTTAAATATTTTTCTGACTCAGATTCGTGGTCCTGAAACTACCATTTCGATTAGGGTCTAAATCAAACTGTTACACCTAAGCAGTCTGATGTTGTTCACAATAGCCACGATCCTGTTTGAATATTGCTTAACTGTTTCTGACTCCTTCATCTTCAGGTTTTCAAAATTCCTTATTAAGTTTAAAATTTGTTACTGTCTTGTTTTTTTAGTGCCTTGAAACTCTTCTTTAAGCTTGCCCCAAGCCTATTTTGGAGTCTCATAGGCCATGATCTTTGTGAAAATCAAGTCTGACACACTATTTTGGATGCATGACATTACCTTGTACCTCTTAGCTCTATCACTAGAGTGCTGCCTGATCTGAGCGACCGTGGGGTTAGCTCTCAAGGGTGGTGGTCCAACATCAGCATTGACACTTTCCCACAAGTCAAATGATTGCAGGTACGTTTTCATTTTCACTACCCGAATGTGGTAGCCTTCACCATTGAATACTGGTGGTGGTATAGAAGAGAAACCTATTGAAGACATTGTTTTTAAGAGTAGAAAAGAGAAAGGTCTTTTAAGAAATCAGCTCTCGATACCAATTTTTGGAGTTGAGAATCAAAACTAAGCAATTATAGCAAAGTCTTAAGCTTTAAGCGATAGTGACTTGCTGAACAAACAATAAAATCGAGCTAGGAGAACAAGAAAAGATTACTTAGTTTGAACCAAAAACAAAGAGAAAAATTGTTGAATGATTCATCATCATATCAGAAAAGGAACAAAACATTACATATAACAAGTAATCAACTTGTCAAAATGAAGAAAGTGTCACCTAAACACACCTAACTCTACTAACAATGTCTTGAAACTCAAAAAACCTTGCTTGCACACTTGGTTAAGCTGATTTATCAAATATATCAACACCAAATTATAATAAATTCATTACAAACTTAGTTCAATTGTAACTAAGTAACAAAACATCATCAAAACAGCAAAATGGCAGCTATATGTGCTTCAGCTGCTAACTGCATGGCTCGATCCCAAGGGCTGTATGTAAGCAAACTTCTAACATTAACGGTTCATATAAAAGTTATATTTATTAGACTTAGTCTGAAATCCAAACCTTTACAAAACCATCATATTCTACAACAATGGAGTCAGCTTGAACTATGGAAGAAGAATATGAACTGAACACTTACACAAAAAGAACAGGTACAAGCAATGAAGAGAACGGTTCTCTTGGCTGTGCTTGTAGCACCTAATACGTGGCAAAAGTTATCAAGGTACATTGCCTTGAGGTTGAAAATATGAAACCTTGACAGTGACTCTGCAGTGCAAAAAGCTTGTTTTTTACTCACCTTACGCTTTGCAGCATGAAACCAAGCATCTGCATATAAGGCATACATATTTGCACCAGTAAAGTTTGATGGGCATCTTTTTGCAATTGAGTAGAAGGATATGTTTTTGTGCAGTCTAAACTTTCTGGTTAGTGCTTTAAGAACTCTAGACCAAGAATGAAATTAACCATATAAAAGGAAATAAATCAAATAAAAAAATTGGAAGAGCATACAAGCATAAACGAAAGAGAAGGTTCAAAGATATGAACTAACCGCTCTCTGTGAAATATAGCAGTTTGTCAAATCTATCTGGCCTTAAAAGAGCTGGCTCAATAAGATTGGGCCTATTGCTTGCTCTTATATAATAAATAGGTCCAGAGAAAAGATAATAATGATGAGACTTTTTTTCATAGTTGAATCAAATAAATTGATTTATTTTCGATAATTATTTAGGTGCAAAATTTTATATGAAAATGATCTATTTTTTATAATGCATGTTGGTACTGGCCATCTCACCGCTGGCACCACCTTCAATTGTCCTCTAATGATTGCCCGATGATTGCCTGGTCTATAAAAAAATATTTTTTGTGCCAGCACTGTGTTCGGCAACATTGGTATGTATTTTTTACAAATACAATTAAAAAATATGGGTATTTTGGGATTAAAAAAATAAAAAATTTTAATAGGTTTCGACGTTCTCTATAACACCCCTAACTCGTCTTCGTCATTGGATTAGGGTTACGGAGCATTTCCATACAATAAAAAACATTTAAAAACCACATTATTCAATAATTTAAATATATCATAATCCATTTATTCACTTGCATATTGTCCCTAAATCGAGCCTTCGAGGCCATAAAAATAGCTTGGGAGCAATTTAGGACTAATTTGAAACAAAACAGAAAGTTGAGGAAAAAGTCACAAAAATTTGGAACAAGGGTCACATGGTTATGTAGAATCACCCTAGGCTGTGTAGCTTTGGAACAAGAGACACACGACCATGTCCCAGCCCGTATCCTCACCCGTGTAACTTTCTGGGTAGGGTCAGACACTCGTGTACCCGGCCGTGTAACTCTCTGAGTAGCCCCACATGCCTATGTGCCAGGCCGTGTAACTCACTAATTTGGACTCTAAGCAATCCTCAAATGATACATGACCCTGTTGCCAGGCCGTGTGCCTCACACGATTGAGTCACATGCTCGTGTCTCAGGCTGTGTGGACCCAAAATTTACCTAAAATCAAGCCATTTCATAACCAAACTATGCCTAACCATTCAACTCATTTGTGCACACTTTAAAGGGACCTAAACATCATCCAATCTTGCATAAATATACCATGTCATTCATAGGTACCACAAATATACCAAGACATAACACGCCAAAACAAGTTAACATTTCCTTATTTCGAGCATTATAACTTATTTAATTACTTACCAAAACATATCACATATTGACCCTTCTCAAACCATTCTCAAACACACCATAAATGACCTTATAAATATGCACAACAAGGTAACCAAAGTGACAAAATTTGACAAGGCATCAAATGGTACCAGATCAACATAACTTTTAAAAGTTTATACATGCTAAAGCCCCAACAACACATTCATCAAAATAAACCTTGGCCAAAATGCTCAAAAACAACCGAATTGGCTGTTGGATAGTGTGATAGGCCTTCGATAAGCTTCCAACGAAATTGAGTTTTCTATAATCTATAAAACATAAGAAAAACAACTACGTAAGCAATGAATGCTTAGTAAGCTCGTATAAACTTAAAACGTAACTTACCTTCTATAATACAATTCATTGAATAAGTACAAACCAATATCGATTCCATAAGCTTAATGTAAGCCTATACAACATCACCAACTCACAAGTTAGTATGTTCATTCATATCGTAGATGAAATCATTCATAAGTTATGTAATTTACGATGTGTATACAACATCATTTAGTTCATCAATCCTTTCATTAAATCATGATTCATTCCATTTACATACTTACCATTACATTCCATTTTCTTGCCCATTGAACTATTTAGAATTACTTCGAATACTCGAGAAAGATCACACAAACTGTGCCTTTATATATAACCATAATTTTTTATTACATCATTACTCACACGAGCTGTGAAACAGGCATGTAATAGCTAACTTTCAATGATGTCGAGAATAGTGGTTCAAGACCACTAAATTTGACAAATAAGCTTGTAAATTTATTTAGTTAATAATTATGAGCCAAATGTGATTTTTGAGAGATTTTTAAATTAGTAATTTGTGTTTTATAAAGATTTATTAAGTCAAGAAATTGAAGAAAACAGGTATAGAGATCTCGATTTTATAAATCGAGCCGTAAATATTTTTATAAATATTTATGGAGTATCAATAAGGTAATATTAAAATTTCGTTAGAAAATTTTAACGTTTGGGTGGTTAATTAAATAAAAATGACTAAATTGAAAAAGGTGTAAAAGTTGCTAAAAGAATTAAATAGCTCAATTGTCAAATGAGGAAGGACTTAAAGTGAAAATAAGCCCATAGGAGATATTTTGGGCGGCAATAGCTGAGAAAAATCAGGGAATGGGTGAATTAAGGGCAAAATTGGAAAATTACCAAAATTAACTAAATAAAAATGGGACCAAATGGGAATATCTAGAATTCTCTTCAATTTTCTTCATTTTCATCAGCTGAAAAATAGCCATGGAAGAGGGTTCAAGCTGGTTTTCATACTCTAGCTTCATGTAAGTTTAATTCTTGCTTTCTCCTTGAAATTTCTATGTTTTTGGACTTTTACAATTGGGTCCAACTTACTATTTCATTAGTTTTTGATTTCATGGCTAATTTTTAAAGTTTTTATGGATGAGTGCTGGTAGCATATGATGAATAAACATAGAATTGAAGCTTTAATTTTGATATATGATAATTTTATCAAGTAAAATTAATGGAAATTGATTTTAGGACCTAATTGTGAAAATGTTTGGAATTAAAGTCTAATGCTGAAATTATGATTTCCAAAAGTTGTAAAGTAGTTTAAAGTGATAGAATAAAGTGTTAATTGAGAAAAATCAGCTCAATTGATAGGCTAATTGAGTAGGGACGAAAGCTTAGGGGAAAAATGGTAATAAACAGCTTGCACTAAAACAATATTGGACAGCAGCAGTAGACTAACTTTGAAGAATCACCATAAATTTTAGAAATCAAATTAGAAGATGAAAAAAATATGAAATTAAAACTTATTGAGTCTAGTTTCTCATAGAATGAATTCGGGTTCCCCTATTCTGAATTTGAAAAATCATAAAAAATTGAAGAAAAATAATTAGGGGCCTAAATTTATATTTATAGAATCCTGAATGAGTCTATTTTCAAAAGAAACAAATAGGAACATCATTCAAATCCTGTATGAAGAGATAATTAAATTTTAGTGAAGAAGGGTCAGAACTGTCAGACAGCAGAACATGGGTGACTTTAAAGAATAAACTGTACTTATTGGCTAAACTAAAAATTCTGAAAATTTTATGGTAAGAAGATATGTGAGTCTAGTTTCAGGGAAAATTATCAGATCTTAATTTGGAGTTCTGTACCTCCAGATATAAATAATTTAGTGACTATGACACGGGTGGATAGCTTGAATATTCACATAAGTAATTAGTGAAAATTATGGATAAGGTTACTTACAAGTGTGTTATTTATACCAAGGATGTGGATGGAGAGGAGGAGGAGGAAAAATATATGAATGACTTGTGTATAAATTGATTACA